>NC_044031.1:320924394-321224394 GCF_901765095.1 Microcaecilia unicolor
CTAAAGGGGTCTTTTACTAAAACTTAGCTCGAGTTATCTGCAGCAGGGCCCATTTTATTCCTAAGGGCTCTGGTGCGGATAACTTGAGCTAAGCTTTAGTAAAAGACCACCTAAATAAAAATGCTTTCAACAGCTTCCGAAATAAGAGGTAATTGGTAACGTATCTTAATGAATTAAGCAGAGAATTCCATATCATCGTAACTTGAAAGGTAAAGCCTATTTTATGACTAGATTTATATGTAAAGAAAAACACGAGCGAAATAACCAACTACAGGCCAGTAGCATCCATACCACTAATAACCAAGATAACCGAAGGAATGGTAACTAAACAACTCACAAACTATCTAAACAAACACTCAGTACTGCATGATGCCCAATCAGGATTCCGGTCGAACCATAGCACAGAAACAGTATTAGTCACCCTTATGACCAAATTTAAACAAATAATAGCAACTGGTAACAATATACTCCTCCTACAATTTGACATGTCAAGCGCCTTCGACATGGTCGACCACGGAATCCTACTACACATACTTGAATACTTTGGCATTGGAGAAAACGTCCTGAACTGGTTCAAGGGATTCCTAACCCCGCGTTCGTATCAAGTCACATCAAATTCAACCACGTCCAAGGCATGGACACCTGAATGTGGAGTTCCACAAGGATCACCTCTCTCACCAACTATCTTCAACCTAATGATGATCCCTTTAGCAAAACTCCTATCAAACCATAACCTCAACCCATATATATACGCCGATGATGTGACAATATACATCCCTCTCAAACAAGACATCAAAGAAATCTCCAACGAAATCAATCAAAGTCTATACATCATGAACACATGGGCAGATGCATTTCGTCTGAAATTAAATGCAGAAAAAACTCAATGCCTGATACTCACCTCCCAATACAACACAAATGAATTCAACGCGATAAACACACCAAGCCTAAACCTTCCAATCTCAGAAACGCTAAAAATCCTTGGAGTCACTATCGACCGCCACCTAACACTCGAAACCCACGCAAACAACACAACTAAGAAGATGTTCTACTGCATGTGGAAATTGAAGAGGATAAGACCATTTTTCCCAAGATTCGTCTTTCGCAACCTAGTGCAATCCCTCGTCCTCAGCCATCTGGATTACTGCAACTCACTATACGCAGGCTGCAAAAAGCAAATACTGAGGAAATTTCAAACAGCCCAGAACACAACAGCCAGACTCATCTTCGGAAAACCAAAATATGAAAGGGCAACACCACTACGAGAGAAACTACACTGGCTTCCACTTAAGGAACGCGTCACTTTTAAAGTATGCACATTAGTCCACAAGATCATTCATGGCGAAGCCCCAGCCTACATGTCCGAGTTGATAGACCTACCACCCAGAAATGCTAAAAGATCATCCCGAACATACCTCAACCTCCACTTCCCTAATTGCAAGGGCGTGAAATACAAGACGCTACACGCGTCAACCTTTTCTCACGTGAGCTTTGGAATACACTGCCGTGCAACTTAAGAACGATTAACGAACAAGCTTCCTTCCGCAAATTATTGAAGACCCATCTGTTTGAAACAATTTACGGAAAGAGCCAAAACACAGAGTCCACACTCACTGTTCATCAATGCATCATACATCCACTTCTGATCTCTCAACCCCCGTAATTCCACATCACTCATACATTTACTCACAGAAATATATACACCATATGTCTTTGTGTCTTAATACTGCCCTTTATGCTTCCCATTGTCTCCTTCCAATGTATCAATGTTGATGTCCCATTGTTATATTCCTAACGATACTTCGATGATCTCGCATAACTTGTACAATGTAACCCATAACCAAGTTGTAACAAATGTATTTCCATTATTCATATCTTATTGTAAGCCACACTGAGCCCGCAAAGAGGTGGGAAAATGTGGGATATAAATGCAATAAATAAAATAAAAATAAAATGTGAGTACAGTGGGTTTCTGGTGAGTTATGGAGGGCTCACAGTTTCTACCACAAGTGTAACAGGTATGGGGAGGTATGGGCCCGAGTCCACCTGTTTACAGTGTTCTGCACCAATCACTAGACTACTCCAAGGACCTTCATGCTGCTCTAATATACCTGGCTATAACATCTGAGGCTGTCATAGAGGCTGGTAATATATTTACTTAAATTTGGGGGGGGAGGTGGGAGGGGGTCATTGACCACTGGGGGAGTAAGGGTATCATCCCTGATTCCCTCCACTGATCATCTGGTCATCTAGGGCACCTTTTTTGCCTTTGTCATTCTAAAAACAGGTCTAGACCAAAACATTGAAGTTTTAGCCCTAGACGTTTTCATTTTTTTCCATTATGGCTGTAAAATATCCAAGTGTTAGGAACTCCCTAAGCCTACCTCATTCCACCCCCAAAATGCCCCTGACATGCCCCCTTGTGATTTGGATGCACTGCAGACAAATTGTATACAGACATGTACAAGATAGGTTTTGAAAATACTGATTTGGATGTTTTGAGAAGAAAAACGTCCAAATGCTGCTTTATGACACTTTTTGGACATTTTTCTCTTCCAAAAATGAGCCCTAGAACCACTTTAGCTGGTGCCCTATTAGATGGCAGAGAGAACAGGGAACCCTTTCCATCCTCTAGTGTATCTAAGGAATAGGAGAGACTGGTCTATTTGTGGCTCTATTACAGCAAGGCAACCTGAGATTCACCCTAGCTGCTGGTTTTCTGGAACATCAGAAGGCTGAAAAAAATGCATCACTATCTACAGGTTCTTGCAGATCCACGAAAGCAAGCATTGGATCTCAAGCACAGAAAATCTGCACCTGAGCTTCACAGTCCCTGAACTTCATGACAACCAGCATCTGAACTGCAAATAGAACCTCTCATGAACAGTCCTGTGCTGCTTCCCTCATTAGCAATTATTTTAGTCTGTGTTTTGCCACCTGCTACTCTCAGTAGTAGGAATCAGGAATTAAGGAGAAAGGGCTTTGTCAGAGAGGGAAGTGGAAGCTGTCATATGTAGATGCTGGGGCCAATATTCAGACAGCGGGAGGTGGCTGGGCTGCTTCCCGCGGTTGGCGATGAGCCTTGATATTCAATGCTGGGTCATTTCTGGTGACCAGCATCAAATATCCAGTTTATTTTTGGCCGATTTCAACTTAGAGGGGCATAATCGAATGGCGCCGGCCATCTATTTGGGCGGCCATCTATATGGCCGGCGCCGGAAAGCCTTTAAGAGGCCACTCTACATACCAAAGCTATATGAGAATGGAGGAAGTGTCAGTTGATTAATAGCCTGTATCTTATTCCATGATGATAATGCACTCTTCAGTATCAGTTGTAGTCTCCTATAACATTCCTTACTGATTTTTTTCTCTCAGTGATTTCTGCTTAATGGTTGTTCCTTCCTCCCTAGATATTTATATACCCCTTCTGTTAAAGTTCCTTTATCTCACAGTCATCAGTCAGAGAGATGTTTTCAGTTTTGCTCAACTTTCCCCGAAGGAAAGTCACATTTATCCAACCCCAAAATCATCTTGATGTCCTTTGAAAAGCTTTTCACCACTTGAAGTTGTTCCGCTAATTGCTGGTCACTGGATCTACAAACAGTAACCTCTGGATTGTTGGTATCTTTTTGAGTAAGGCTAAACCCACAGCTCAAGGAGTTAATAAGAGTACTCAATGGATTAAGTGTCAAACAAAACAGAAGTGGGGACAAGGAGTTCCCTGAAATATTGCCTTGCTGAATCTTGATTTTAGGAATGACAAATTGTCCATCTACATACTGCAGGTGGAGCATGGTTTGCCACATTTTCATGATGGATGATGTAGTCAACCAATTCAGGGTTTATTTTGTATATTTCAAGGCAATTTATTATCCAGGAATGTGGGATGCTATCAAAGGCTTTCTTATAACCAATCCATGCTGTACTAAGATTTCTGCTTTTCTTAGCACTAGCCATGATGGCTTTATTCAAGATTAACTGGTCTTTCGTTCCATATGCTCCTCTCTTATTGCCCTTCTGCTCTATTGCCATGATGTTATTAGAGTCTGTATGATCTTATATTCTATTGGCATCTATTGCAGTGAACAGCTTTTAGACTGTAGGCATACAAGTTATTGTCTAATTCCCTTGACCTTTTAAGTTGTGTCCAGTGTAAAGTGGATGTCACAGGACAAGGCTTTATCCACACCTTTGCCTGCTGTTTATTCAAGGAGTGGAGCAGCAGCTTGACCCTCAATTCAATGAAACCAAGGAGAGAGAACCCCCACTCGGGAGCTGGCCTACAGGAGAAGGAACAGTGTACAAGATTATATCTCTGCAGAACTCTGTGTGGAAGAGGATCCCAGGAAGAAAAGACTGGTGTGTTTGACTCAGAAAGGAATAGGTTGCCCCAGCACCTGGGAGGCCTGTTACCCCAAGACTGAATATTATTTCAGAGGGATCACAGACACAGACAGAGGAAGAGTGTGGAACATGACAGTGTGCATTCAATGCTGTACAACCTCAGGACAGAAAAACTCTCTCATAACAGTACTTATTTTGTACTTATTTTGGAGCTCCCCATATCTATCTCTGAGTTATCTTTTAGAGGGACTTCTACATTAAAGGAAACCCCTTCCCCCAAAGAAAACCTGCTTCTCTAGAGAAGACTGAGCATCCTGAGAGCAAAGTGGGGAGTGGATCAGGAAGTAAAAGTGTTCTGTGGTGTGCCTGGTGTGCAGTTCCAGTGATGGACCACCTTGTGACCAGGACACCCTCTTGCACATTTATACAGATTTACATGTTTGAATGAGTTCTTTTTTTTACAGATGTACATAGTATCTAACTAGTCTAACATCACCTCCATGACATGCCATACTAGGTCAGACCATAGGTCTGTTGAGCCCTGAATCCTATCTTTGACTATGGCGAATCCAAATTACTAGGGACTTAAGAAGTACCCAGCAGATCCCAATAATGGTTTCCCTCCTTGTGGCTCACTCCTGGTGATAAGTGGTGACTTTGCTCAAGTTGACCCAATGGATAGAATTATTTAGTTGAAGCACTGATTGATCAAGAAAAGTCTCTTGACCACAGCTACTCTGGCTGGTGTCTCTATCGCAACTGGTGGCTCCTTAGGTGTTTCACTCAGGTCTTGCTCAGGCATGGCTAATTCTGCTTTGTATTATGTAACATTTTGCAGATCATAAATAGCTTGCATACTTCACCTAGAGCTGTAATTAAGGAATTGTTATAACTAACAGACTCATCCAGTCTGTTTTCTCTGCTTACTGCAGAAGTGTGCAACTACTTCATCTTTCAATTTATGCTTATTTGGTCCTTTATTTGATTCTACTGATTTTCTGTGCCTGTAACATGGAGGGGCATAATCGAACGGCGCCGGGCATCTATATGGGCGGCGCCATAAAGAGTTGTCCCCGACCGTATTATCGAAAAAGATGGCCGGCCATCTTTTGTTTTGATAATATGGTTGGGGCCGGCCAAATGCCTTGGATTTGGCCAGGTTTGAGATGGCCAGCATTGGTTTTCGCCGATAATGGAAACTGAAGTCAGCCATCTCAAACCTGGCCAAATCCAAGGCATTTGGTCATGGGAGGAGCCAGCATTTGTAGTGCACTGGCCCCCCTCACATGCCAGGACACCAACCAGGCACCCCAGGGGGCACTGCAGTGGACTTCAAAAATTGGTCTCAGGTGCATAGCTCCCTTACTTTGGGTGCTGAGCCCCCCAAATCCCTCCCCCCCAAACCCACTCTCCACAACTCTACACCACTACCATAGCCCTAAGGGGTGAAGTACATGTGGGTACAGTGGGTTTTGGGGGGGTTTGGAGGGCTCCCATTTACCACCACAAGTGTAACAGGTAGTGGGGGGATGGGCCCGGGTCCACCTGCCTGAAGTGCACTGCACCCACAAAAAACTGCTCCAGGGACCTGCATACTGCTGTCAGGGAGCTGGGTATGACATTTCAGGCTGGCAAAAAAATGTTTTTTTAAATTCTTTTGGGGGGGAGGGGGTTGGTGACCACTAGGGGAGTAAGGGGAGGTCATCCCCGATTCCCTCCACTGGTCATCTGGTCAATTGGGGTATTTTTTTGAGGCTTCGTCCTAAAAATAAATGGACCAAGTGAAGCCAGCGAAATGCTCATCAGAGCCGGCTATCTTTTTTCCATTATCGGTCGAAGCCGGTCATCTCATAACCACGCCCCCGCCCCGCCTTCTGTACCCTGTTGACACACCCCCTTTAACTTTGGCCAGCTCTGCAACGGAAAGCAGTTGGAGCCGGCCAAAATCGGCTTTCCATTATACCGATTTGGCCGGGTTCAGGAAATGGCCGGCCATCTCCCGATTTGTGTCGGAAGATGGACGGCAATCTCTTTCGAAAATAAGCTGGATAGTAACATAGTAAATGACGGCAGATAAAGACCTGTACAGTCATCTAGTCTACCCAGAAGATAAACTCATTTTATATGGTATGTGATACTTTATATATATACCCAAGTTTGATTTGTCCTTGCCATTCTCAGGGCACAGACTATAGAAGTCTGCCTAGCACTGTTCTTGTACTAAGTTCTGAAGCTAACGTTAAAACCCCTTAAAATTTAGACTCCATCCCATCCATATCTATTCAGTCATGATCAGGGCGTACGGTTTTGCTTTCCAATTACTGGCGTCGCCACCTAATCTCCGCTAAGATTCCGTGGATCCATTCCTTCTAAACAGGATTCCTTTGTGTTTATCCCATGCTTGCGTCATGCTTATATGTGCAAATGCCAGTTTTTACCTGTACAGGTTGCAAAATCTGTTACTGGCATTTACACACACAGCGCCCAGGGTGATAACGTTCATGTCTTGAATGTGGTTATTATTATTATTATTTTGTAAAATGTTTTTTTCCATTATATATGCCATCACATATTATATGTGTTTTTTACAAAACCCTCCTTGTTTGGTATATTTGTAACATGTACTTCAAATTGTGAATATCCTGTCTTCGACACCCTCTTCCTAGCTAGAAGACCTGTACACAATTGGGTGGTAAATATAAATTGTTTAAGCAATATAAACTGAAATAAAACATAACAATAGTAAAACAAACATAAACTCTCATAAAGGCATAACATCCAGTAAAACCACATAGGCTAAAATTGTAAGGGTTTCCCACTGACCTCATAAGCTAAGGAATGGAGACTAGCAGCTAAGCCTCAGAGGCTGTTTAGCTGTGTGGGGCTGCAACCTGAGCTCACAGAAATATGATGTCAAGGGACTGAAGGAGACAGAGCCAGTGTTAGAGAGGAGCAAACAGGGCATTTGCCCTGGGCCCCATGCCAGAAGGGGCCCCAACCCTGCCCAAAACTGATAGGCTTTGGAGCCCCCTTACAAATGTCCCCTCACTGGTAGGCTTTGGAGCCCCTTTACAAATATCTACCTGAGCCCCCTAGCATATCTAACACGAGCCCTAGAAGAAGAAACTCCTCGTTGTCATTGTCACCCCCTCCCTCACAAGGAGCCCATTGGACCAGCAAGAGGTGTGTCTTATGGATGGCAGTATATAAGGAAGTCCAGCTAGCCACACCCTTGCTGGTTCAACAGTTTTTGATGGGCCTGACCTGCATCTACCACTATCCCAGATATTTGCAATGCTTCAATGTACGTTATTCCCCACTCGCTTCACGCTTGATTCCTGTTCTACACTCGGTTCCTGTCTCACGCCTGATTCCTGTACTATCATTGGCTCCAGCTCTGTCTTTATTGCACATCTAATTGCTGCTCTGCTTCTGGTTCCTGATGCTTCCTAGTTTCCACTTTGCTCAACTCTGCCCTGGAAATGCCCAGGGGAGGTTCTGACATAATTTTCTCTTGTAAAACAACATCCATGTATTTGCTACAATACCTATCTACCATTTATTTGTCAAAGGTCTAGAGGGAAACAGGTTTATATGATGCATTTTAAGTAGAGAGGTGTGGTAGCCATGTTAGTCCACTCTTAAGGTTATCAATAGAAATCAAACAAAATAAAAAACATGGAAAAGAAAATAAGATGATATCTTTTTTATTGGACATAACAATACATTTCTTGATTAGCTTTCGAAGGTTGCCCTTCTTTGTCAGATCGGAAATAAGCAAATGTGGTAGCAGATAGTATATATAAGTGAAATATTCAAGCATTACTTTGACAGTCTGGCAGGGTGGGAGGGTGGGGGTGGGTAGGAGGTATGCATGGGGACATCAAAGCATTTCTATGATGCATTTAAAAGAGCTCAACTCAAATATATGGCCTGCCTCTAGGGATTAATGAGCTCCATGTGAAGGATTTGTTCTGGGACCAGGTTACAGGTAACCAAGCTGCTTTCATAGATGTTGTTGCAGAAAATGCCTCCATCTGGAGTCTGAGATGCTAGGCAGCATGACTGTGAGCTGATCAATTTCAAAGGTACACTTGTCCAAGTCCTTGCCATAACTTAAAGACCAGTACCAAAAATTCCAAATTGTGTCACCATTTCATAGAGGATTTGTTATAGCAGTATGCCTGCATCCTGAGTACAGCCAGAAAGGGGCAATTCTATACCCTAGGCACTAACATTTACACATGCATTACGCACATAAATGTTTAGAATTATAACTGTTTAATAAAAATTTTTAATTATAATTAATCTCTCAATTAAAATTTTTGATTGCAGTTAATCGTATTTTTAATCACTGTCCACTCCACTCCCAGAGCCCCCCAGAGCTTCCACTACCCTCCTGTACACTTTCCCCAACAGCATTCACCCCTTCCAGTTCTCCCCTCCCAAAGAGTTCCCCCTGGAATAACTCCCCTGCTGAAGTCCCTCCAAAAGCATTCACCCCCTTCCAGAAGACCCTTCACCCACCCTCTTGTAGAGCCCCTGGGCCAACTTAAGAATGCCCTGGTGATCTAGAGTAGGGAAGTCAGAAGCAATCTCCAGTTGCTCCTGCCTCCAACCGCTCTGGGTTCAAAATGGTGGCTGCGACTTCTAGGGTCTTCAGGAAGGAGGTGAGTGTTGTTTGGATGGTTCTCAGGAAAAGGAAGTTCTTCCAGGGTGCTTCTTCAGGATGGAGTATATTAATGGGGGGGGGGGGCTTTAGGAGAGGGGGCTGGATGCTTAATTCAGCCTGCAGTGATCAGCATTTAAAATACACTGACTCATGGGCTGAATATTGACCTGGATAGTTTTTTATTTATGTAAATTTAGCTTTCTGCTCATGGCATTAATAACTGTAATCACAATTAGACTTTGCAAGTTAACCATGATCATTAACAGTGATTAATCAACAGCACTATTTAGCATATATGCGTGTATGTGCACACTTACATGCATATATCAGTGTACCAGCTAAGCACTATTGTGCAAATACCTGCCAATTTACAAAGTGCATATTTTCAAGGGGGCGTACGCAGGGTGAGTGCATGAGCGGGAAATAGGAGGGGTGTAAACAGTGGCAGAGTATGAGTGGGACATATGAGGGGTGTACACAGGTTCGGAGTATGGAGTATTAGTCAAAACACTGCAGCCAGGTTCATATACAAAATCTCTTGTTTTGAAAGTGCCTCCCCTTTATTAATCAAATTACACTGGCTTCCCATCAAAGCGAGAATCACCTTCAAATTATGTACCTTTATCTTTCAAATCCTAAATGGCACAGCTCCAGACTATATGGTACCATTAATAAACTTACCTCAAAGAAATGCTAATTATGAGGCAAGAAACTGTCTCAAACAACACCTTCCAAATTGCAAAAATATGATCTTCAAAACTGTCCACTCTGCAGACTTCACTTACCTAGGAACCAAATGGTGGAACTCCTTACCACCCAAAATAAGAAATATACAGGACTATACTAGATTCCATAAATCCTCAAATCGTTCCTATTCAAATAAACCCTCGCAAAGAATAACCATATCTCAAACAATTAATTAATACCTAAATTGGTTATTATTCTATTTAAACTCTAACAATACCTGGAGAACTCAAGCTCTCAATAAATAATTACAAACTACTAAGTGGAGCTTGAAATAGAAATAGAAATGTAGCGAGTTTTGAAGTGTCCCTTAAACAGGAGGAAAGATCAAACCTCTACAAACTTTATCTAACCAATGGAACCTCAAAACTCCAACAAGGGACCATACCACGGTATTTATAAATCCTTGTATATACTGGATTACAGTGTGTACATATATAAGAGGGGAGGACAGTTTTTTAACCCATACGGTTTTCTCATTTAGGATGAGTTTTTTCGTTTGGGCTTTTTTTCTGTTCTCCTTTCTTAAGGGGAACCAATGATAGGAATTTACTCCAGTATATACAAGGATTTATAAATACCATGGTATGGTCCCTTGTTGGAGTTTTGAGGTTCCATTGGTTAGATAAAGTTTGTAGAGGTTTGATTTTTCCTCCTGTTTAAGGGACACTTCAAAACTCGCTACATTTCTATTTCTATTTCAAGCTCCACTTATTATTCTATTTACCATTAACCTTCTCTTTGCTTCATGTACAATTTCTCATTCATAATAGATCTTTTAAATGTTAAACATCCATAGCTATCCCAGAATGTTTATGATACTGCATTGTAAAATTAGATTCTTACATCAAATTACCTTCTTAAGCATTATTCTTTGTTATGTATCCTATACTGTTTATTGTAAGCCACATTGACTCAAACTTGTTTGGGATAATGTGGGATATAAATGTAATAAATAAATAAATATGTATGTATGTATGTGCCTATATATATAAATTTTGTCATTATCTTTTCCTTGTCAAACAATTTCAACACGGTGCTCTCTACCTATGAAACTTAGGACAATATCTTCATATTTGTTATTCCATAATCGTTTAAAAGCAGATCTGTTTGAAACATTTTATACTAGATCATAATTTTAGGCAGTTTCTTTTAATATCTTTCCGTTCTGTGACTCTGTAAAACTGTATTTGTTATCCACTTTGAACCTATATATGGGAGTTGGTGGAATCTAAGCACCATTAACATTACCTTTAACAAGGACATTTTTATGAGAGGTCAGGAGCTGTCATAGCATGACAGTGGCTTCTCAGTGGAGCAGTCTGCTGTTATATTTAAATAGTATTTGAACGTCTGTGTGTCCCGCATGTAACAGCACTGTGAAGAAGTTGTCTTGGAACAAAAAAGCACGTTGTAGAGGCACGTCCATGGCACCCGTACTTTTGAAAAAAAGCTACACATAGCTTTCATACACGCACATATAAACAATAAACCCCTGGGAGCATGAAAGTTGGCGTGGAACCTCTCAAAAAAAACTTTAACGTCCCGGGAGGTTTATTGCGTATATGCATGTATGAAAACTGTGTGTAACAGTGGAACGCTGTGAAGGCACGTTCATAGCACATGCTGTTCTGGGCATGCACATAGCATCGACACTTAGTGAGTGACTGTCCTATGCATGCGCTGCTTAGCAGGTGGCTATTCTTCGCATGCACCAGTGCTTTCTTTACCAAACTGCTTGCTGTAATTGCGAGCAGCTCATGTCCATGAGATTGCCTTTGAGCATCGCTCACTATTTCAAACTCAGTTAACTTTCACTGAGGATCCAAAAGCAACAGGTTTTTTTATGGGACTTTTGTGCATCTGCGCCTGAGTTGGGTCTGTCCCTCACCAGGTTAGCTGGGACTGAGGATGGTGCAGAGACAGTGTTTTCAACACCTGGGGAGGGGGGGCGATGCTGTTACCGTTGTTAAAAGGTGTCACCTAGTGGCTAGATTTAGGGCCAAGATTGCAGGGTCCTAGAAGGAGACCTGGTACATAGCCCTTGGCTGAGGACTGGCACTTGTCATGATCAAGATATGAAATAAAGGGAGAAAAATCCCAGGGGTAGCTGCAAAGGAAAACTGATAGCTCCAGATCCCAGCCCTGAATGCAGCTGTAATGCAAAGGCCTGAGGAAAAAAGAAACAAAAGTTTTGAAGAGGAAGAAACTGCTGGATGAAAAAAAAAAAAAAAAAAAAATACAAAAGTCCCTGAGAAAATGAGGTGGAAGGAGTTTTGATTTAGATTCTAAATGCTCCAAAAATAAATGAATTCCTAGCTTTACAGATGTATTTCATCATGCTGCAACAAACATAAACTGAATCAGTACAGTTTTCTGAGATGGCAAAAGGATAGTTCCTGTTTCATCTTCAAACCTGCCATTCTGAACTTTTGCTTATACATCCTGAAAAGATGTGTAAAAAACCAGTTTGACTGCTTTTCATAAGCCTATGTGCTTCAGGGCCTTTGACAAAACACTCTTAAACAATATCTGTGGTGAGCACAGAAACTTAACACTGCATTTTCATCACATGAATGTTTCTCTAACATTTATTTTTCTGATTATTGTAAGCAAAACCCAGGATTTCTTGCTAGGAACTCATTTTCTTATCTGCAACCCAGTTGCCAGGTTTCTCAACAGGCTCAGATGTCTGTAGTACTGAAGGAGAATGACAGATATCATTTCCAAACTAAATATGATGGATTTGATTAGAGCATGTGGAACTATCCATGTTTTTATGCAATCTGTGAACTAAGCGTGATTAGATATATGGAATTTTAACAGTGTGGGGTTTTTACCATGAAGGAAATTATTTTGGCAGGGCCGGCTTTACTGTTGAGCGACTGTGCTTTTAACATATAACCTTGCTTTTTGTTCCTGTTTTTCAGCCTCTACTGAATAAAAATAAAACCACTCAGGGGCTAATGCTCAAAGGTTCACAGTACAGTCTTCATTCTATCGCGAAATTAGTGCAAAAAAAATTTGCTGCAGCATGCTCAGACTAATGGGCATGCAAATTACTGCCATATTAAAATCTGCAGCTCAGCGCTAAATGTCAACTTTCCTGTCAGTGCCTGAGTGGTGATTGGCTGAGGCACTTACAGGAAAGGTTAACATTAAAAACACACACACACACACACACACACACACACACACACACACACACATGCTTAGGCATGTATCAGTCCCTTACCCCCAACCCTGAACCCAACACTTTGTCCAGCCCCTCAAATCTACTAGACTACCAGGGAATTTGTTTATTTGTGAGGTGGGGAGGCCAGGAGCTGGAGGTACCACCAAGGTATATTTTAATATTAGGGGAAAGAGTTCAGGTCAGGAGGGGGGACATTAGTGGGGTGCCGGGTCAGAAAGCAATCAGGGGGTGAGACGGCCCACTAGACTACCAAGAGGAATTTTTTAAACTGGGGTCGGGTGGGGAGGTTTTTGGGTAGGTCGGTATAGGGAAAGGGAGAGAGGATGCTAAAGAATAGTACACCAACAGGTTCATTTGCAAAAGAGAAGGACGCCCATCTATCAACACAAATCGGAAGATGGGCGTCCTTCTCACAGGGTCGTCCAAACTGGTATAATCAAAAGCCAATTTTGGACGTCGCAGGGATGGCCAAAGTTCAAGGGGCGTATCAGAGGCGTAGCGAAGGTGGGACTTGGGCATGCCTAACACATGGACGTCCTCGACCCATAATGGAAAAAAAGGGCATCCCTGACGAGCACTTGGACAACTTTACCTGGTCCTGTTTGTCATACAAACAAGGCACAACAAGGTGGCTGAAATGATCCGGTGACCACCAGAGAGAATCGGCGATGACCTCTCCTTACTCCCCCAGTGGTCACTAACCCCCTCCCACCATCAAAAAAACATCTTTATAAATATTTTTTGCCAGCCTCAGATGTCATACTCAGCTCCATCACAGCAGTATACAGGTCCCAGGAGCAGTTTTAGTGGGTGCAGTGCACTTCAGGCAGGCGAACCCAGGCCCATCCCCCTCCCTACTTGTTATGTTTGTGGAGGAAACAGCGAGCCCTCCAAAACCCACCAGAAACCCACTGTACCCACATCTAGGTGCCCCCTTCACCTGTAAGGGCTATGGTAGTGGTGTACAGTTGTGGGTAGTGGGTTTTGGGGGGGTTGGGGGGCTCAGCACACAAGGTAAGGGAGCTATGTTCCTGGGAGCATTTTATGAAGTCCACTGCAGTGCCCCCTAGGGTGTCCGGTTGGTGTCCTGGCATGTGAGGGGACCAGTGCACTACAAATGCTGGCTCCTCCCATGACCAAAGGGCTTGCATTAGGTTGTTTCTGAGATGGGCGTCCTTGGTTTAAATTATCGCCGAAAATCAGAAACGACCAAGTCTAGGGATGACCATCTCTAAGGTCGACCTAAATGTCAAGATTTGGGCATCCCCGACCCTATTATCGAAAAGAAAGATGGATGTCCATCTTGTTTCGATAATACGGGTTTCCCCGCCCCTCCATCGGGATTTTTGCGAGGACTTCCTCAACAAAACTTGGGCGTCCCTTTCGATTATGCCCCTCC
The DNA here is from genome assembly GCF_901765095.1 of Microcaecilia unicolor. Taxonomy (NCBI): domain Eukaryota; kingdom Metazoa; phylum Chordata; class Amphibia; order Gymnophiona; family Siphonopidae; genus Microcaecilia; species Microcaecilia unicolor. The sequence continues at coordinate 320,938,750 of NC_044031.1, forward strand.
AAGTAATCCAGGGCATGGTGGTAGGGTTGGAGGGAGAGAAGGGGTGCTGCTAGACACCAGCTCTTTTCAACCAGCTCTTCTACACTGGCGCAGACCTGGCAAAACGTTTCCTGCACTAAATGTGTGATAAGCTTTTTTTTTTTTTTAAAGCATGGCTGTGGGGTATTTACTGACCGCATTAACATGCATTTAAATGCATGTAATTCGGTCTGCAATAATGGTTTCAGCACGAGTTCATACCCTCGCTAAAACCATTTGAGCATTGTTCAGTCAGTAAAACCTATGCTTTGTACATCAGCCCTTCAGTGAGTTTCTGTACATGGCCCCAAATCTCTCTCAGGCTTCCTCTGTTTTTGTGCCTCAAAGGTTAAAAATATCAGAAAAAGAAAACAGTAAGAGTCTTCAGCAGCCTGTAGTGCTGAGATATTTTGGAGATATTTGACAAAAGTGAAATTGGAATGGTCCAAAAAAATGTAAATATGCAAGTGAAGAAGCCACTGTAGCTAGTTAATTTTCATTCTTCACTCTGGCCATAGACCTATCTATACACAGTGGCAAAAAAACAAAAAGAAATGAGAGAGAGAGAGAGAGAGAGAGAAAATGCTAAATATGAGGCAAGAAACTATCTCAGACTACACTTCCCAAATTTCAAAAAGTGATCTACAAAACTGTCCACTCTGCAGACTTCACTTACCTAGGAGCCAAATGGTGGAACTCCTTACCACCCAAAATAACCTTCCCTTTACTTCTTGTACAATTTCATAATAGATTTTCTAAATGTTAAACATCCATAGCTATGATACTGTATTGTAAAACTGGATTCTTACAACAAATTACTTTCTATTCTGCATAGCCAGGTTTTGATGTCAGGGGGAGCAGACCTTTTTATTCAACATCCATTTGGAGGAACGACCGCTCCCCTTGTGCTCCATCTAACTATGCCTCTGATCCTAGGATTCTACTCCACTCAGGATGCAGAGACTTCTAGTGTCTCCACTAGAGTACTACACTTTGACTTGTAAATGCCCCACTGCTTCTAGAGAAAGGAGATGGCTCTCCTGACCAATGATTGACAATGGTAAAAGGTAACACCTATTCGAGGGAAACAGTGCTGGTTTAAAAGAACTCAGCCCAGTTTGAATTTATTTATTTATTAGGATTTATTTACTGCCTTTTTGAAGGAATTCACTCAAGGCGGTGTACAGTAAGAATAGATCAAACATGAGAAATAGATAATTATAGCAGTTAAAATATTCAAAAACACAAAACAAAGTATGGCATGGTATACTACTTACAATGTCAACACAATACGTAATGGAACATAATTGATAGTGAAGGGTAAGGCAAAGTTGTAACATATAGATGGATAAGAAAGTAGGAAGAGTTAGAAAGTAAGGTGATTGATTTGAAGAAGTTGAACATGAGGTCAGAGAGATGGTTAAATATTATCTCAGCTAGGGTAGGAGTGTCTTTAGTGCCCACTTCCCTGGAATGGGAGCAGTACCAGAGCCACATAAACTGCTGCACTCACCACAAGAGGTAACTGAAACGGAGAACCAGCCCATCACCATATCCTTCCAAAAAAAAAAAAAAAAACAGGAAGAAATGCTGAAAGATCAAGCCAGGGCTAGAGAATAGTCCCTGAAGATCCACAAGGATAAAGAACCTCAGTATCAGAAGTTCCCTCTGGGGAAGTGCATACCAGATAGGGATACTGTAAATAAAGGCTCAGAGCCCCCTGAGGAAATTGAAGAGCCTGACAGAGAAGTTTCCCCCCTTGGGGGAAGGGCCTCCAAAGAGAGTACATTTTATAAAAGACTTTCACCAGGAACCTCTTACAAAACAGAGTTTAAATAAGGAAACCTACTAGAAACTGACAGTGTTGAAAATTATTTTGCAGGGCAGGCTCAACTTATGAATCAGGAGAGGCACTGGCTCAGGGCGCCAGTGATAAAGGGTGCCAAAATCCCAGTCTAGCATCTCTTCCTCCCTCTTCACTTCCCTCCATCCCTTAGTCTGCAATTTAGTATCCACAGAATAGGGGGAGGGAAGAGAGAACGAGAGATGCCGACCTGAAATTTTGGCGCCCTTTATCAGTAGTTTGTGTTGAGGGGGGGACTTGAGAGGAGGAGATACTGAATCATTGGCAAGGGGGAGAGAGTGGAAGGAGAGACACCGGATTGCAGGCAGAGGGGGGTGCCGATATAAAAGTTGGCTCAGGGTACCACAGTTCCTTGAGCAGGCCCTGTTATTTTACTATCTCTGTCTTTAGATATACAGTAGTTGCTGTTGAGCATTGTCTCTTTTTACTATTATTATTTGTTGCATTTGTACCCCTCATTTTCCCACCTTTTTGCAGGCTCAATGTGGCTTACATGCATAGGCGGTCGGTGGCCCAACTGTTTGGGGAGGGTAAAGGGGGCGGGGTTAGGGGGTGGGCCAGGGGCGGAGCTTACCTCCATAATTGTTTGACAACACACAGAAAAAAAATAAGTAAAAATAAAATAGTCACAGTTAATACCTTTTATTAAATTTAGATATTAGATATGTATCATATGTCAAAGAATAAAGTGGTTGCTCAAAGCATATGCTAAACACAATCGCTCAACTGCAAAACACTATGCACAACTTTGTTTAAAAACACACTCAGAACCTTACTGTACCATAAATATTACACTGGGGAGACCCTAATACACCAATATACCACCATACGGAAAATGCAGACCGTCAACAATATGAAACAAGGGATCATAATATCATGATACGTGTAGAGCCAAAAAACACCCTTTTAGGGTGGATAGTGTTCACAATGAGCTCCTTTTATTAACAACATATGTAGATCCTTCAAGTGGTAGTGTGTCATGATTTACGCTGTACACCCTTTCTGATGTTTTGGTGCCACCTCAGTAAGGCCAACACACAATCTCTCCACTGCAAAACACTATACACAAACTTGTGCAAAAACACACTCATAACCTTACCAAACCATAACAGCACTAATTCCAAGGACAGGACGAGTGTGGAAAGGCAGCACTATAATTACACCGGGCTCTAAAACACCAGTACACAACCTAGTGAAACCAAAACAAAACAAAAAGGGCTGCAAATACTTCACGCTAGCAGAATACTGCATCTTGATCACACATGAAAAACACATGGCACAACAGATATGAAGGCAAAATATAAGAAGTTGGACTCAGCATGCAGCAATACTAAAAACATTGAAACCTACATGCAAAATATCAAAGATGTACATTTCCAAAAGCTGACATATTCCAATTAATAAATTTTGAATAAAAAATGTTTTCTACCTTTGCTGTCTGAGCATTTAGTTTTTCTATTAGCTTTGGTCCCAGTGTCTTCTTTCCATTTGATATTTTTTTCTCTCACCATGTCCACCATCTTTCTGTGTCCTTATGCGTCCTGTCTACCACCCTATCCTTTCTCCAGTTTCAACATCTGCCCTCAAAGTGTTCCAATCCAGCCCTTAAATTCAGCAATTTCCCCTCCATCCATATAAAGCATTTCTCCTCACTCCCCTCCCCTCCATCCATGTGCATCTACAACCTCTGTCTTCTCTCCCCTCCATCCATGTCCAGCATTTCTCCTCTCTCCCTTCCACTCCATCCGTGTGCATCTCCTTCCTTTATCTTTTCTTCTCCCCATCCTTGTCCAACATTTCTCCTCTCTTCCCTGCCCTCCACTCCATCCATGTCCAGCATTTCTCCTCTCTTCCCTCCCCTCCATCCATGTGCATCTCCTTCCTGACTTCCCTCTCCTCCATCCATCCATGTCCAACAACTCTCCATTCTCCCCTGCCCTCTCCTCCATCCATCCACCCATATCCTGAAAATTTCCTCTCTCCCCTGCCCCCATTCATCCATCCATTTCCAGCAATTCTTCTCTCGCCCTTGCTCTCCCCTCCATCCATCCATCCATCCATGTCCAGGAACTCTCCATTCTCCCCTGCCCTCTCCTCCATCCATCTCCAGAAAATTTCCTCTCTCCCCTGCCCCCTCGATCTATGCCCAGCAATTCTCCTCTCTCCCTGCCCTCCCCTCCATCCATGTCCAGCAATTCTCCTTTCCCCTGCTCTGCCCTTCCCTCCTGTCCAGCGATTTCTTCTCTCTCCCTGCTCTGCCCTGCCCTGCATCCATACATGGCCAGCAATTCTCCTCTCCCCTGCCCTCCTGTCCTCTACAGCAGTCTGTTTTCTCCCCCTGCCGTCACCTTCTCTCCACATCAAGCGATTCTCCCTGCCTCCCTCAGCTCCCCAACAGCCCTCCTCTCTGTTCCTTTCTTCCCCCCACCCCCAACCCTTTTACTCTTTGTGGCAGGCTGCAGCGCTTTTGCGAGGCAGCTCTGGCTTTCCCTCCTTCCTTCCTTCCTTCCTTGGTTCCCGCTCTGGCTCCCCGATCAGCAGCCCCCCTCCCCCCCCCCCCCACGTTTTAACCTTTACTTTCCGACGTGGCAGCGACGTCAATCAATGAAGAAGAAGGCACAACAGCCAGCTCGCTTCCAGCTTCTCTCTTCACACAGTGTCCCGCCTTCAGCGTCAGCGATGATGCATTTCCTGTTCCCGCGAGGGCGGGGCACTGTGTGAAGAGAGAAGCTGAAGGGAGTCTGTTGTGCCTTCCTCTTCATTGATTGGCGTCGCTGCCATGTCGGAGAGTAAAGGTTAAAACGCACGGGGGGGGGGCTGCTGATCGGGGAGCCAGAGCGGGAAAGAAGGAGGGAGGGAGATTGTAAGCTCTTTGAGCAGGGACTGTCTTTCTTCTATGTTTGTGCAGCGCTGCGTATGCCTTGTAGCGCTATAGAAATGCTACATAGTAGTAGTAGGAGAGCCAGAGCTGCCTCACAAAAGCGCTGCGCTTGTGAGGGCAGCAGGGAAGTCGGAAGTCCACGATTGGGCTGGGGAGGTTTAGCCTCCCCAAGCCTCTTATATGGGGCGCCTATGTTTACATGGTACCGTAATCGGCATTAACCGATTTCGGTATGAACAAATACAAGTTGCAATTAATATCAAGGTGATATTATGATAGAGATACATGTAAGGTAAAGACAATTGGGGAGAGCTTAGAGAGGGAAGAAGAGTTAGGATATGTCCATTATGATCTTTGGTTAAGTTGTGTCGCAGATGTCCAGGTTTTTTATGTTGGGTCTGTGGGGTATGCCCTTCTGAACAGTTTTGTTTTTAGTGCTTTCCGGAAATTCATGTGGTCGAGTGTGGTTTTTACTACTTTTGGTGGTGCGTTCCACAATTGTGCGCTCAGGTAGGAAAAGCTGGAAGCATAGGTGGATTTGTATTTGAGTCCTTTGCTGCTTGGGTAATGAAGGTTTAGGTATGATCTTGCTGATTTTATGATGTTTCTGGGTGGTAGGTTGATGAGGTCTGTCATGTATCCCGGTGCCTCGCCGTAGATGATTTTGTGAACTGAAAAAATCCCAGTTTTGAGTAAACTCTTGATTCAGAAGTAAATTTCTGACCTGGATTGATAGATATACTGTAATAGTCCTCAGATGTTAAAGTATACATTACATGCTTGTTCAGTTGCGGTACAGCAGGTTGCCAAGCAGAGGACCTGAATCCAGTTCTCCTCCTCACACATAAGGCCTATTTCAGTGGCCTACCCTTTTACCTAGTGAAAATGCTCATCCCTTACCATCCATCTAGGACTCTTTGCTCCAGCAGAACTAACTTGTTAGTTATTCCTTCTTACATGATTGCCTTGATCCACTTTGGGACATGACATTTGGTTGCCTTGTCCCTACTTTATGGAACCAACTGACAGAATCCTTACAGTCTTATCCCTCTTTAATTAATTTCAAATCTGGCTTTTTCAACAGGTCTACAACATGTCTACTCCTCTCTCTCTCTCTCTCTCTCTCTCTCTCTCTCTCTCTCTCTCTCTCTCTCTTTGTTATCTGTTTAGTCCTATTTAGTGATTTTTGTTCCCATTGTTTTCTGGTTTGTTGATAGTTCTCATACTATGTTGTGCTATGCACCCCCCCCCCCCCCCCCCCCTTCCTACTGTCTCTCTGTTGTCTGGCTCTGTGGCTTTGTTTTATGTTAGACTACCCTACAGATTTAATTAATGTTTATACACTTGCAAAATTCTGAGTTAAACATCTAAGGTGGGGAAGGAGATGGGAAAGGGATGGGGAGTACACCCTGCAGTTATGCACATTATCATAATTCACATTAACTGCAAAAGAGCCAGATAACACAAAACAGTTGACTATACAGTTAATGCACCTTGACATCAGGATGCCCTGTTTTCAGCCTCATAAGTACTCTGAAGGTTTTATACAATGCAGTAATAAAATACAAACAGAAACAAAAAAAGGCAAAGATCTGCCACAGAAATAGCAAACCAAAAGAAAAAAAGCAGATCAAAAAAGACAAAAAAATGGAACAGGATGGTAACAGAAGAAGTGGTTTATTACAAGTTACTTGTAATAAACCACTTCTTCTGTTACCCTCCTGTAATAAAATAAAATACAATACAATAACTCTCAGATTCCATTTGTGGCACGCTTCTGAGATGAGCACACAGATAAATTGGATAATGGGCTCTGAACCTTCAATAACTGGGTGCTAACAACCAATTATTGCTGTTAATTGGCACTCATTAAAATTTGCGCACGCATCTGAATGCACACTATCCTATAAGGCAGTGTTTCCCAAGTCCAGTCCTGGAGTACCTCTTGCCGGTCAGGTTTTCAGGATATCCACAATGAATATGCATGAACTTGATTTGCATACACTGCCTCCATTATATGCAAATCTCTTTCATGCATAATCAGTGTGGGGTACCCGGTCAAAATGGCCCTGACAAAAAAGTTCCAACCAAAAAAATCTCCCAACATAATAGCCCCTGACATAACAGCCACTGTCAAAACGACCTGCCCACAATATAGCCCTTGACAAATTAGCCTCCTGACAAAAGGGCCCAATCAGGCTGCCCTGAATATGGCACAGCATTTTTTTCTATGGGGCTATTTTGTTAAGGGGGTTATTTTGTCTAGGAGCTATTTTGTCAAGTTATTTTGTGGGAGGGGCCATTTTGTTAAGGGCTATTTTGTTACCAGGCTGTTTTGTCAGGGCTTTTTTGTTGGGGCTATTTTGTCAGGGCTATTATGTCAGGGTGCCTCAGTGTGGATATCCTGAAAACCTGACCCACAAGGGGTACTCCAGGACTGGACTTGGGAAACACTGCTACAAGGCACAGTGTCTAACTTCCATGGTACATTTGAAAAAGAGGGCCTGGCCCAGGGGCGTAGCCAGCCTTCCGTGGGGGAGGGGTCCAGAGCCCGGGGGGAGGGGGCACATTTTAGCCCTCCCCCCGGCGCCGCCCCCCCACCGCCGACATTGCCGCCCCCCCTCCCGCCGCGAACCCGCCGCCGCTGCAGCCTACCTTTACTTTTGCTGGCGGGGGACCCACTCCCCGCCAGCCGACGTCTTCTTCTCAGTCGCTTCCTGCTCTTCAATTTGTTTGCTGACGTCCTGCACGTTGTACGTGCAGGACGTCAGACTCATTCTCTGAGTCTGACGTCCTGCACGTACAACTACGTGCAGGACGTCAGCAAACAAATTGAAGAGCAGGAAGTACTGAGAAGACGTCGGCTGGCGGGGAGTGGGATCCCCCGCCAGCAAAAGTAAAGGTAGGCGGCGGCGGGGGCGGGTTCGCCGGGAGGGGGGTCCTGGGGTGAATCTGCGGGGGCCCCGGCCCCCTCAGGCCCCATGTAGCTACGCCACTGGCCTGGCCATGGGTGTGTCAGGGTGTTCCAACAAGTTGCATGTGGAATTGCAGAATACTGCCTAACTGAAACTAACTTGGGTGCCAGCATTTAGACCAGGTTTCAGCAGGCATGGGATCCGCACTAAATGCTATTCTATATAAGACACACACCCTTTAGAGATAAGTGCTTAGTGCTGAATATTTCAGCACCTAATTTTCAACACTGTTTACTGAATCTATCCCTAAATGAATATCTTCTGCTGCAACCCAAAAAACAGCTGAGCACAGATTCAAGAAGACTAGCTATAAGTAGTGAAATTACACACAAAAAAATAAATAAATAATAACAGCAATAATTACTCAAAGAATTTCTTAAACAAGGAAGCTTTAAGTAATTTTCTAAATCTCAAATAACGAACAGTCCTAGCCCTATGAGGAAAGGCATTCCAACAGCCTGTGGCTTGATATGAAAAAGATGTTACATAAAATATTTTACATTTTAAAATTTTGCCAGTGGATAGTAGAGAATTAAAAAGTCTTTCAAGCACAAAGATTTTTTAAGAAAAGGAAATTCTACCAATTAAGTTAACTATTCTGGTGTCAAACACAGTTTTTAAAATAACATCATTATTGCACCTTAATGTTTGCCATTAACCTGCATTACATACAAAACCTTGACATGGTTTAATAAATGAGCCGTGCAAAAAAACCCACAAAAATTGAAGAGAACACAAAAGTCCCACGAGGTAGATAAAGTCAAAAAGCAAAGAGTAGGAACTGGATCAGGCTCTTCAAAGTCAGACTCGGGATACCAACCAAAAGTTATAGGTGTTTATTAAAACTGACTCGAAATGATACCACTTTTCAGCACATGCGTGCCTGCCTCAGGAGTCTTGGTACATGAACTTGGCAATCACATTTGTCCTTGATAATGCCTCTAGTGGAATGAACATAAGCTGGTCTTCAGAAAGACCGTTGGTGAATAAAGTAACTGGTAAAAAGCATGAAAATTCTCGGAGTTACAATTGACCAAAATCTCATACTAGAAAGCCACGCAAAAAATACAACAAAGAAAATGTTCCAGTCAATGTGGAAACTCAAAAGAGTAAAACCTTTCTTCCCAAGGGAAATATTCCGCAGCCTGGTACAATCAATGGTGTTAAGCCACCTAGATTACTGTAACGCCATCTACGCCGGATGCAAAGAATAAATCATTAAGAAACTCCAAACTGCCCAAAACACAGCAGCCACACTCATATTTGGAAAAGCGAAATATGAAAGTGCCAAACCCCTTAGAGAAAAACTACACTGGCTACCTCTAAAACAATGAATTGCATTCAAAAATCTGTACCCTGGTCCATAAAATCATCCACGGTGAAGCCCCGGCATATATGTCAGACCTCATAGACTTACCAACCAGGAACACAAAAAGATCAGCACACACATTCTTGAATCTCCACCACCCCAGATGCAAGGGACTTAAATATAAATCAACATATGCATCCAGCTTCGCCTACATTAGCACGCAACTACGGAATGCACTACCAAATGTCATAAAAATAATGCATGACTTAACAACCTTCCGAAAATTACTAAAGACTAACCTGTTCAAAAAGTCATACCACAATGACCCATCCTAAATACCAGACAACGAAACTCTACCAGAACCAGATAATATCAAACTCTCTATACCGACTGCTCAGTTATTCTGTCACCAATGAACGTTAACACACTACCACCTTATTTCTCACGCCGGAAATGATCTGATTACCTAACTTAATCTATTACTCACTCTATCATTTATGAACTTTAATGCAATACCACTTTGTATTTCTCATTCCGGAAATGGCGATCGCCATTACGGCATAATGTAAGCCACATTGAGCCTGCAAAAAGTTGGGAAAATGTGGGATACAAATGCAACAAATAAAATAATAATAAAAATAAAATGCTGCTGTTTTGCTGCTTAATAAATGAACCCCAATGTACATTATTATATTTTGCTAAATACACCAGGAATTGTCAGCAGCACTTCACCTGATAATACCACTGAAAATGACAGCGATAAAGCTGAAACCGACTATTTGGGGTTGGTGTTCCAGGGGCAGAGTTGACACTTAGCCAGTTAAATACCAATATTCTGTACTTAACCAATTACAATAACCGCATAAATAAGACCACCTAAAACTCAGTCCTATTTTTATGCAGTTTTTCCTAGCCAGTTAAGTGCCAAATATCTCACTTAACCGGCTTTGTTTTAGCCAGCTCCCTATACCTTGAAATTCAATGCTGGAGCCCAGACATGGCTCAGCATTGAATTTCCGTGTTTAACACTAGCAAAGGTTAGCAAAATGCTGGTTGTCACCAGATGAGCATCAGTGTTCTTAGACCCCGATGCTCAAAACTGTGGCGCTTTTCTGAATAGTGCTGTAAAAATATCACCAGAACAGTGCGGAAGAAAAATACCCTAATGCTCAATGCTAATGAGATGCAAATATAGGCACACTCATGATGTTGAGCATTAGGGAGTTTGGCAGGAGGATTGTGCTTTGGCGTGGAAGGATTGTGCTTAGCGAATGTGCAGAAGTGTTCCATGGTAAGCTTGGCTCCTGTGCGCATGCACCAGGTAAAAACCAGAACATGAAGCACACATTGGGGTCTGTTTTCTGCAGCCTAAACATACATGTTTTTAATTTAATTTTTTTTCTTTTTAGCATGGACACTTTAAATTTAGATGCAGGAAATAGGTGCCAACATGTGCTTTCTCTTGGGTCTGCTATTTCTCAAGAGCAGTGCTTTAGGGCTTGCGCAGGCTTCCTTCTGCTTCCAAAAGTAATCAAAACCAGCAGATTTTGCAGAAAGAATCATGAGAGAAGCATAAGAATCATGAGAAATCCTCTCTTCCGACGCCCTAATGCCTGCTTCGACCAGGCGTTATTCTTTGTAGCAGTAAGGCAGTTCTCTTTCAGGCGCTGTTTTCTTAGCATTGGGAAGGAATACAAAATGACCTCATTAACATGAGCTTGAGTACTAGCATTGATCATCTGGACACTCGTTTGTTCCTGCACACCAGGCCTCTAAACATTCTGCACAGGTGAATGTGGGTGCTAGTATGGCGCTAATGACCTCTAGCCCTGCGTTTACTTTTGAGAATCGGGGCCTTAATGCCTAGATGTAAGCAGTATTTCCACAGTAAGATGAGAGAACATTAGCACTTACCCACGAGACTGCTGCAGTTACTCATGAAAAAGCTAGTTGGGTGCTAAGCAGTATTCTAGAACTTTACCATGCAATTTGCTTAGCACGTAAATGCAAGAGGGCATGCACAGGGGGAGGCACGCAGGGCATGTAAAGTGCTACATTAGGGGCTAGATTCTAGCTCCAGCCTCCATTATATTTATAGGATGTATTTTGACGCTTCTAAAACTTATTTATGCTTTGGGAAAGATAGGAATTTCAGCTAAAATAAATCCACTTCATCTATACTATTAGATAATATCAAAATAAAAGGCCTTTTTACAAAGCTGCAGAAAGCACTAACACGTGCTTACCGCAGTATAAAATGGCATATCGAAGGGTGCATTGAGGTGTCCCACGGTAATTTTGGGATGTGTGCATGCTACCTATGTGCTAAAAGATAAAATGTATTTTTTCGCAGTGGGGGCATGTCTGGGGGCATATGGGTATGGTGTGGGTGTGGTCTGCTTAGTTGTAGGCGGAATATACATTTTTAAATAAATAAATATAAATAAATAATTGGTTAGCACGGCTAAATTGCTGCACACTAATTAATTAGCGCTTGTGCCCTTACTGCCCACAAAAGGGCTCACACGCTAATCTGTTTCATGGCCACACACTAATGGCAAAATTAGTGTGTGGCCATTAATACAAAAAATAAGAAATTCCACCATTTTACCCCAGCAGTAAAAATGTCCTTAGCGTGTAGGAAAGACCCGCAAAAGGGCAAACAAAGGCCACTTTTTACCGCTGTTTGGTGAAAAGGCCCCTTAGTGTTAGCAGCATTGTTTCTATTGAGTAGAGACACAGAGGTTCTGCTTTTTAAAACTGCACAGCAGAGATCTCTAGTTACTTTACCAGGATAAAGTATGTGACCTTTTGACTCAGAATACACTCCCAACTTCTGGAACAGAGGGTGGTGTTCCTGCCTGTCATTGACAATGGTAGGAGGCATCCTTTGGCGGGAATGTCACAGAGATCAGGAATTAGTAAGTGAGCCTTTGTGCTGATCCGGAGACCAGCAGTCAGAAACCCAACACTTCACCTGCAGCGAACACCGTTCCCCAGCGGTTGAGCCCCTGGGTTCGGGCGGCCAGCAGGACTTAAGGAGTTGGGCGGTAAGATGGACTCAGGCTCAGACAAGAAGAGGAGGCGAGCCAGAGCTGGCAGAAGTCAAGTCCAGGCAGTAGTCAGGTCAGGCAGCGATCCAGCAGAGGTCAGGTCCAGCCAGTGGTTAGGGCAGTCAGTGATCCAGCAGAGGTCAGTTCCAGGCAGTGGTCAGGGCAGGCGGTGATCCAGCAGAGGTCAGATCCAAGCAGTAATCAAGGCAGGCAGCGGTCCAGCAGAGGTCAGGTCCAGGAAGTATCAGCAAGGAAGAACAGCAACGAGAGAAAACGCACCAGACACCAGGAAGGTAGTAGCTGAGGCAATGAAGTAGTGATAAGTTCCTAGTTTTAAAGTGAAGGCGTCTGATGTCAGAATAGGCGCGCCCAAAGTGTAGACGTGCCCAAATTGGAGATATTCAGAAGAGAGGTATTAGGCATGTCGTAGGTGTGTACATCTGGCTCCACATTTGATATTATTTATTATTATTATTTGTTACATTTGTATCCCACATTTTCCCACCTATTTGCAGGCTCAATGTGGCTTACATAGTACAGTAACAGTGTTTGCAGTTCCGGTATGAACAAATACAAGGTGATATTATGGTAGAAAGAGGTTCAAGTATGGTGAATACATTGGAGGAACTTAGAGAGAAAGATGAAGATTTAGGATATGTCCATTATGGTCTTTGGTTTTGTTATGTCGCAAGTGTCCAGGTTATTTATGTTGGGTCGATGGGGTATGCCTTTCTGAACAGGTTAGTTTTTAGGACCTTTCAGAAATTTAAGTGGTTGACCGTAGTTTTTACTACTTTAGGCAGTACGTTCCATAGTTGTGCGCTTAAATAGGAAAAGCTGGATGCATAAGTTGCTTTGTATTTGAGTCCTTTGCTGCTTGGATAATGGAGATTTAGGTATGAATGTGCTGATCGTGTGGTGTTTCTAGTTGGCAGGTCAATGAGGTCTCTCATATATCCCGGGGCTTCTCCGTAAATAATTTTGTGAACTATTGCACAGATATTGAAAGCGATACATTCTTTGATTGGGAGCCAGTGCAGTTTTTGTCGTAGGGGTTTGGCACTTTCATAACGCGTTTTTCCAAATATAAGTCAGGCTGCTGTGTTTTTTGCGGTCTGAAGTTTCTTTATGATTTGTTCTTTGCATCCAGCATAGATTCCGTTGCAGTAGTCTGCGTGGCTTAGTACCATTGATTGTATCAGGTTGCAAAATACTTTCCTTGGGAGGAATGGTTTCACGCGTTTGAGTCTCCACATTGAGTGAAACATTTTCTTTATGGTGGCTTTTGCTTGGTTCTCTAGTGAGAGGTTCAGGTCGATTGTTACTCCGAGAATTTTCAGGCTGTCTGAGATAGGGAGGGGTGTAACCTGGGGTGTTGATCTTTCTGGGTTTGTATGTATTGTATTGGAATGAGATGATGAGACAGTGTGTTTTTTCTGTGTTGAGTTTTAGTTGGAATGCATTTGCCCATGAGTTCATGATGTTTAAGCTGAGCTTGATTTCATTGGTGATTTCTGCCAGATCATGTTTGTAGGGGATGAATATTGTAACGTCATCAGCATAGATGAATGGGTTAAGGCCTTGGGTGGATAAGGTCTTGGGTGGTGATCCTTGTGGTACTCCGCAGTCTGGTTTCCAAGGTGAAGATATGTTTGTACTTAATTTCACTTGATATGATCTGGTGGTTAGGAAACCTTTGATCCATTTGAGAGTGTTTCCACCGATTCCGAAGTACTCTAGAAGTCTTAGTAGTATATTATGGTTGACCATGTCGAAAGCACTGGACATTTCAAATTGGAGGAGAAGAATGCTTTTACCTATTGCTATTTCCTGCTTGAATTTAGTTAGGAGAGTAATTAGTACTGTTTCGGTGCTGTGTAGAGGGAGAAATCCTGATTGTGAGTCGTGTAGTATTGTGAATTTATTTATGTAATCATTAAGTTGTTTGGTTACCAATCCTTCCATTAGTTTAACTACCAATGGGATAGATGCTACTGGGCGGTAGTTGGTGATGTCATTTGTTTTTTTTCTTGGTGTCTTTTGGTATTGGGGTGAGTAGGATGTTGCCTTTTTCTTTAAGGAAGATACCTCGTTGAAGCATGAAGTTTAGGTGGGATGTGAGGTCTGTTATGAAGCAGTGGGGGGGCGGATTTTATTAAGTAGCTGGGGCAGTTATCCAATTGACAGTGGCTGTTGGAGTACCTGTTAATTGCCTGGGTAACTGTATCAGCGGTGAGGAGAGCAAAATTCGACTAGATTCGGTCCGCCGGATATTCACCAGGAGTTGGGTCTAGTCCATTGATGAAGTTTTCGATGTCCGTGTTGTAGAGGTAGAGTTTTGCGTAGGTTTGCAATTTTTTCATTGAAGTATTTAGCAAGGTTGTCTGCAGATGGGATGCCCGTGTTGGTTGTGGTGACCGGCGTTGTGTCTAGTAGTTTATTCACGAGATGATATAGTTTCTTGGTATTTTTGTAATCCGGCCCTATTTTAGTTTTGTAGTATGACCTTTTGGTCTGTCTTATTGTGTATTTGTATTTCCTTTGTATTTGTTTCCATGCGTTGAGTGTGTGTTCGGTTTTTTTTTTCCATGCGCGTTCCAGTTTCCTGGATTGTGTTTTTAATTTTTTCAGTTCTTCATTGAACCACGGTATCGAGTTGTGTCTGTGTGAAGTTCTTGTTTGTAAGGGTGCTATTTCGTCTAATATGTGTCTACACCTTTTGTCCCATTCTGAGAGGTAGTTTATGGAGTCCGTTTGTGCTGTCAATATTCCAGGTTCATGACAGGGAAACTGTTGGTATAAATATCGAGTCCATAAGGAATAGCCTTGTCTTTGGTTCTAGCTCCTGCCAGCAATATCCTCTCAGCACCTGTACATCTGACTAAGAGGAAGAGGGTTCCTAGTTATCCAAGCTACTGTACCTGGAGAGAGCAGGAGGGAAGTACATTTAACAGAGCCCACACAACTGTTGCATTGGTAGGGTACACAGTAAAAGCTAGAGCACAGAAACCAGTTCAGCAGATGATAGCGAGAAAATGTAGCAAGATCACACTTGAATTGAATGAGTATGGGGGCAATGGGTAATAATTTCTGGCAAGACTGTTTTTGTATGCTCATTTGCTTATACCTCATTATTTATGATTTTGAAGGGAAAATTAGGCTGTTACCTTGGTAATTTTCTTTCCTTTAGTCATAGCAGATGAAGCCATTACGTATGGGTTGTGTCCATCAACCAGCAGGGGGAGATAGAGAGCACTCAAATTTCACTGTGCCACATGGTCAGCTAGCTCCACTGCCTCTTCAGTATTTGAAGCTTCCAAAGCAGTATAACAAACCGCAATGGAAATAACATGAACTTTCCTCACAGCGAACGATGGCCCCATAACAAGGACATGAACTCAAAAGGAGGGAATGAACACATCCTCCTGGAGGGAATAAACTTGTCCTCCTCTTTGTATTTATGGAGGGAATACACACATCCTCCTAGAGGGAATGAACTCAACCTCCTACACATGAACTGGAGGGAATGAACTCATCCTCCTATAAGTGAACAAGAATCCTGAAGACTGTTTTCCAACTTTCTCCCAAGGAAGGATTAGAACTTCAGGAAACAAGAACAGAACCTGAAACAGATTCACATCATACAGACAATCATACAGGGAGGGCTCATGGCTTCATCTGCTATGACTAAAGGAAAGAAAATTACCAAGGTAAGAACCTAATTTTCCCTTCCTTGTCATCAAGCAGATGAAGCCATTACGTATGGGATGTATCAAAGCAATCCCTAGATAGGGTGGGAACAAGTCACACCACGCACTAGCACTTGTGCTCCAAAACGCGCATCCCTCCTAGCAGCCACATCCAGCCTGTAATGTTGGGCAAATGAGAGCTTCGAAGCCCATGTTGCTGCACTGCAAATCTCATGAAGAGAGAGTGCTCCATTTTCAGCCCAAGAGGAAGAAATCGCTCTTGTAGAATGTGCCTTAAAGGCTACAGGCGGAGGCTGGCCGGCAAGCAGATAAGTTGAAAAGATAGCTTCTTTGAGCCAGCGGGCAATAGTGGCTTTAGACGCTGGAGACCCTCTGCAAGAACCTGATAGTAAAACAAACAAATGATCAGAGGTCCTGAAAGAATTAGTAACTCGCAGATACTGCAACAGAGTCCTGCGCACATCCAACAGGTGCAACTGCCCAAAGGATTCTGGAAACTCCTCCTTAACAAAAGAGGGTAGAAAAATAAGCTGGTTTAGTTGAAACGCTGAACCCACCTTAGGCATGAAGGAAGGCACGGTACAAACCGTGACCCCGGACTCTGAAAATTGCAGAAATGGGTCTCGACAGGACAGCGCCTGGAGTTCTGACACCTGCCTCGCTGAAGTAATGGCCACCAGAAAAACGGCCTTTAGTGTCAAATCTTTCTCTGAAGCTTGCCGTAGCGGCTCAAAAGGAGAACCCTGCAAAGCCTTCAAAACTAGCCCCAGGTTCCAAGCTGGACAAGGTGCCCGCACGGGAGGACGGAGCAGAAGCACCCCTCTAAGAAACCGTGCCACATCTGGATGAGCAGCTAAAGACACGCCTGCAACCTTACCATGAAGGGAGGCCAATGCTGCCACTTGCACCCACAGGGAATTATAGGTCAAGCCTTTTTGTACACCATCCTGCAAAAAGTCCAGAATCAGCGAGACAGGAGCCCGCATGGGTGTGATTGCTTTTGAAACACACCAAGCCTCAAACTGGCGCCAGATCCTGGCATAAGCCACGGAAGTGGACCGCTTGCGGGCCTGCAGGAGAGTGGAAATAACATTATTGGAATAGCCTTTGCCTCTCAATTGCGCCCTCTCAATAGCCATGCCGTAAGACCAAAATGGCAGGCATCCTCCATGGTCACCAGTCCCTGCGACAACAGGTTTGGTATCAGAGGTAAAGGAAGGGGAGCCTCCACTAGCATCTGTCGGAGGTCCACATACCAAGGCCCCCTGGGCCAATCCGGGGCGATGAGAACCACTTCTCCTGGGTGAAGCCGAATCCGCAGGAGCACACGCCCTATCAAGGGCCACGGAAGGAACACATACCAGAGGCCCAGAGGCCAGGGTTGAGCCAAGGCATCCAACCCGGCTGAGTGAGGATCTCTCCGTCTGCTGAAAAGCACGGGACTTTGGCATTTGAGCTTGTCGCCATAAGATCCATTACGGGCTTGCCCCATTTGGCAACATATCTGCAGGAATACTTTGTCTGCCAGTTCCCATTCCGCTGGATCGATTTGATGCCTGCTTAGATAATCGGCTTGCACATTGCTCTGACCTGCAATGTGAGCTGCCGACAGAAACTGTAGATGCAGCTCGGCCCAGTGACAAATCTGATCGGCCTGCGCGGCCAGCGCTCTGCACTGAGTGCCACCTTGTCGGTTTATGTAGGCCACTGTTGTCGTGTTGTCCAACATCACTCTGACAGCCAATCCTTCCAGGGTCACTTGAAAGGCCAGAAGCGCCTGAAACACCGCTTTCAACTCTAGGCGATTGATGGACCACTCCGACTCGTCGGGTGTCCAAAGACCCTGGGCATGCTTCCCCTTGCAATGTGCGCCCCAGCCCTTCAGGCTGGCATCTGTCACCACTAGGCACCAATTGGGGAGCACCAGCGGCATTCCTCGCCGCAGCATGCTGTCTGAGAGCCACCACTGCATGTTGAGTCAGGCCGCAGGGAGCCAAGAGAGTCTGCATTGATAATCCTGAGATACTGGAGACCATCGTTGAAGCAGGGAATACTGCAGAGGTCTCAGGTGCGCTCTCGCCCAGGGCACCAAATCCAAGGTGGCCGTCATCGATCCCAACAGCTGGACAATGTCCCAAGCTCGCAGGCGGGGCATCCTCAGGAGCAGACGGACCTGATTCTGAAGCTTGCACCGCCTTTGCTCAGGTAGGAATACATATCCCGAGTCTGTGTCGAACCGTGCCCCCAAATATTCTAGAGATTGCGAGGGGGTCAGGTGACTTTTGGCTACATTGACAACCCAGCCCAGAGATTGCATTACTGAGACCACTCTGGCTGTAGCTTGATGGCTCTCTGTTGCAGAGTCCGCTCTGATGAGCCAGTCAGCTAGGTACGGGTGAACCCGGATACCTTCTCACCTGAGAAAAGCAGCTACTACCACCATTACCTTGGAAAAGGTTCGGGGAGCTGTGGCGAGGCCAAAAGGCAAGACCCGAAACTGGAAATGTTTTCCCATCACCGCAAACCGCAGAAACTTCTGGTGCGGGGGCCAAATTGGAATGTGCAAGTAAGATTCTTTCAGGTCCAGAGACGTGAGAAACTTTCCTGGCTGTACCGCCGCACTGACGGAGCGCAGGGTTTCCATGTGAGAATGCCGCACTCTTAGGGACTTGTTTAATTCTTTTAAGTCCAGAATAGGGCGAAAAGACCCACCTTTTCACGGCACCACAAAGTAAATGGAGTAGCGGCCGCAGCCGAAATCGGCGGGAGGCACCGGGGGGAAACCGCCCCAATGTGAATCAAGCCTTGTAAGGTCTCCTCTACCGCCGCCCGTTTGGCAGCAGAACCGCATCGGGACTCCACAAACACGTCTCTTATCGGGGCATCAAATTCTATTCGGTATCCTTCTCTGATCAGGTCCAAGACCCACTGATCTGAGGTAATCTTGGCCCACTCCTCGAGAAAGAGGGAAAGACGTCCTCCTATAACAGGAATCGAGGAGGGGACCGGCGCACCATCATTGAGAGGGTCGCTCTTGAACTCCAGGTCTTGAGCCTGCTGCTGCGGAACGTTTGTCCGAGCGAAAGGAGTTCCTCTGCTGAAAACCAGCCACGAGAAGTGGACCCAGCAGAATGCCCCGGGCAGTACCTTCTAGCTTCACGGAAGCGAGGTCTATAAGAGGAGTGAACCGCCTGACCCTTGGAGAGAGGCCACGGCCTATCCTCGGGTAAGTGCTGGGGTTTAGCATCTCCCAGGCCTTTCACAATTTTCTCCAACTCCTCACCCAACAGGATAAGGCCTTGAAAGGGCAACTTCATCAACCTTTGCTTAGAGGCCATGTCCGCCGCCCAATGCCGTAGCCACAGAAGACGGCGAGCCGCCACTGCTACAGCCATCTGTTTAGCCGAAGCTCTGACAATATCATAAAAGGTGTCAGCCAAAAAGGACAAGGCCGACTCCATTCGCGGAGCCACTTCAGACAAGGGCTCCGCTCCATCACCGGGCTGTTCCACTGCCTGTTGCAACCATGTCAGGCAGGCTCCAGAAGCATAACAACTGCATGCAGACGCCCAAATAGTAAGACCAGCAATTTCAAAGGACCGTTTAAGTGCTGATTCCAGTCTACGGTCTTGCATGTCCTTCAGGGCAACACCTCCTTCAACCGGGAGGGTAGTTCTCTTTGTCACAGCTGTGACTAGGGCATCCACCTTAGGCATTGCAAAGCGAGCCAAATGCTCCTCACTCAGAGGGTATAATTGCCCCATAGCCCTGGAAACTTTCAAAGGTCCTTCGGGGTCAGCCCATTGAGCTGAAATAAGCTCTTGGATGGAGTCATACAAAGGAAAGGCTCGAGCAGGCTTTTTGGTACTTGCCATCCTCGGATTTCCAGAGGAGGCCACGCCACTCCCAGGATCTTCAATAGAGAGGACCTGTAAGACAATCTGAAATAAGCGCTGGCAGCTCCTCGAGGTGGAAAATCCTCACCGCGGACAGATCATCTGGATCCAGTGGCCCTTCTGCACCTTCCTCTGGTTCCACTGGCCACGAGGGCCTGCCAGACCCCTCAGAGTCACCACATCCCGACCACAGAGGGGGAAAGGGGGGTGCGCCACTCTCTGAAGGGGAATTTACCCTACTGCGCTTCTCTTGCGGCCAGCTATCAGGGAAAAACGCCTCAGAGGGCAATCCCAGGCCTGCATCCACCAGAGGGGCAGTAAGGGGGGGCCGTAGAAAACCCCTGTGGCTGAGCTCTTTTAAGCATATATGCATTATGAAGCAATAATACAAAGTCAAGGGAGAAAAACTCGCCCTGGGCACCCGGTTCCAGTCCAGGGCTAGTAGCTCTTTGGCCAGCCTCAATTCAAGGGCCCCCTCCGGTCTCCAGACCCTCCACCTCAGCGGGGGTCACGCCATGTGGTGCTTTCAAAATGGTGGCTGCTGCCAGCTCCACCGAGCGGGAAGAATCATCACTCGCCATGCTCGGGCCGGCTCTTACGCCTGAACAGCACGTTTTACAGATCCCCGCTGCTGATCTGCGCTTGCCACACTTGGAACAGCGCTTAACACTCTCCGCAGCCATCGCCGAAAAATGGTGGAAAATTCAAAATGGCGGCTTCACGCCAAAAACGTCCCGATCGCGGGCCCTCCCCGGAGTCAGAAAACACTCTTACCTCACTGGACCGAGTATACAAGCTCCGGTCACGCTGTAGAAACTGAAGAAAACCTCTTGCTTTTTTTTTTTTTTAACGCTGTGAGGAAAGCAGAGAAAACAGCAAAAGAGGCAATCAAATCAACTCCGGAGATACAGAACAGTGGGAAAGGAAGGGAAAGGCGAACCAATGTGCCTGCATCCACCAAGTATAGAGTGGGAAAGAGCAGGGAAAAGTGAAACTAATGTGCTCACATCCACTGGGGGGATGGGTAAGGCAGGGAAAGGGCTAACCTATGTGCCTTTAAAGTGAAGCTGCTATAGCCTCTAACACCCCGGCTAACAACTGGCAAGCCAGGAGCCACCCCCAGGCAGATTTTTTAAGGAGCTTGATCAAGCTGCAACCACCCTGCTTGGGGAGATAGAGAATACTGAAGAGGCAGTGGAGCTAGCTGACCATGTGGCACGGTGAAATTTGAGTGCTCTCTATCTCCCCCTGCTGGTTGATGGACACAACCCATACGTAATGGCTTCATCTGCTTGATGACAAGGAATGATTTTGTCTGTATCTCTGAATGTGTGTAGGTTCTTCTGTCCTATCAAATAATGGCATTCTTTTCTGTATATTTTTTTAAATTTTATATGCGAACCACCTTGTCTCGTGAACTAAAGGGGTAGTATATCAAATACATTAAGCTATAAGTACATTAAACGATAATGATAAATGAAGTATAACCCCAACAACCTTCCTGGACAGACTCAATGGGTATGTAGGTCTTTCTCTGTCATCATTTATTGTTATGTTACTGTGTTACTATAAAATATCAGGTTTTACACCAGTTCAGAGCCACACACAGATTTTTAAAAGTGCTATTTTTCAGCCAAGACTTTACACGAGGGATTAAGGAGTCATTTTCCTTACTTCCCCTCCCCCCATCACCACCATCTTGTTTATTTCTGACTCCAAAATGAAACTAAATTAAATTGGTGTCACTTATGCATGTAGGTGTGTAAAATGGGGCAGCTATACATGGAAATTATGAAATCATGACTTCCACATGAAAATACCAACACCTCCATATAGAAGCTGTTGGATGGTGTCTTTCATTTTATCCATATGTATGTTTCTATAACATAGGCATCTGTGACACCTTGCACCAGCCCTCTACCACTCTGAACCCAAATTAATAAATAGCACATATTCACTTGTAATTAAGTGGGAACAACTTGGCCACAGCTTTATTACAAGCAGGGGCGTATCTGAACTGCGGCGGTAGGGGGGGCCAGGGCCAGAGAGGGGGGGCACATTATAGCCCCCCCCCCCGCCGCCGCCGCCACCATTGCCGATCCCCCTCCCCCCAGCCGCTGCCATTGCTAACCCTCCCCCTCCGTTGCTCGCCTACCTTCGCTGGCGGGGGACCCCAACCCCCGCCAGCCGAGGTCCGCGTCCTCCTGCCGCTGCCGGCTGCCTTTGGTCCTTTCATTCTTCCATTGAAGCTGGCGCCGACGAAAAAGTTTCTTTTGAATCTGACGTCGCTGCACGTTGCACGTTGTACGTGCAGGACGTCAGACTCAGAAACAATTTCTGAGTCTGACGTCCTGCACGTACAACGTGCAGCGACGTCAGACTCAAAAGAAACTTTCGTCGGCGCCAGCTTCAATGGAAGAATTAAAGGACCAAAGGCAGCCGGCAGCGGCAGGAGGACGCGGACCTCGGCTGGCGGGGGTTGGGGTCCCCCGCCAGCGAAGGTAGGCGAGCAACGGAGGGGGAGGGTTGGCAGCGGTAGGGGGGTCCAGGGCGAAATCTGCGGGGGCCCAGGCCCCTGAGGCCCCACGCAGATACGCCCCTGATTACAAGACACAATTGTATTTAATATAAACAATCAATATAGGATACCTGAATCATACTGTAAGCTCTTAGAAACTTACACATAAAGCACCCAGTCTGCTGCCGTAAGCAAGGCTGATCAATGTGCTATATGCTATACCCAGGATGCTCCCGCCACCCAGCAAGGTGCATCCAACCCAGGTGCAGTGAACCCATCTGCACCAAACCATAACATGATGAATTAGCGCTCCTCCAATCACTTATGCTTGGGTATTCCCGCCACCAGCCTGGGGTAGTTAAATATAACTTGCCCCAGGCAACTACCATTAGCTGTGGTCAGTTGTGGCCCAAGGAAAAGGTTCTCACACACCTCCTGCGACCATTGTCAAGCAGGCTAAGGACTGGGCCATTGTTAAATGAGTTATTGCATGCTATTAACTATCTTCTCACAGATGTGATCCTTCTGTCTAAGAAAATTCCTTGCACTGCACCTGTGCTCAAGGATGTGACCTCTGCCAATCCATGCTCTGCAGCACTGGCAAAGGATGATGTTGGATCCCACAATCCATAATTGCTCAGGCAGCTGAATCATCATCACTAACTGAGATGTCACCTGCACTTTCTTGTGATTGTGCCTCTGATCATCCAGACCTGCAGAAAGATAGGACAAAGCAATAAGACAGAACCACATAACCACTGATGATGAATTGTGCCCACTGTCATCACATGAAAATGATTGCCCTTAGAAATGTGCTTAGGTCAATTGCACTCTCACATATCCGTTCTCATGGCAGTCGTAAATCACTAGGGATGTTCTCAGTGGCTAGGAACAGCCATATCGCCGTACAGATTTGTGAATATATAGGCATCTCCCAACAATATGAATTTATAATGTCCCATATCGACTTTGTAACCACTCCCTTTTATAGAAGAAACTGGTGCTTCCATACCATTGGTGTTTGACACCCTACCCATAGAACAGTGAAGACAAAATTGGATTCATGAGATACGTGCTGGGTCAGATGCAACCGGCAGCCTGTATGGAGTTCCGATCCAATGAGGGAAATAAGACATCTCTTATCTCTGCAGCCTACAGCGGATCCTTCCAGTTTATTCTGGATGAATTTACATTCCACCTAAAATCCCTGCATCACCACACTGATGCCTTGAAAGCCCATATGCCCCAAAGCAGTAACTGAGTGAACTTGGGCTTAGCAGATGACACAAGCCAAAATGCTTTACTGGGCATTAAGCTTACGGCATTTATAGGCCATTCTGTAGGCTCTTGACTGCCTAGCAAGAGGGAACTCTCGCCTAAAACTTTTACCTACCAACACATGTTAATGGGATGCCCGACATAAAGACAGGTTGAGAAGCAGAGTTCATTCTCCTAGCCTCTTAACTGCCTCTAAATTTCATGGTTTCTTCTGGTTTTGTATGTTTGGGGTTTTTTGGTTTGGTTTGGTTTTGGGTTTTATTTTTAGTAAAGTAGCCATAAGTGATGTCACTTATATCAAGGACACATAAGCCTCACGAAAGGAAGAAGTCAGAGAGGTGAAACTCAATGGGACACCTCTAATTTCCCAGGTCAGAGCCTGACTATAATTGTCGGTAAGTATAGGGGGCTTGAAATATGAAGGTTGGCCGAACTACCAGATACCATAATAAAACAAGCATAATGATTAGAGAAAGCAGAATGATGTGCTTTGCGCCTTTAGCTCTGACCAGGTAGATTGACAGTAAAAGCTCTGTTCCTGCTTCTTGCCAAGAAATTTTCCATGTGGCTAAGATCAGCAGTACAAGGTTTGCAAACAATCAAGCCCTGCGATGATAAACTCAAGTAGGCAAAGGTGAGCTTGGTGTATACGAAACCCAGGCAAGATTGGTAATGAAAAACCTGAATATTTTAGAGCAGTGTGTATAGCATAGGAAAAGCTCACCACCATTGCCACTCCTTAATAAGGAAGGCAAGCTTCTAAAGAAAAACCCAAGCTAAAATCTTGTGCAACCGACAGAGGGACTATAGGATTAACTGACTAGAAGATTATGGAAGGTATCTCCATGATGCAATCCCGATACATTGCTTATTGCTGGAAAAATTGGCGATAATGACCCAAGGTTACAGACTGGCAGAATCCAAAACTTCCTTTAGGTGAAGAATTAATTCAGGGATTCTTCCCACATGTCCCAATGTCCTGATGAGGCTCTGACCTAACCTTAGTGAAGAATCAAGACTTCCCCTTAAGGAAGAATACAACCAAGGATTATTCTTGCCTGACCAGGTGCTCTGATTAACTTATAATGAATATAGCCCCAGGGATAGGACTACAATCAAAGTAAAACCCACTGTATATGAAATGTTGACTGCATGTTAAACCCCATGGGCAGAGCCCTCAACTCCAATAGCTAGCTGCATGAATAAAACCCAATATGTCATAGGCATAGGAGCATATCTGTATGCTTTTGGGGAGTTATGACCCCACCAATTGTACCAAAGTATTGGCGATAGATACCCACCAACCTTTGAAGCCATGGCAGTCCTACGATGCAGTAAAGAATGTCCATGTGATGAGCCATAAGGATCACAATTATGGCATGGGTGGCAGGTATAACAACAGAAATAATGTCATGCAATGACTGGCCGATGGCCATCAAACCTGATATCCTAAATCTAACAATGAACAATTCAGTTTGCCAGCATATGCTAAAGTCTTGAGCTAGAAAATTACGTTACCTCTGCTTGTCCTGAAAATAAGTCGTTGAATTCCCCAATATATAACACATACCCTAAGCATTCCATGATATCTATGAAAAGATTATAAATAAGATGTGAAATACTATGTTTTTGCCATCTTGACTTACGTATTTCTTAAAGAAAAGTTTTTTATTCCTATGTTGGAAATGTTTAGTCACTCTGTACAGCAGTGAAAACTCTGTTCTCCAAAGGGTATAATGATCCCTAAGTATGTAACATGTTAGAGGGTGGCATTGCCACCAACAAACCCTGGATTGTGGGAATAATCCCATCACCTGGTATGACATCACCTGGTATGACCTGATAGCACCTGTGACAGCCCCACTTTGGCATGACAACATCACCCAAAATGGTGTAATCCATAATTAGGAGTATCATAATACCATAAATCACACAAGCCAAGAACACAAGCATCCATCACAAAGAACAAAGTCCTACCACGCACCCTATCAAACACAGTCTACTTGCAGCCCAAAGTGAATCGAAACCAACATGAATACCATCAAACTACTCCTAACAATCTACTCCTTATCGCTGATCCACCTAACACTAACCTCTCCACTCGCAGAAAGCAACACTATACCCATACTACATAATTATCATAGACTGAACAGATACACCACACCTCACCACACTGACAACAACCAAAACGAAGGAAGAACACAAACAAATGGACAACCTCAACAGAAGGGTAAGAAAGGTCATAAAAAACCCACACAAACTAAGAAACGACAACTGACAAAAGTCCACATAACACCGAACACAGAAGACCCATATCAAAAAATCCAAGTAGGTTACGTTAATGCCAGATCCATGGTAAACAAAACAACAATAGTAACAGACTGGATCATGTCAGAAAAACTTGATCTACTCTTCATCACTGAAACCTGGATCCATGATCAAGAGGACCCTATAATCCTAAACCTATGCCCCCCAGGATACAAAATCACTCACTGGACCAGAAAGGAAAAGAGAGGTGGAGGCATAGCACTAATATATCGATCCCACTTTACCATCAAAACCACTGCCGAGTCCATAACAATGGACAGAATGGACCGACCATAACAAACTAAACCTATTTCAACCTCACTTCTGGTTGAAATGTGTGGTAAACGCTGGATTCTGTTTGCCTTTGTATGTAGTTGTGGCTCTGAACCCAGCTCCTAGAAGTGGAAGGAGAACAAATATACTAACCACGTCTCGTGCCCTCAAAGGACACGAGAGGAAACTAAACTAATTGTAGGGATTTCCCCTGATTTTGGGCAGAGACACAATAGACTCCTTTCCAGTTAAATAAAAAGCATTTAATTGTAAGTAATTAACTTCATGCAACAAGTAATAATAGTTTATTTCCCTTTTTCTTTAAACTGTACCAATGACTAAACATTCATGTTTTTACACAGTGCACAACACTACACAATATAACTTCGTAAACATTTCAAATTGCAAAAACCCATGTTTACTTTTGTTTGCTTTCCTTCCCACAAGACAAAACTCCACCCCGAACCTCTGTCAGATAAGTATTCTATTTGTGGTTTACGTTTTCATATGGTCTTACTAAATGAGTCATTTGTTTACTTCTACTAAGTTTTTGTTTCACACTTTAACTCCTCTATAAAGAATTTGATTCTTTGTTCAACTTCTTGTCTTACAGGTTACCCCTTTCCAGGAGCCACCAATACTCAGACCAACTTTCAGGTAAGTATTTTTCTTTCTCTGTCTCTTTTCTTTGTTTATTTTCTACTCTTTCTGTTTCAGAATATACTTGCTTTCCGCACACTCAGCTGAGTTCAGTTTCTCCTCTTGTTGGAAATAGATTTGGCAACTGGTCTTTCTTGTGTTGGGGCCCTTTGGTTGCTGGTCCGGAGTTTTCACCAATTCCTCTCGGTTCCTTACTTCAGAACTTCTTCCAGAATTTCTCTTCCTCCTAAACCTCCCTAATAATCAACCAAATAGGGAGGAAAAATCCTAACTTCCTCTCTCTCACCAGTCCTGATTGGGAAACTTTAGGGACGTTACATTATACTGGGGTCAGCTAGCTAGTAAAAACCAAATTAATTAGAGTACTTCTATTCTTCCAAACCTACTTCTCACTGAGTGGTCCCTATTCTGGAGAGCAGGAGAGGTAGCGTCTGCGCTGAATTTACCAACCATCCGGTCAGAATCAGTCTCTCACCACATTCTATCCCCCTGTTACTCACTCAGCAGCTATAAATCCCACATTCAGCTCATCACCAGGATTAGTAACCGTTTTCCCACTTAAACCCACTATTACCCTTTTCCCACAATCATCCACAGTTCTATTCTCCTCTTACCTCAGATACTCTCCTTTCTTTCTTCAAACCCTTCCCTCACAGCGACATCCCTTAATCATACTCACTCCCAAATCACCCCTAAATTAGTCCTCATCCAACCACTTCCACCCCAAACCCTTTCAAAATACCTTTAACCTTTTTTTCCACACTCTCCTGCACACAGCCCACAGACACACAACCTGTCTCCTGCAGTGCTATAACCTCTCTGACCAGACCCAAGTCACTCCGTTTCCTAGGTTATGGAACCTTGGCTGGAATTCCAGAGACCCCCCAGCCAATTAGAAATCTCCCTCAAAATTCCATTTTTTTTCCTAAGCAATGGAATTCTGCACAGCCCAACTGAAATCTCCATTTTGTTTCTAAAACTTTCGATAGAAATGAATAGGAAATTACTATTTTTTTAACCAAAAATGACAGTAAAAACACCCCTAGCATCACCAAACTTACCAGTTAACTCAAGCACTACATTTCCAACCATGCTATATTTTTATTTTTCAAATTTAGCTATACTTAAACCCCTTTTTAACAAATTTCCACTATAAAACCCAAATAAAATTCCCAATTAAATTTAAACATATCTTAAAAATTACCTTTACCTTCCCCGCACCTATGCCGTCAAATTCAAATCTAAAAATTACCCCTCCGAAGGGACACCACCTTGTAAGTGATGGAGGGGCTTCCGTGTTTCAATGACTCAGAGGGCTATGCTGTAGGGTTACCCATATCAGACAGGCCTCTGAGGAGAAACCAGACAAAGAGAGTCCCAACCTGGAGGATCCAAGATGGTGTTGAGGGAGGACATACGCTAGTTGAGTTCCCGTTTTACACCAGAATGCCTGAAGAAGAGGGCGTGCTCCCCAGAGAATGGGGAAGAGAAAAGGCAAAGCTGTGGTGCTGTCCTCCTCGAACACGGCTGGGGTTCCCACCACTTTTCAGTCTATTTTGGAGAGATTCGGGGTCATAACATCGGGGATATCGGTTCTTGCTTCGGGGAACAGCAAGGCTTTATTGCCGAATCTCAGTGGAGGGAGTGACTTTGAGTCCCCCTATTGGCACGACCCCTCCAAGACCCGGAAATAGTAATGCTTCGCTATGGAGGTCAATAATGGAAACGCCCGAAGTAGGTTAGGATTTTCATGTGACCCGAGGAGGTCCTGGCCCAGCATCGACTCGGATAATAAACCAACTGGGGGATTGGAGAGTGAGCTCTTCCCCCCGAAGATATCTGTAGCGGTTTCTGTGGAGAAATTGGACTTGGTGAAGCCAATAATGTCATAATGGACGTACTATAGGAACTGCAGCAGAATGTGAATAACTCGCTTCTTCAGATGTTTAAAATTTTTCACTATGTGAGTTAAAGAATTTATATTAATACTTATCTAACAAAGTGGAAGTCCAAGATATAAAAATAGAGACTTTGATTACGGAAATGGCTTCTCTATGAAAATCAGATAATTTGGTAATGAAGAATAGTTATCTTTCTTGTAAAAATTGGAATTTCTGGAGAACCAATTAAGGGAAAAAAACTTGAGAATGATAAATTTACCTATAATATCCTATATATCAGCTACTGAATTCTTGAAGAAATATTTCTCTGATACTTTGCTAATACCTTCTGATAGCCACCTTTTGGTGACTAAAATTATATTTCCTTTAAAATCTTCTTTATCAGAGAAAAGAGATGTAAGTTTAACTGACATTTTGGAAAATTCAGAAGTTATAGATAGAGTTATTATTAGTGACTTTCGTCTTTGATTTAGATAGGAACAATGTTTTGAAATTGTATTTCCGATACATGGTTGATAGTTTTTTGGGTTCAAAGATGCATATATTTCCTGACACATCAAGGAAATCGCAGACTGGGAGGTGTGAGGTCTTGGCTTTTAAGCCAGGAATCATTGCCCTAGGTGGGACCTTCCTAGCACGATTCCCTTGTAAGTGTTTTATTTCCTTATTACTTATTTGTTTGAACCTAAGAAATTATAAGAGTTTGTGGAAACAGATGAAGAATCCTCTGCAGCAACTTCCTTCAGTTACCACTGTACCGGCTGCAATAACTGATTAACCTTCCTCCCTCAGAAAATGTGAAGTGTAAGATTAACCATTTTGAGTTTTTCTTATTTTCTTTAAGATTGTTTTCCTGATCTTGGATCTTCCAATTGTGGACAATTATGTAAATATATATTGTTGAGAGAAAATGTTTTCCTTTTTATATTAATTTCTGTATTTCCTTACATTTATGTGATAAATGTGAATGTAATTAAGTAAAATGATAAATGAAAAAAAATAAAAAATAAAAAAAATAAATCTAACCCCTTTTACGCCCCAATTTTCAAAACTCCCCCTAAAAATATTAAAATCAAAAAACTAACCCGCTAGGAAAATCTCAAAAAACAAATTGATCCTAAATCTGAAAATAGAATTTAAAAAACTTAAACCCCTGAATTTTTAAAATAAAAAACCCCAAATTCGCATTTTAAAAACAAACTAATTAAAATTCTGGGCCAAATGACCCCTTACCTCGTTCCTGATTTTCCAGTGACGTGTAGACTGCCATCCGTTCTGGTCCCACTCCTCTTGGTCCAAAAACGGGAACAAAAACAAAAAACACCCCGAAAATGGCCATTTTGTCTGGAACTCCGTTCTAAAATCGAGGCCCAGGCTTCTAGGCCTCACCAGAGCTCCAGCCAAAACTGAGTATGCACGCTCCCGATTCATGCATGAGGCGCGCCGCCTCATGCAAGCGCCCTCACTGCTCCAGCTTCCCCCCACCGGCCATCGTTCTTCTTTTTCGGCGTCTCAGCCTTGAGCACGACTGGACGCCTCACACTTCTGCACCCTCCGTTCCCTCCTAAGCGTTCCAGATCTGCCACCAGCCACCTTAGGCCCAAACGCCGGCCCCCGCACCCGGACTCCCATTCTTGCCCAGAACCGGCCTGAGAATGGCGCCGAAACCCCCCGACATTTCCGATTCACCCCTCCACATCCGGGGACATGCCCAACCGTCCCTGGACATCAAACACAACGGCGCTGTCCATCGTACCTCTCCTTCTTCTGCGACTCATTCCCCCCCGAACTGGCCCAAAGCACATCCCCGGACCCCAAAACAGTGGTGTTTTCCCCCGCAGCGCCTCTCCAGGACCTGCAGCACCCCAGGCCTAAAATAGCAACGCTACAATCAGCTGTTCCACTCCACAACCGGGACTGATGCTCACATGATGCTCCCTCCACTCGCTGGCGCCCTCGACTCAGGCAGCAGCCTTCTGCTCTACCTCCAGCTGCCCGAGGCCCTCCAAAACCCCCAAAGACGCCAGCCCAGGTAAAAAAATTTATTATTTTTTCTCTGTCCCTATGTTACACTATCTCTAAAATGGCAGAAAAGGAGTTCCCTTCGCATACAAGAACACACAACCCACAGCACAAGAGGCCAAAAAGACTCAGAAACATTCTGGCAACAGATATACAATAATGATTGGACATCACAAACGGACTCCATATACTACCTCTCAGAATGGGATAATAGATGTAGAAGCATATTAGACGAAATAGCACCCTTACGAACAAGAACCTCACGCAGACATAACTCATTACAGTGGTTCAACGAAGAACTGAAAAAATTAAAAACACAATCCAGGAAACTCGAACGCACATGGAAAAAAAATAAAAGATGATCACACACTCAACGCATGGAAACAAATACAAAGAAAATACAAATACGTAATAAGACAGACCAAAAGGTCATACTATAAAACTAAAATAGGGCCGGACTACAAAGACACGAAGAAATTATACCAACTCGTAAACAAACTACTAGACATAACTCCGGTCACCACAACCAACACTGACATCCCATCTGCAGACAATTTTGCTAAATACTTCAATGAAAAAATTGCAAACCTATGCAAAACTGTACCTCAGGACAACACGGATACCGAAAACTTCATCTATGGCTTGGATCCAACCCCTGGTGAATACCCAGCGGACCGAACCTGGTCAAACTTTGCTCTCCTCACCGCCGATACAGTTACCCAGGCGATCAACAGGTTCTCCAACACCCACTGTCAATTGGATACCTGCCCCAGCTACCTAATAAAATCCGCACCCCACTGCTTCATATTAGACCTCACATCCCAATTAAACTACATGCTTCAACAAGGTTTCTTCCCTAAGGAAAAAGGCAACATCTTACTCACCCCAATACCAAAAGACACCAAGAAAAAAACAAATGACATCATCAACTAGTGCCCAGTAGCATCTATCCCACTGGTAGTCAAATTAATGGAAAGCATGGTAACCAAACAACTTAATGATTATATTAATAAATTCACAATACTACATGAATCACAATCAGGATTTCGCCCCCTACATAGCACTGAAACAGTACTAATTACTCTCCTAACTAAATTCAAGCAGGAAAAAGCAATAGGTAATAGCATAGACATGTCTAGTGTGTTCGACATGGTAAACCATAAAATACTACTAAGACTCCTAGATTACTTCAGGATTGGTAGAAACATACTTAAATTGATCAAGGGTTTCCTAACCACTAGAACATATCAAGTGAAATCAAGCTCAAACATATCATCACCGTGGAAAGCAGACTGCGGAGTACCTCAAGGATCACCATTATCACTGATCCTTTTCAACCTTATGATGACCTCACTAGCCAAGTCCTTATCCAACCAAGGCCTTAACCCATTCAATGTCACAATATACATCCCTTACAAACACGATCTGGCAGAAATCACCAATGAAATCAAGCTCAGCTTGAACATCATGGACTCATAAGCAAATGCATTCCAACTAAAACTCAACACAGAAAAAACACACTGTCTCATCATCTCATCCCAATTCAATATGTATAAACCCACAAACATAAACATCCTAGGTTACACCCTTCCTATCTCAGACAGCCTGAAAATTCTCGGTGTTACAATTGACCAGAACCTCTCACTAGAGAACCAAGTGAAATCTACAATAAAGAAAATGTTTCACTCAATGTGGAAACTCAAATGCGTGAAACCATTCTTCCCGAGGGAAATATTTCGCAACTTAATACAATCAATGGTACTAAGCCATGCAGACTAATGCAATGGAATCTATGCGGGATGCAAAGAACAAATCATAAAGAAACTTCAGACCGCTCAAAACACAGCAGCCAGGCTTATATTTGGAAAAATGTGGTTTGAAAGCGCCAAACCCCTCCGAGAAAAACTGCATTGGCTCCCAATCAAAGAATGTATTGCTTTCAAAATCTGCACCCTGGTTCATAAAATCATTTACGGTGAAGCCCCGGGATACATGGCAGACCTCATAGACCTGCCAACCAGAAATACAACAGGATCAGCACGAATATACCTAAATCTCCACTACCCAAGCTGCAAAGGTCTCAAATAAAAATCAACTTATGCATCCAGCTTTTCATATATCTTCTCTGACTCCTGATGTGAAGACTACCGTAATATTGAGTTGCTGTAACCTGGGTTACTCTTTCGTCGTATGTGCATCACTTTGCAGCTGTTCAAGCTAATTTCACCTGACATTTGGATGCCCGTTCTTGTAGTCTCCCAGAGTCCCCTGCAATTCCACACCATCTGCATGTAATTTAACAACTGTGAATAATGTTTGTGTCATCTGCAGATTAAGCACCACAGGTATTCTTTTGTTACTACACAATTTATGAGTTATAAAGGACTGGTCCCAGTACAGATCCCAGTGGTGTTCTTGTGTCCATGTTCCTCAACTTGAGGAACTGGCTACTTAAGCCTATTATGGCTTCTGTCTTATAACTGGTTCTCCACCCTCCATTGGATAGTGCTTCCTTCCTATTTCGAGACTTAGTTATGCCAGGAGCCCCTAGCTGGGGACTGCCAAAAGCCAATGACAATCCAGTTAGTCTAAATATACTACCTCACTGCTTCATAGGATGTGGGGTTTTTTTTTTGGGGGGGGGGGGGTTGGGGGGGTATGGATGACCGCCCAAGCTCCAGGATGGTGATTTAGGGCCCTTCTTGGCTTCCTAACCACCTCATCCCTTCATAATTGGACCTGCATACAACTTCAGAGGGCAGCATCTTGGACTACAATTTCAAGCTGCTAAAAGCAAAGGTTTCACGACCAGATATGGCCAAGTGCTCTCTCCCATTACTCTGTATATGGCAGCTGTGAGTTAGGTCCTGTCTCAGGCAGTGTCACTTCACTGTTGTGGTTTTGAGTTATTTTTTAATCCCCGGTGCTTAAGTTAAAATAGGTAGACTGTCGTTGATCCCTGTTTGCCGTCAACAACCACAGACACTTGGGCTGCTTAAATGGGAAGAGTCAGTGGCAAAGGCAAATCGCACAGGGTCCAATAATCTGGACTCTGATGTGTCTTCCAAGACCTACCAATAGATGGAACTGCAGGGCAGGGTTGCCATACTCCCATGAACCCACGGAGTACACCCTGGATAGGGAGCTGCAGTCAAGATATCAACACCTAAATCAAACCAGCTGCAGGTGGGCATGGGCAATGCACGAAAACATCCTCCAGGAGCCGTTCAGAGGCTGAGGTCAGCTTGCCAGTGCTTCATAAGTACCTGAAGCGACAGGATCGATCGGACCATGGCGAAACCCACCCTGATATGGGTGGTGGGGCAGCATCTCCCTGCAGCAACTCAGTCTTGGAGACCGTCCGCCTACGTGCGCCTGAGGCAGCGGGATGTAGGCAGTGATGGGTGGAGGGGCAGCGGCTCTCGGCAGCAGAGCACAGCATGGTTTGGCACTGGGGGAAGTCCACCCATGCCATCTAGGAGGCTAGACTGGAAAGACCCCTCTTGCCTATGGACACCATGTCGGGCTCCAAAGGCCGCCATGCTAGTGGGCAACTCGTAAGCTATCCGCCCACCAGCGCATACCTAGGTCTGCCCAAGCCCCCTACACCTCCTCTCGGACCTTTGATGCTGTAATGCCTCTTGTTTGTCTTCATCTACCATCCCCTCTCTGACGGCAGCAGGATCCACATTGTGTGACCACACCAAGGAGGTTGGACTGGGCCACAAAGAAATGGAGGAAGCTCCAAGTGCTGCAGAGGCAGAGAGGAACCTACCACACAGAAAGCCCTATGGGGGGAAGTGTGACAGACCCTACCTGGGTGTTGCCGCTCCATCCTGGAGGAACGAGGGGAGCCCAGCAGCATATGCTGCTGCAAACTCCAACAAGAGCAGGCATGCCAGAGAGAATGCAGGGGCAACTTGGGCCCTACTGCCCCCATGAGGAATTAAATCAACTAATTTTTTTTAAGCACCTCATGCTGCTAGGCTCCTCCCGTTTGTGTCCTCAGAGGCAAAGAGGGCACGCCTAATAACCCTGTGGGCTTTAAGCCCACGGCTCCGGCCCCTCCTTTCTGGCAGGGAGCTCAGAATGGCGCAAAAGCCCCCTCCTGGTCATCGAGGCTTGCTATTGCAACTCACCTTCACCCTCACAGCCGGGGTGTGGGCACACGGGTGCATGGCACCATGTTATGGGTGGCTCCATGCACTTTGGCACTCCGCCTTACTATAAATGGCTGCTCCCCTTGTAACTGACAAAAAATACATGTTCACTTCTGTAGGTATTTTAGAAAAGGCTCTAGGACCTGGACATCTGAAGTCTGATCTCCATGTTCTATGAAAATGGGCCATTAAAATGTACTATAAATTCTTCTAAAATTGTTCAGTGTATATAATATAGCGAAAGAAAAGGAGGCAAACAGACCCCAGAACTTTACTACAAGAATTGTCCAGAAACAATTCCTAGGAATTTGTTTTCACAGGTCAAAAATGTTAAGATTCCTTAATATTTACAATTATTAATAAACTGCTGTTTATCTTAATCATGCAGAAATTGTTCAGTGGTACTTATTCATGTGGGTCAATAAATGCTAGAGTCATGAAGAAAACCTGGCTCATATTTCACCACAATGGCTTCCTCGGGTGTTCCAACTCCCAACCTGCCCTTATATAGTTGCTGCACTGTTTGGTGTTCAAAGATATCCAGTAACAATTTCTGCATGATTGAGCTAAGTAGTAATTTACTAATTATTTAAGGATTTGAAACATAAGAAAAATAGAGTTGTCTATAAAGATGTTTTTTTTTTAAACTGTATATTTTATAAAATGCAGATATGGGGTAACTCTCTTACTTACATAAAAGGACTTTTATAAATTTGCATGGCCACATACATATATGAAAAGTAAGCACATGGAAAGATTGCATCTATTTTTACATGATCCGTGCCTCGGTGTTCTCAGGGGCATCATTTGGTCACAGCAAAAGCAAAGTTGCAACGTACATATGTATGCTACAAAATATGAGGGTTCATGAGTAAATTACACACACACAATTACATCTTCTTCAGAGCAGGTGTAAATTTGTGCATCAGCATTTGTGCACTTTGGGGATGGATCTGGTGCCCTATTTTATAAAGGCACGTGGGCACCTTTGTTGCCTTTATTTAAAAAGATATAAATTTTGCTTTGTAATTAGAATAGCAGCACAATATAGAATTAATCACAAGAAAGATATCTAAGGACCCTCATATAACTCTGCATAGAGAGAATGATAATCGACACAGCTTCAAAGTGTAACTCTATTAAGAAGTAAAATCATTGGTCTACTCAACATCTTCTCAAAGTGTAATCTTATATGTTCTCAAAAATAAGTAAAAGTTATTTAACTTCCCAGTCAGGAATTCATATTTCAAGTATCTCCACTCTGCATCAGGGAAAGCTTCCATCCTGTTTTTACATAAACTTCTGTATCCACTCCTACCCTAGCTGAGATAATATTCAAGCACCTTCCTGACTTCATGTGCAACTTTCTTTAAATTAGTCTCCTTATTATCTAACTCCTCTTAACTACCTTATTATCTTAACTATTATCTTAATTATCTTAACTATCTATGGGCTCTTTTTAAAAAGCCGTGCTAACGATTCCGGCGCGGCAAATGCAATGAAGCCCATAGGAATTGAATGGCCTTCACTTTTGCTGTGCTGGAATCGCTAGCGCAGCTTTGTAAAGGATCCCTATATGTTTCATATTTACTTGCACTCTATGCTGTCTATTAAAATGTTTTATTGTGCATTGTGTTGACATTGTAATGTAGCATATTATGCAGGGGTGAACTGACCATATGGGTAACCAGGTAGTGCCTGAGAACCCAGGGCAGTCGGTGGCCCAGTCAGGGGCGTATCTGCATGGGGCCACAGGGGCCTGGGCCCCCGCAGATTTCGCCCTGGACCCCCCCCTACTGCCGCCATGGGTACCTTTGCTGGCGGGGGACCCCAACCCCCACCAGCCGAGGTCCGCTTCCTCCTGCCGGTGTGAGGTTTTTTAAGTTCATCGGGATTCGTCCTCCGTCACTCTGTGCTGCTGTTCAAAGAAGCTGCTAGCTGAATGCAGTTTCGGACTGAGTCTGAAGTCGCTGCTGCACGTTGTACATGAGTCTGACGACCTGCACGTACAACGTGCAGCAGCGACGTCAGACTCAGTCTGAAACTGCATTCAGCTAGCAGCTTCTTTGAACAGCAGCACAGAGTGACGGAGGACGAATCCCAATGAAGAACTTTAAAAACCTCGCAGCGGCAGGAGGAAGCAGACCTCGGCTGGTGGGAGTTGGGGTCCCCCACCAGCAAAGGTACCCACGGCGGCAGGGGGGGTCGGAAATGGCGGCGGCTGGGGGGGGCTATAATGTGCCCCCTCAATCTGGCTTCGGCCCCCGCTACCGCCGACTTTCAGATACGCCCCTGGGCCCAGTACTTCCCTCCCAGGTGCCCAGGGCTTTTTGTGTGCTGATAACTTTTTTGCTTGGTCTCCGTCTATGACATCTGAATGGGGAAAGCCACAGGTGCTCTGGCAGCAGCTCCCCCCAGTTTACCTTTCAATTTGTTCCTTTCACTCAGCAGCAGCAGCAGCAGCATTACAGAAAAAGTTGCCTGTGCCAGCTCCGGAGTCTCCTCTCTGCCTCATCCCACCCCATGATGCAACTTCCTGTTTCTACAGGGGTAATTTAATCAACCATCAGACCTAGTATTACACAGGAATTCATAGCTATTAAATCTTACAACTTTTAAAATGGGAAAGCAGGAGATCTTTTGGATCCTTGAAGTCTCAGGTACCCATTGGGAAGTGACTTTACATTCTCCTCATAAATCTTACTAAAGAACTGAATTCTTTCTTATATCAGATTCATGATTTCCTAACATCATAGCTACCTGCTTTTGAGGCTTTTATATGTAGGAGGGTAGTGAAACTATTAAGGCATTCTGGATCCTGCCTTTAGATCCTGTGGGAACTGACTAGCACTAATACCCAAATGTATGCCCCTGAAGCTTTTTTTTGCCATACTGAACACACAGTATGGGGTAAGTTAATACAAGACACCCATATGGAATGTCAGAACAGCGCCAAAAGCAGAAAAACATGTGCACATTTATACCTGCTAGAAAATGTGTGTGCATTGCAACTGTGACTACTTTCTGCCCTGGGAATGCCCACGTGCAGTTCACTAATAAAAATGTGCTACTTTCCATGTGTAAAACATGCCTTACATATGGAAAAATGTTTCATAAAAGTGCACTCATTGAGTAAAACTAGCAATCACAGATATGCATGCTTTGTACACACATAACAAGTGCTCGTGCACTTCTTGTGCTTTCAGCCATATCCTGTGCCATTTATTCTGAGGAATGGATCCTCAGAAGCTTAGCCGAGATTGGGCGGCAGAGCCGGTGGGGGAAGGCGAGGTTGGTGGTTGGGAGGCGGGGCTAGTGCTGGGCAGACTTCTACGATCTGTGCCCTGAAAATAGCCGCAACAAATCAAGGTAAGGTATACATTAAAAATAGCACACATGAGTTTATCTTGTTGGGCAGACTGGATGGACCATGCAGGTCTTTTTCTGCCATCATCTACTATGTTATACAGTTTCCTTTCTCTTACACAGATCCTCAGGAGCTTAGCCGAGATTGGATAACAGAGCCGGTAGTGGGAGGCGGGGCTGGTGGTTGGGAGGCGGGGATAGTGCTGGGCAGACTTATACGGTCTGTGCCAGAGCCGATGGTGGGAGGCGGGGATAGTGCTGGGCAGACTTGTACAGTCTGTGCCCTGAAAAAGACAGGTACAAATCAAGGTAAGGTATACACAAAAAAGTGGCACATTTCTTGGGCAGACTGGATGGACCGTGCAGGTCTTTTTCTGCCGTCATCATCTACTATGTCACTCTAGCAAACATTTACAGGCTTTTGTTATGAGATCAAGCAAGAAGAGCAATTTGTGTCTGGTGAGAGAATAAGGTACCTGAGAGCCCTAAATTGGTGGTTTCATATCCAAGAACCAAGAAAGCTGAGGATTAATGGAACTGGCTATTATGGACTATTAAAGTCACAATGAAGGTACTAATGATCCCACAGACATTAATTGGGATGCCCTAAACATGACATTCACAATGGTGGCTATCAGTTACTCTGCAAACAGAAATAAAATTAGAGAACCAGACACAAGTAGATTGGAGAAGGATATCTGTCATCTGCAGAGTCAGCATATTCTAAGAGAAGCAATGTTACATTAATGAGCCTTTATAAAAATATGAATGCAACCATTTATTGAGCCAACAAGCAGGGGGAGAAAAAGCTTGTTTACACAACAATATAGGTTATTTTGCAGAAAACAAGTTATCAACTCATAGCACAATACATAAATAGTAAAACAAAAAAAAAGGAGAATGCAAGTGCTACAAGACAAGGGAGGGGATAACTCTTTTAAAGAAATAGTTTATTGATCGATTATATTTCTCTTATAAATTAATACATAGTTTATTGATTAATTATATTTCTCTGTGTCTGTCTGGGGCCCTTTTACTAAGCTTAAAATGGCATACTGTGAGACACGCTCAGGTGTCCTATAGTAACTACCAAATGTGCATGTGCTAAAAAACATTTTTATACGGGCATGTTAAGGAATAGAGAGTGGGCATTCCTGTGCTAAACAGCACATCTACATTACCATGCGGTAACTGGTTAGCTCAGGAATACCACCTAGAAAATGGGTGGCAATAAATGCTCATGCGGTAATTTTTTTTAATGGCCATGCGCTAGTACATAGCCATTAATAAAAAAAAAAGTGGAAAATTGGCCATTTCCCCCTGGATTCTATATAGCACAACTGAAATTGCATATGTATAGGGTTACCATATGGCTCCAGAAAAAGGAGGACAGATTGAGCCAGTCTGGTTTGTACTTCCATTGCTTTCAATGGAAGCAAAACCCGGACTGGATCAATGTGTCCTCCTTTTTCTGGAGCCATATGGTAACCCTTTGCGCATGCAATTTAAATACTTAACAAGCCAATCAGTGTTGATAAGTGCTACTTTAAAAAAACAATTATTGACACTAATTGGCATTAATTAGAATTTACATGCACAACTTCATAAGAGAGTTCTGTAAAGTGGTGCATGTAAATTCTAATGAGCGGTGCCAAAAAAGGGGCATGGACATGGGCGTGGAATGGTGGGTCATGGGTGTTCTGAAGATCTATGCACATGGTTATAGAATACACCTGCTCTGTGTCTAATTTAAGTGCTTTGAACTGCCCCTTGGTGGGGGGGGGGGGGTGCAGCTGAAGTTTCAGCTACAGTGTCAGATACCCTTGGGCCAGCTCTGTAAGCACCTAGGCAAACCTTCAACCTTGTGCCCCTCAATTACATTTTTAAACCACCTCCCCTCCCATTGAGCTTTTGATAATTAAACCCCAACAGTTATAATCATCCCAATGCCACCTGTCATAAAATAGTCCTGTAAAGATGTTTTAAAGCGTCAATATGTGTTGCTTTCAGTTTGAGATGATGGGGGTATGGGTACAGGTAATTATGCAGTTTGTAATGTGCCTCTTCTGTATTAATGCTAATGTTTTGTTATTGTTTTGAATTTTAGATTTACTTACTCATGATATATAGGGATGGACATGATGTTATTGTGAACTCTTAATGGTGTTTCCATTGGGGTATGGGTATTTTTCATTTAATACTTTCCCCTTCCAAAGAGCACCCTCTTCTCTCCATCCCCAGTTGAGCCCCAAGCATCTGTCTCCTCACTGAACTATAGTTGGCTTCAGTCTCTTAGTTTAAATTGTGGTGTCAGCCGATCATGTGGGTGCACCACGTAGTTCAGACTGCCAGACTGAAGCCAGTCAATGTAGAAGGAAGACACAGACATATATCACTCTTCTGCTGCCATTCAAGGAGAACCATGGATGACAAAGCAGGGGAATCAGGAAAGATCTTGGACCGGAATGGGGGATTTGAAAGGTAGTATGCACAGGAAGGAAAAAGAGAGACTCCACAGAGGATCCCGCTTTTCATTTTTTGTGCTTGCCAACATATGAAATATTAGAAAGAATTATATGAAAGGATCAATATACAGCTGTCTGTAGGCTTAACAACTCCCCAAATTTGGTATGTAGTAGAGAATGACACAGGGATGGGGACCCACAGTAACCGCAGGGATGGGGATGGGGACAGAGCCCGCTGGGATGGGGCAGGGACAGATCCCACGGGGATTGGGTAGGGATGGGGACAGAGCCCGTGGGAATGGGGACAAACTTTGTCCCCATGTCATTTTCTACTTTGAAGCCTGTTAATGAACTGGACTATTATTTATGTTTGAGTGATGCAGACGATGATATTTTGATTTTTTGGGAAAAACAAGCAAACATGCTGGTCACTACTAGCAAAATTTGCATGAGGGATGCTGTACATTCCTGCTACCAGCTCATCTTTGCTTCCATTCTCTTTCCATATAGGAATCCTTTGTTTATCCCATGCATTTTTGAATTCCATTCCTCTTTTTGTCACCTCCCACGGGAGGGCATTCTAGGATCTCCACTCAATTTGAAAGCGGCTGTTATTTTTTATTGGGGGAGAAGAAAAGAGATTTTGAGGGAGACTACTGCTGGGATAAATATCAAAGTTAGTGAGTGAGAAACATGCTCCTGTTAAGGTGTGAGGGTAATACTGTACATGAAGCTGTAGCTGCTGAAGGGTGAGGAAGGGTCTACAATGAAGAAGGAGGACGAGGCTGCTAGAGGAGTTTAGATGGGCAATGAAGAGAGGCTAAGGCTGCCAAGGAAGGGTGTATGGGGATGAACCGAGGCTGTGGCTCTTGGCGGAGAGTGTATAGGTGATGAAGAGAAGCTGAAGCTATCGGAGGAGGGTTTAAGAGTAATGGAGAGAGGCTAAGGCTGTCAGTGGAGGGTGTATGGGTAATAGAGAGAGGCTGAGGCTGTCAGAGGAGGGTGTAAGGGTAATGGAGAAAGGCTGAGGCTGTCAGTGGAGGGTGTATGAGTAATGGAGAGAGGCTGAGGCTGCTAGGGTGGATGTACGAGGGAAGGAGAGAGACTGAGATTGCTGGGGTGAGGTTGGGTGGGCGGCTGAGGCTTTGGCTGTGGTTGTGGTAGCTGGAAGGGATTGAGTGGGAGATAGAAAAGGTTGGGTGGGTGAGTGGGTGGATGACACCAAAATTTGTCCCGTCTTTTTGAACATGCTACCAAAGCTCTTATGTGCTCCCTCATTATCTCCTGATAAGACTACTGCAGTCTGTCCCTCACAGGTTCTCAGTAAAGCAACAGGTATTACTGTTTTCTAAAATTTACTCAAAATGCAGGTGTGACTCTCTCACCCATGTTGATTACAAATCGAGACTGGGTGATTTATTAATGTGTTTGCACAGATCAATCAATCAATCAAACAGGTCCCATACCTGGTTCTAGATTTTTGGGCTGACCCTTTGATCTAGGAAAATGTCTCGAGGCTTCTATTAAGGTCCTTTTTACCTTAATAATCCTGACAGTTTGCATCAATAAATGTTCATGAGCCTTGCAGAAGTATCATTTCTCCTTATTTCCTTTTATATTTCATGAAGAGTTATTTTTAAATGTCTGGAAAACCACAAAAATTACAAGAAGCCTTCAAGAGTGGGGGCATCAACACAATATTTTATTTATCAGACCCGACATGGTCCATATTTTGGCAAGACTGCCTGTGTTAGGGGTCTAAAAGTGGTCAAACTTTTAAGGAATCAATCAGTCAATGGAAAATACAATCATGCTGAATCTGAAAATACAAAAAAAGATGCTAACAAACAACACGGGAATACATTTGCGGCCCTTTTACTAAGCCGGGGTAAAAAGTGGCCTGTGGTAGTGTGGGCACATCTTTTAAGTGAGTGCTGGGCCATTTTTTACCATGGCTGGGAAAAAGGGCGTTTTTTTTTTTTTTTTTAATGGTCCGGGAAATGGGCGTACGCTAAAATTAAAACTAGCCTGAGCCCTTACTGCCACCTATTGACATACAGGTAAGGGCTCATGTGCTACCCACGCCATAACCATGCAGTGCGCCATCTGCTGATTACCGCCAGGAACGCTCCGCGGTAGAAAATAGTAAATTATTTTCTACCGCAGGATTCAGCACATGCCATGCTCAGAATTACCACTGGGCGCATGCGCTTGCCCTGTGATAGTGCCAATTTGGCACATACTACTCGTGTGTTAGCCCTCCCGCACCTTACTAAAAGGGCCCCTCAATGATTAATGATTCAAAAATGCTGCCCGCACAATTCTCTCTTTGCCAAGAACCAGCAGAAAGAATTATGCAGGCAGCATTTTTGAATCATTAATCATTATGGGGTCCTTTTACTAAGCTGAGGGAGAAAGGGCCCTGCGGTAGTCTCCTTGTACGTTTTGTGGTTTCCTGTTCTTTCAGGTGTGCTTTGGATTCCCTCTCTTGCAGACTCTCTGTTTTGAAATGTCTGAAATTTCAAAAGCAAAAAATTATGAACATTTTGCTGTGTTACATATGGCAATGAAAAAACTACTTGATTGTTTCTGATAGTTGCTGTGACTGTAGTTAACTTGCAGAAGTGATCTGATGGAAGGCAGAGTTTTCTTTGTCTTATAGGAGCTTGTGTGACTCATACACTGAGAGAGTGGGTTATGCTATCTTTGAGATCTGAGGTCAGATAGAATCAGAAACCACAAAGTGACTTACAGAAGAACAACCTGACTCCTTTTAAGAGTCAAATACTCTTTTAAGTCAAATCAGAGCAAGAGTTGGGTTTTGACTGGTGGTCATGCTACTATCTATGACAGTACAGAGAGAAAGGCACAGAACACCTAATATTAAAGCCATTGATTTCTGCCAAAATTTGAATTTGCATCCAATGAACTTTCCTGCTTCAATTTCCCGCCTACCAGAGTTTAAACTATATCAAAGAATCAAAACTGCTCCAATGAAACTGCCCATTTCAAACCCCAGCCAATCAGGCTTGAGGACCCACTATATAAAGACAACCTTGCAGACCTCCCTAAAGAAAGCCACAGCACAATGGCTCTCGCCTAGTTGCGACACCACCCAGATAGCCACAATGACCAACTCTGCTACAGAATTTCAAATCATTATATATGATTACCTATATGCCCTTCCTTACTAATTGATATTTTATTACGTAAAGTTCATGCAGCTAGCATTTGCACATATTTCTGAGCATGCATAAGCTGGTCTCAAGTACGGACATCTGAAATATTCTTATTGAATGTCTTCTAAACCAAAGTGCAGAGTAGACTCAAGGAAGTACATTTTCAGTAGTGTGCAGTGTGCCTACCTGTGTAGCTATTCATGTAATCTCTATTATGCACAAGGCAAGCTCAGTTCTGCGCTGTTAACAGCTCTTAACAAGCAATAACGAGCACTAATTGGCAAAAATTAGGATTTATGTGCATGCATTACTAAATGTATTCTCTAATGTACTGCGCATAAATTCTAATATGAGCAGGCAAAAAGGGGCACGGTTATGGGTGGAGAATGGGCATTTCATGGGTATTCCAAAATCTACACACGTTGTTATAAAATATGAGCCAGTGTGCAAAAATCTACATGCAGGAATTTACGCCAGTTTTTCATTGGCATAAATCGATGTGCGTAGATTTAGTCACATAGACTACACCTAAGCATATTCGAAATACTACACGTAGATTTACGCACAGTATTTAGAATACATTTAGGCGTGATTGCCTAACATGCATTATATATAAAATCGGGCACTATAATGGTGTTTTTAGGAGCAATATTAAACAGATTCTTCAAACTATATATTTTAAATTTACCTGTTTATACTGATGCCATGGCTTCCTCTTATGATCTTAATAGCATTTATTAAGATGACAAAAATTAATGTGCATTATTTTTGTATTAGTTATTGTGAATTAAAAGTG
Source organism: Microcaecilia unicolor (assembly GCF_901765095.1). Classification (NCBI taxonomy): domain Eukaryota; kingdom Metazoa; phylum Chordata; class Amphibia; order Gymnophiona; family Siphonopidae; genus Microcaecilia; species Microcaecilia unicolor. Next base: position 320,983,381 of record NC_044031.1, read on the forward strand.
TGCTTTTTTTGTGGTGGACATACTCCTGGTTTATTGTACTCTCCTTTGTTGCTCTTATTTTTTTCTGTCTTAGGGAAAAGTTCCAGTATCCTGGCAAAGTGCCATCTCTGTAAATAGTTCTGTACCTGCAGACCTGATAGGCAATTTTAAAAATAAAATCTAAGGAGTCTATTTACTAACCCAAGGTAAAATAGTGGGTTTGTGTGCCATTTTACTACAGGAAACTTTACAGTGGAATTAACTAATCTGTGGGAGCTTAGGAGCCCTTTCACAAAGCCGTGTAAGCATCAACATGTGCCCAAAGCGTGCCAATTTGGAGTTACTGCCTGGCTACCGCATGGCTCTTGCAGTAATTTCATTTTTGGTGCGTCCGATATGCACATCCGAAAAATCATTTTTATTTTTTGGCATGCGTTCACTATACGCACCAAGTGGCATTTGGCATGCGTAGGTCATTACTGCCCGGTTAATACATGAGACCAGGGCCGGTCTTAGGCAGAGGCAACCGAGGCGGCCGCATAGGGCCCCGCGCCTAAGGGGGCCCCACATGGCGCACCTCAACTCTGCCTCGCTTCACGCCTCCGACCTCAGCCGCCGGACCACCGCTGCTCGCCTCACGACCGCATCCGCATAATCATCGGGTCCACCGTCAGATGCTCCCGAGACACTGAGCCCCCGCCTCCCCCGACTAACTGCAGCAAATCCAGCGATCCTAGCGAGCCAGGCCCAGCCCAGGCAGCGACGGCCCCGCCCCCGACAGCGACGACGACTAGGACAGACAGGCTCACCTCAGGCTCCAGCTTCCCGCTCAATGTCCCACCTTATGAAGTTCTGATGACATATTTCCTGTTTCCGGATCGCGAGGGCAGGAGTCACTGAGCGGAAAAAGCTGGAGGTGGAGAGGTGAGCCATCGTCGTTGACGCCGCCCGTCTCTACTGAGTGCTGTGTGAAGAAGGCTGCTGCCTCTGCTGCTGCTGCTGGAGAGTGCTGGTAGGCGACTTGAGATTGATTTTTGTGATGATGGGATTGGGATATTAGAAAGAAGAGGCAGGCAGTAAAGGGAGAGTGGAGATGGCTGGTGCTTGAAGAGAAAAAGACCTGATGTGATCATGGACCTTTGGGTTGGCAGGTCAGGTGATTGCAATTTGCACTGATTGGTAAAGAGGTAAAAAGGGAATTGTGAAGGGGTAGGGGAGAAAAATGTGATGGCAAGAGGAGAGAAAAAAGGAACCAAGGTTTGAGGGTGAGGGTGAGGGGAAATGGAATGGGCACTAGGAATTGACAGGGAGAGGATAAACCTGAGGGTGAGCAGATCAGCAGGGACTCAGGGACTACAGGCCTGAGGAGGAGAATGGAAGGGAGAACAAGTGGCCTTAGCTGGGGATGGCAGAACAGCGATTGGAGGGAGAAAGGGAGACCAGAGGAGAGAAGAGTGAGTGAGATTCAGAGATTGGCAGTGGGCTGAACAGGATTTGGACTGGGGACTGGAGGGAGAAAATGTTGTCTTGAAGGAGAGAGTGGAGAGTTGTGCAGGCACTGGCAGTGTGAATGGGAGAGAAGGGCTCTCATCTCCCCATTAGCCTGTATTACAGCCTTAGTCATCCTTGCTGCAGTGCTCCCTTAACTTCATTCATCCTTCTGCTCTCACTCATCCTGCCTCCAAAGTGAATAGAAAAACTAAATAATCAGACAACAAAGGTAGAAAAAAACTATTTTATTCAGGATTTATTAATTGGAATATGTCAATTTTTGGAAATGTGCATCTGTGATATTTTTCATGTAAGTTTCAATTTTTGTAGTATTGCTGCATGCTGAGTCTGACTTCTTGAGGTAACTTTCCAGTTCAGTATTTTGCCTTCATGTGTTTTTCAGGTGTGATCAAGGAAGGTGCAGTATTCTGCTAGCATATAGTTTGCAGCCCTTTTTGGTTTTTTTTCACTAGGTTGTGCACTGGTGTTTTAGAGCCAGGTGTAATTACAGTTGCCTTTCCACGCCACGCATAAGGTTGTAGCTCGTCCTGTCCTTGGAATTAGTGCTGTTTATGGTTTGTTAAGGTTATGAGTGTGTTTTTGCACAAGTTTGTGTATAGTGTTTTGCAGTGGAGAGATTGTGTGTTGGCCTTACTAAGGTGGCAGCAAACATCAGAAAGGGTGTAGAGCCTAAATCATGACACACTACCTCTAAAAGGGTGTTTTGTGGCTCTACATGAGAATTGTGATATTATGACCCCTTGCTGGCTTCATATTGTTGGGGGGGTGGGGCGGGGCTATGGTGGGGCGGGGCTAGGATGGGGCCCTACCAAATTGGTCTGCATAGGGCCCCGTACTTGCTAAGACCAGCCCTGCATGAGACCTTACCGCTAAGTCAATGGCTGGCGGTAAGGTCTCAGACCCAAAATGGACCCGCACCAATTTTTATTTTGCCGCACATCCATTTTTCAGTGCACCTTAGTGAAAGGACCCCTTAGTTTGTGTTGCTGCAGCCAGGAATATTGCCTGTTCCCAGTTGCAGCAAAAATAGTGGTCACTGCCTCTTCAAAAATGTCAGCTGCAGGGTGAGTGTGCTTCTTGTTTCAGTGAGATCTATCCTGTCTAATATTGGAGTTCTTTTCTATTCTTGATTTAAATTTTAGCTGTTTTTGTTGTACATCAATTTGATTTATGCATTAAAAAAGTGATCCAAAAATTTGAATAAGCATAAACATAGCGGTAGTATTTCAGTACTACCTCTAAGGGCCAGGATCCCAAATAAGGGAGGATTAATCAACAAATAATATATGTTACTGCCATAAGGCAGTTCAGTAAATAGCCTTGCAGATTTGCAGTTTTTCTTTTCAAAATCTTCTCATGCCAAGTACTGAATAGCAAAGTACCTGTAGACTTTGTACCTCCTTCTTTTGAAAGTAGGGGGGGAAACACGCATGCACATTTGACACTTCCATTCTGCATAACTACACTATACTCACAAACTAAATACCTCCCTACTCCCAGGAGCTCCCCCTTTTTAATATGGCTAAAAGTGTGCATGTTGTGATCCCCAAGGGTACGTACTACTTAGCCTCTTCAAGGACAGCAACTTCAAAATGCCAATTTATCCAGGTGAGCAGCTTTGAAAATTGTCCTTCCTATGTATCAGGGTGATACTTGCATAGCCTCTTGTTAACATTAACATAGCAAAGCTCTGATTTCCTTTGATTTGTAGAAGCTGGTATGGTTAAGTAGATGGAGCTTTCAAAATCTTGAAAGAATGGCATGTCCTACATAAGTACTTAAGTATTGCCACACTGGGACGGACCAAAGGTCCATCAAGCCCAGCATCCTTTCTCCAACAGTGGCCAATCCAGGTCACAAATACCTGGCATGATCCTGAGCAAGCCAAATAAAAAAAGAAAAGATCCTACTTTCTTTTTTTATTTTTTTTTTTATTCATCAATTTAATTTTACACGCTTAACATGCAATTGAAATACATTGCATAACTTGAATAATAAAAATAAGAACAAAATTAACTATAAATATCAAGAATTACGGGCTCACGCATTAGCCCTAGGAAAAAACAAGTTATACAATTAATTAGACCACAACTAGGCAATGAAAGGGGGGAGTGATTTAGATAATAGGAGATCTCAAAAGAGGAAAACAAGAAACTTTGCATATATGGCCTGACCTATACATTCCCTTTATATCTTTTATAATCAGATGATATCACTTACTCTGTATGTTTAATGGACAATTTTTTCATTTCTAAAAATGCTTTAAGATGTTCTGGCTCAAAAAAGGTATACTTAACACCCATATATTTAATCAGACATTTACAAGGATATGCAAGTAAATATGTTGCTCCCATCGCTCGGGTCTCCTCTCTAAACAGCAAAAAAAAATTTCTCCTATCTTGAGTTGTTTTGCAAACATCAGGATATACCCATACTCTCTGACCACAAAAAGTTTTCATAGCATTTTTAAAGTATAACTTCAAGACTAAATTCAGGTCCTGTTCAAAAACAAATGATATCAATAAAGTTCTTCGTTGATCTATTTCAGAAAGAGATGTTTCTAAGATTAATGATACATCCAGCTGGTCATGAGAGTCCGAAAGCAGATTTTTCAAATTGCTTTTTTTATCGCTATCCCGCAGATCAGCTTGCAGTGGAATTGGTAAATAATAAATTTTATTTAAAGGAGGAATAGCTGAATCTGGGTATAGCAAAATTTCTTGTAAATACTTCTTGAAGACTTCAACAGGACTCAATTCTTTAATCCAAAGAAAATTTAATATTCTTAAGTTCAATCTTCTATTGAAATTCTCAAATTGTTCTATTTTCCTATGTACCAGTATTTTATCTGCAGTCAAAAAGTCAGTCACAGATTTTAAAGTTTTTACTTCCTGCTGAAGTAGCTCAGTTTGTAAGGTTGTCTCCTGCTTAGATTTTTCAAAAGTGTTAGTCAGAGAATCAATTTTACTCACTAGTTGCGAGGTTTCCCGGGCTGTTTTTGAAACCGTCTGATTTAAGCCCTGTAATGTCTTCCATATCGCCTGTAGAGTTATCTCCGCGGGAGGTTCTTCCTCCAAGGTTGTTTCTTCTGCGTTCAGGATGGAGTCGGCGCCATCCGAGGTTTGGGCTTGAACGCCTTCCGTTGCAGCCACTGCCTCCTCTCTCCGCCCTATCGCTGGGCACGGAGGTCGATTATCTGGGGGCGAAAGTGATGTTTCCCAGTCCGAAGGGGCCATAGCTCCTCCAACGGCCCCTAAATTGGCTTCGCTCACCCTTGGTACGGGAATAAGCGTGGTAAATCGATCCAGCGTTTGTTGGAATGGAGAGGAAGTTCAGGCCATTGGCATCAGGCCTTTCACTATCCCCTTCCTCTTAGTGTGGGGCATAACTTCGGCAAAAGGTAAGAAAGAAAAAGGCTACCAACAAATCCGCCGTGTTCGATCCACACAAACGCTCAGGCTGCCATCTTGACACGCCCCCTCCCTCTACTTTCTTTTTTTAAATGCTAACGTAGCAGGACAAATATGTGCGTATAATTTAGGCATGGCCACTTACACTAGACATATTGCTGGTGTGAATGCTCTTACCTAGAATGCTAAAAAAACATGCATGCATGCATGCATGCTCATACTCTGTCCACGTGTACAACCACCTTCACAACATCGTATTTAGGCAATATTTTATGGAGTAGCGTGTAGCCTGAATATTAGCATTTATGCACATTCATTCAACAACATTTTATACATTTACGCATATTCACATAGCAGTATTTTGGTCATTTATGCACATTCACATGGAAGTATTTTGGTCATTTACATGTGGCTTAGTAAACAGGGGGGTAAGATTTCAGCTCAATGGTCATCTTAATATAGGAGCGAGTTTTTAAACACTGACCATCGGGGGTCACGTGATGCTCTGAACGGAGAGGACGTGATTCTGTGCTCTCTGAGGCCCCTGCTCATTCAAAGCAATTATTAATCCGTAAACTTGCAAGAAGACGATCTAAAACCACCTTACCTGAAAGAGAAGATTACATGGAAAAATATCTGGGCACGCCAGCTACAAATATGGCTAGCAGAAGCGCTAAAAAAAGAAAAAGAAAAAGCGAAGGCGGTGAGCGCTGTGGGAGAAGGCCCGGCGCAAAATGGCAGCGTGCAGTTCACAGAAGAACAACTAAGGCAGCTAACAGAGGCGGTCGGAGCAGCGCTGGCGCCGAAGTTCAAAAAACTAAGCGAACGGAGCGCGGAATTTGAAGCGCTGCTCACAGATACAGTCAGAACAACAACTGAACTAGAGGCAAGAGTATCTGCAGTGGAAGATGAGATCGGCCCCGCCACGCGGCAAGTAAGCGTGCTCGAAGCTAAAGTAGAGGCGCTAACGGCAAAGCTAGATGATATCGAAAACAGATCGCGGCATGGCAATCTCAGGTTGGTGGGACTGCCCGAATCTGTCAGTGATCGGGTGCTTGCCTCTGTGTTGGAAACTTGGCTGGCAGCTGAATTCGCGCTATCGGATCATGCGGGGAAAGTTTGTCTAGAGAGAGCGCACCGAATAGGACGATTTCAAGATGGAAGACGGACACCCCACACAGTAATTATTAAGGTGCATAATTACGTGCACAAAACAGAAATTCTGCGAGGATACAGATTAAAACGAAATGAAGTACGCTATGATGGACATCAGATCAGAATATTCCAAGACTACTCAGCCGCATTGCAGGAGAAGAGGAAAAAATTTACACCTATATGTCAGCAACTCCATGACCACCATGTTCCATTCATGCTATTGTACCCGGCACTACTGAAGATTAAAATGGATGGAGCATGGAAGCAGTTTGACAATGTTTCTACAGCACAACAATGTGTACAAGAAATAAAGGGGAACAGACAAAATATTGAGCAAGAAGAAGGAGGCGTCTGATATCTTTATAAAAGAGCAGAACAGTTGGTTTAAAAAGCTTATGGTAAGATGTTGTTAACATGTTCAATGTGAAATTGCAAGGGAAACTGTTACTTGTAAGAGCGGGGGCCTGGAAGCACTGAAAACCCCTAGAGCCTATCCTTTTGTGATGGGCGGGGCACCAGGGGAGCCACAGGGCAAGGAAGAAGGGAGGGTAGAAGGGAGGGGGGAAGGGAGTAGCTGGGGGGGGGGGAAAGGGGTAGAGGGAGGTTAGAGCCCCAGGATTTGAGGGGAATTAGAAGACAGAGCTATAGAAAAAGAGACCATGCTGCTCGATACAATATGAGAAGACACCAGGTGGTAATAGAAGCCCGAGGGGGGAGGCTGGGCTCCCTGAGGGATGTCAGAACAGATTTAGCTGAAAGGAAGGCTACAGACGATGAATATGGTTAAAGGGACCAATACGGGGATACGAATAGCCTCCTGGAACGTGGGAGGGATCACGTCCCCGATAAAAAGAACAAAGATATTAGATACCTTGAAGAGACAGGGGGTGGATATAGCCTGTATCCAGGAAACGCGCTTGCCACAGGAGGAGCAGGATAAACTTAAACGGCACTGGGTGGGAGAAATTTTTGGGTCTCCATCTAGCGGCAGAAGGGGAGGAGTGGTAATCTTGCTGCACAAAAGCTTGGCGGCCAAAGCTAAAATGTTGTTCGCAGACGCCGAGGGCCACTATGTGGGAATTAGCCTGAACCTGCAAGGACAGCTGCGTACGCTGGTGGCAGTGTATGCACCACAAACAGGTGGGAAAAAATTTTATGCCCAATTGATGGCGGAATGCCAGAGACATGGGAGGGACCCTTTAATAATTGCGGGTGGCATGAATCAGGTACTGGACATCCAGCTGGATAGGTCAAACCCTAGAGGTGTGAGAGGAACTGATGAGGTCACATTGCTGGCGGAGTTCTGTGATTCGCTGGGCTTGGTGGACCCGTGGAGGCTTTTGCATGAGGAAGAGCGTGATTACACGCACACGTCGCGGGCCCACCGAACCCAGTCACGAATAGATTATATCTTGATGATGCAGGACTTACTCCCCCAGACTTTCAAAGCGGAGATAGGCACAGAAGGGGCATCCGATCATGCGTTAATATGGGTGGACCTGGAGATGCAGCCGTACTATCAAGAACCCAGGGGGTGGCGCTTCCCGGCCTACTTATTCTCTTCACCCGAGTTCAAATCTTTCCTAATAGGCAAATGGGAGGATTTTGCAGTAAATAACAACCAGCATGCAGATAATCCTGGCCTGTTCTGGTCGACCGCAAAGGTGGTGATCAGGGGGGACTTGATAGCATACACCAGCCTTAGGAACCGGAAAATAGCGCAGAAAATCATAGAATTAGAACGGCGGGTTAGGATGATGAGAAGGCGGTACACCAGGGACCCCACACAGGTGTCTTTTGAAAATTTTATAAACGCAAGGACAGAGTTAAACAGCTTACTCCATGAACGAACCATGAGATCCATGGTGATGCGGAAATATGCTCTAAAGAGGTTTGGAGACAGACCTGGGGGGATGTTGGCACGCTTGGTAAAAGGAGCCCGTAAGTCACATTTCATAACACGGCTCCGTGGGAGAGCGGGGGGGATTGCCACCCACCCAGCAGATATTGCGGAAATATTCAGGAAGCATTTTGAAGAGTTATATAAAGGGGAGCCCGAGGGGGATTTTAAAGAGAAAATTCGGGAGTACTTGCTAAGATCCAACATGCCAAGACTCACTGATGCACAGATAAAAGAACTAGATTTACCTTTGACAACTAAAGAGGTGGGGGTAGCGATCCAGAAATTAAAATTACACTCGGCGCCCGGTCCGGACGGCTTTTCCAGTGAGTTTTATAAACTCTTAAGAGCTCAAATAGTGGGGCCCCTAGTTAATCTCTATGAAGAGGCCGCGGAGGATGGCAGATTCCCTAAATATGCAAACGAGGCCATGATAAGCTTAATACCAAAGCCGGGACGAGACTTATTGGATCCAGCCTCGTACAGGCCCATATCATTGATAAACGTAGATGTTAAGATACTGTCGCGGGTCCTGGCGGAGCGTTTGGCGCCGGTATTGCCATTTATTGTGGGAGCTGAACAGGTAGGATTTGTCCGTGGGCGGCAATCTGTGATGAATGTGCGTCGGTTGATTGCGGCCTTAATAGAAGCCCCTGCCAGGGCACCCTTGAGTTTGGTGATAAGCTTAGATGCGGAACGCGCCTTTGACAGGGTGCTTTGGCCTTTTATGTGGGAGACATTAAACTGGATGGGCCTGCAGGGATGGTATTTCCACGCAGTGCAGATGCTTTATGTGGACCCGACGGCATGCTTGTTGGTAAATGGGGTGAAAACACAAGGATTTAAGATAGAAAGAGACACGAAGCAGGGTTGCCCGTTATCCCCCTTACTGTTTGTGATCACCCTGGAACCCCTGATAAATGTAATAAGAGAACATCCGGATATAGTGGGCATTGAGGTGGGAAATGAGATTTTGAAAATCTTAGCATATGCAGATGATTTGTTACTGGTAGTGGATAAGCCACAAGTATCAGTAAGCCACCTGATGATGGAACTGCAGAGCTACGGGGTACTATCGGGATTTAGATTAAATTATAGTAAGTCTCTGGCACTACCAATATCAGAGTCCACAAAAACGCAGTGGAAGGGATCATTTCCATTTCAGTGGGTCGCAGGGCAAATAAAATACCTGGGAGTTATAATACCCATTCAGCTGGACACGGTATATGATAAAAATGTGGCCCCCCTGTTGGCAGAAACTGCGCAGTTACTGGGATTGTGGGGGTCATGCCCCCTGTCTCTTGCGGGGCGAATAGCACTGTATAATATGGTGGTGGTGCCCAAATGGCTTTATAAATTTCAAATGTTGCCATTATACCTGGGGGGACGGGAAGAGAGGAAATTGCAGGCTGTGCTAAGGCGATTCTTTTGGAAAAATAGGCGTCCCAGGCTTGCTTTAAACATCATGTATAAGCCAAAAACACATGGGGGAATGGGACTGCTCAATATAAGATATCTTACTGTAGCATGTGCCATGCGCCACGCAAGAGACTGGCTAGTGGGCAGCCAGCAGTTCACAAATGTACGGTTAGAGGCCTCCATGCATCCCAACATACATCTTAGCTGGCTATTACATACGACCGGAACAGGATCCGGCAGTTGTCCACGGAGGAATCTGTTTGTTAACTCACTAAGGGCAATGTGGCGGTGGCTGTGCCGTAGGCACGGATTCTCAGCGAAGGCCACTCCATTTCTGTCCTTAAACCTGAACCCGGATTTTCCAGCGGGAACTTTGCAGCAGACCTTTGTAAGGTGGAGGCAACAGGAGATACACTATCTTTATTAACTCTTAAATGAAGACGGACAGATAAAGCCGTTTGAGGAGCTGCAAAAAGAATACAGGTGGCCACAGACTGATTATTTCGCCTATTTGCAGGTACGACATTACACAGCATCCCTGGGGGCAGTAAATCTCAGTGAAGATGTGCAGGAGGTCCTGGCCACGGCACTAACATTGGGGTCACAAAATGTGGTGCCTTTGCGTTATCACCATAGATATCTACTTGACTCCACAGAGGATATAGACTATTGTGGACTAGCTAGTAGCTGGCAAAAAGACATTGGAGGAGAGATTACGGCGGACGCGCTACAGGGATACCTTAACTCAATACTACAAAGATCAACCTTTACCCGAGACTGGGAACAACAATACAAATTTGCGGTGCGATTTTATATAGCACCGGCCCGTGCAAAGAAAGCTGGATTTGGCACTGGTGAGTGTTTGAAATGTGGCGCTGCCCAAGCCTCGCTGGGTCATATGTTTTGGGCTTGTCCCCACATTCGCCAATTTTGGACCTTAATTTTTTGTGGAAATTACACGGTGCTGGAGTAGACAGACATTGGCTGATCCTCTGATTTTGTTTGACATTTTCAATATCAAAAGACCTGCCCCAGTGGGATTAATAGGGTTTCTGCAGAGAGCCTCAATGATCGGGAAGAAAGTAATATTGCTTTTGTGGAGAGAGGGAAAACCCCCATCCAAAGATTTGTGGCGATCTAAGATGATAGAACTCTTGCACACTGAACTTTGTGGGATGATGGAGGCTACAGCACAAGACATCAGTTCCTTTAGGAAAGTCTGGAGAAGATTTTTATATACTTTACATCCAAGCGCCCAGCGGCGGATCCACCAACGACTGCGAACCAGACTTGGGCAGTTGGAAAACTATAGATCTTGGACAAAATAGCCTGTTTTGGACATTAGTATGAACCTGGTAGCTGGGGGGGGGGAAGGGCGGAAAAAGAGAATGTTCAAAATTGCACAGTTAACAAGTGTTTATTGCATTTGTATGATAAGAGAAATGTTTTAAGAGACGTTTATGCTATGTATTTGTTAATAAAAATGATTTAAACATAAACACTGACCATCGCTGGCTAAGTTAGACCCAGATATTCAATGCTGGGCCGTGTCCAGGAACTGGCATTGAATGTCCAGGTCTAACCAGACTGCTGCTGGCTGCCCAAAATTATGCAGGTCCCAGCTGATATCCATCTGAGACCTGCATAAGATACTTATATAAGTGTCTCTGTTAGTTTCTTTTTCCCAAACACCCCCACAGAAGCAGACACCCCTCCCGAACCCTCACCTTGAGATCAGACCCTCCCCCCCCCCAGATCAGCGCCCCCTGAGACCAGGCTTCCCTGAGACATGACACCCTCCCACGTAGCCAGCCAAGTGCTGAGTCTGCCCCCAAAATAGCCATTTTCAGCAGTGATGACCAGTTATGTGCTGCTGAAAATTAGTGGATAGCCACAAACAAGTAATTTAACCAGTCAGCAGCCGTTTCTGGTTGGTTAAATCATATTGAATATTGACCAGTATAATGTTTATCGTGGCAGGAACATGTTGGATATTAATTAATGAAACTGTGTCCCATCATGAATCTTTACCATGACCCAGCAAAGCAAAATGTGACATCATGTTAGGAGGGAACCTGTATTTTGCTCTTAAAAAGCTAATGTTCAGTTAAGTAATTATTTTATTTGTAAGCCACATTGAGCCTACTACTAGTGGGAAAATGTGGGGTATAAATGTGTTAAATAAATAAATAATCATACATAAGATGGCTAAAAACAAACAACATATGAGGATCAATGAAGAATTATGGCAAATCAGACTGTGCTTAAGGCAGAAGACAGCGTTACCTTCTGAAGATGCGACTCATATTTATAAATAGTAGAATGTTGACAGTGTGTGTATTCTGCCCCCATTTGCATGGAGGCAGGGAATAGGGTTATATAATAAGGCTACAAATCCCTGTAGTCTTGCAGTTTCATTTCAGAGCACATATCCAATTCCCTGTGTCTTATGGGGCTCTTTTTATTGGCTTGCCTTGCTCTCTAAGTACGTTGGGAGGGTAGCCTCCCTTCTCTCCCCATTGGGTCTGAAAAGTTAGTCTGCAACATGTTTTCTCTGTGAACTGAAACTGCCTATGTTGTGTTTTTGCTGCATGATCCCTTCAATCCACTGTGACTCTATCATGATTTCAAAAGTATAAGCAGCATTACTACTCAGCATGTTGCTGAAATCCTCCCAGCTTCTCTTATATGAAGAGAGAGCTGGTTGAGAACAGATTCCCAGTTTACAACACAATAACTCTTGTCCAACACATCTGAACTATAAGTTAGTTTTCCTTGTTTGATTACTGCATTAAAGAAGATTTTGGTTCAAGAGTTCTGAGTCTTCTCATAGTAATGTTTTATACTCTGGTTTAAACTGTCAAACCTAGTAGAACTAATAATTTACAAGGACAGAACAGTGAAATCTTGGGATTCATCAGTGGACTTCAGTTTAATAAAGTCTCAGTGCATTTACTCAAAGCATCAGATGTATGGCGACAGAGGAATGCTATCCATCAGTTTAAGTGCAAGCAAAACTTGTGTAGTGTTAAGTCCAGTGCTTTTTTCACAGAGTATGCTGCATTTAGAGGACACATACTTACTTGGCTCTGAAGCCAGTTTCAGCTCAGTACAGAGTCAAGGAAGCACTCTCTCAGAGGAAGTTTATCAAAGCTCAAAATTACATTCCTTTAAGGCATTCAATGTGTGAATTTAAGGGGGAAATTGGACTATGTGAATAACTGAAAATTATAAAGCCTATAAGAGCAATTGTTAACACAATTCATAAGCACAAAACGTGTAACCTCACACTTGGTGCCCTACACATTTAGGAGCCACTTTCATGCACAGATGACTCAAAGCTGTATACATAATTAATTAGCCAGGTTTTGTATGCTAACAGAGAGCTACTGTACCTCCCCCATCCTTGTTCTAGCTGACAGTAAAGTATCAATTAGCAGAGAGCCAAGGCATACTGGCTGCAAAGATTAAAAAAGGAAAAGGATTATTCTTGACACCATAATTGTAAAAGCCATGGCCCACTCAAGAGACAGTAAGGAAAGTGAGGTCACCAAACTTATTGAACAAAATATCCATGCTGAACCAGATGGCACTGTAAATACAGCACAAGGCAGTCTTGAAGTTGAGAAAGGTTCTAAAAAGTTCAAAAGAACATATAAGCTTACTGAAAAGGTCAGAGAAAATTATGAAGCAGAAGTACACCGGTACCTCCTTCTCCTGGAAAGACTTTGACTCAAAGTAGAGCAAAGAGATAAGTGTGGTATCCAAAAAAAAAAAAAAAAAAAAGCAAAGCTGATAGCCTCCATATAGAGCAAATGCAGTCAATTTACAAGAACTATCAGAAGAATATTGCCAGTTCCTAAGCAGGAAAATTACAGAAGATAGTTTAGTTCCAGAAGAGAGACAGCAAGCTATAGATCTCACACACCAGGCTATGGTGATAGAGGCAATTAAAGACACAAACCCTCACACAGATCCTTCAGGAGAGAAATGATAACCCAATACTCTGGCAGCTCTAAGAGTAGTTCCAGAAATTCTAAAAACTTCCAGATCTCTGAAATTACACAGGACCAGCCATTATGGTCAGCCTGCAACTAGCTCAGTTGCCATCTGGGTTCGAGCTAAGGCAGAAGCTGCTAAATCACATGTTCTTTATAGTGAACATGAAGCAGCCATAAAAATTGAGAAACTTAAACTAGAAGAAAGAAAGCAGTGACTGATGCCACTGCTGCTACTGCCTCTGGACACTAGAAGGCAGAATTAGACATTGCCTTGGAAGTGCTCCAGCAAGAGAAAGAAGCAGTTGCCCTTGAGGCCAAAGCCATGGCCCTTGAAGCAGGCATAAGGCAGGATGACAGGGAAAACCAGCTAAGGCAGATTGCTTTTGAAGATCGTGAGATGCTAACTGCAGCATATGGGAAGGCTCATACCCCAGAACATGCTATAGTACAGTCACAGTCTGACTCAGAAGAGTCATCAGATTTAGAGAAAGTACGCCCCTCCACACCAGAGTCTAGCTCACCTAAAAGAAGAAAGCCTAAGGCAACACATGCCACAGAGGCGAACAGCCACCACAATGATCCACACACTCACACATGTATGGATGCACTACCACTGGCTCTTGCTCCACGAAAGCGCACTAAACTCTGACGCTACATAAGAACTGGGCTCAAATAAAGGTTGAGCAGTTGCGTTTAGGGAGGCATCAACTAAACACCCTGTGATTAAGCAAGAAGCACCTGATCAGCCACACTCCACATATGACTCCACACCACACAAGGTAAATCAATTAGCATATAAAAGTTCAGATTACATTGGTCAGGTATGTCTTCTTCTTGGGTTACCCACATTGAGACATTAATAATGTTTTTTTAATTATTTGGGTAGCCTCTATCAAATCTGAGAAGTTTTCATGATTATATCTGTGAATTTTAGTTGCTTATGGATATTGAAATATTTTTGGGGGCATTTTATAAAGGCACAGTAGGGCTACCATGTGGGTAACGTGCCAAAATAGCATTACCGCCAGGCATTCCCAGGCACCTGTCGGTAGGTCTGATTTTGGCATGCCATTTCCCACAGTAGAAAATAATTTTCTATTTTCTACCATGGGGGGGGGGGGAGGGGGTATTCCCAGTGATAATCAACAGCGTGGCAACATTGGTGTGCGCTGCCTGATTATCGCTGGGTTAGCACAAGAGTCCTTACTGCCTGCTAAACAGGAGACGGTAAGGGCTTATGCAGTAAATGGCCAGACACTAATTTTGAACTTAGCATCTGGCTATTAGTGCCATAAATAGAAAATCTGCTTTTTTGCAGCCGCACTAAGAGGTGGCCAGAGCATGCAGGAAAACCATATGCTATAGTTAACTCTGGCCACTTTTACTGCACCTTCATAAAAGGGCCCTTTTATATGTTATACTTTTAATATATTTATCATATTTTGTATACTTATGTATATAACTTTTATATGCTAATTGATTTACCTTGTATGTATGTATTTAATCATTCACCATGTTTTTAGTCTTCTATGTATTTTATTTTGTGACATTTATTTATTTTATTTTATTTTTGTTTTATATTTCTGAGTAGACTCATTGACCCCTGCAGCAGGCATTCGTGCCTAAACACTGATCCATGTCAGGTCTATACTTAGGATTATGCCACGCTGTGGTAGATGTTTATGGCAGTTGTACAGACTTTGTCTTTGCTTCTTTGTCTTTGCTTTATGCATTTAGGTGGATTTTACAATACAGGTTGAATTTTATTAAATTATTATTGACATTTTACCTCTAGTGCCTCTTTTCTCCAGTGTTGGAAGCCCATGGTCTATCCCTACTCCCATTTGCTTTGCTTCTATTGCTATGTAGGGTGGTTTGTCTCTTTTTGCCTTGTTTATTTTATGTGCTAAACTGCCACATTTAGGTACATGCATTTACGCTTGCTATTGATATGGCATAAGTGGGCACGCCTAAATGCTGGTGCGTAATTGCTGACTCGTACTAGCATGCTAGATCATAATGTGGACATCAAGATTCCATCTTAAAATTAGCACACTGCATGTTGGCACCTAACTTATCACCTTTGTGAAACTGCACCCTAACAGGGCACCTATGTGAAATGTCTAAAATGGTGCTCGTTTTATGTGCCTTTATAAAATAAGCACCCAGAACCAGCCACAGTAGTGCACAAATCTTCACACACAAGTTTGCACCTGCTCTGGAGGTGTATATCTGGATGTGTATACACATATTTTATAAAGCATGCATATACAACTCCATCCCTGCTCCATCCACATTACAGGGCCCTTTTACTAAGCCACGGTAGGGATACTGTGTGAGTAGCGAAAGCCAAACTGACCCTACCGCTGGGGTAGCATGGGCGCCCAGCGATAGTTCTGAAGTTAGCAAGTGCAGTTTCCCAAGGTAGAAAATAATTTTTTATTTTCTACCACAGGGGTGTTCCTGGCGGTAATCGGCAGCACAGCCACATTGCTGCACACTGCACAATTACCGCACGAATATCACAAGAGCCCTTACTGCCTTCTAAATAGGCAGTAAATAGCTGCACACTGATTCTAATATTAATGCACAGTCATTTACTGCCCCATTTTTTAAAAAGGCCTTTTTCCTGCCTCGGTAAAAAAAATTGCTCAGTGCACACCAATTTCACATGCCAAAACCAATACAGGCCACTTTTTACCACAACTTAGTAAAAAATAGATATGATGTGCCTATTTTATATACACGTGAACCCATGCACAATTGTAGCACAACCATTTTCCTTGTGCACAATGTGATTTACCTATGGAAAATGCTTTATAAAATTACCCCACAGGGACTAGAAGTTTATGACTTCTAGCTGCCTTAAGAGGATTAAGTTCCTAGGGTTATGTTTAGCTCAAAGGAGGTAAATAACACATGTAGATTCCATTTATTTCAACTTGACGTTCCACCTATGGCTTCATTAAGCCCCATGGCGGATCACATACTTATAAATACACAGCCTTCCCATTGTACATCATTCCCATTATCAGTGCACATCATTTTCTACAAAACGTGGTGTCTGCACAAAAAGAAGGTGCCAGTATCTGATGTTACTTTGTACCACTAGTATGTTTTTAAAGAGCGAACTGACACAGTCTGTGAGTTAAAGTACCAGTGGACTTTGTCCCATTGTAGACAGTGTGAACATTGCTCCCAGAGTAGCTAAATCACAAACTACTAGAAAGTAGAATCTGGGAAGAACAGAGGAATATGAGCTTAAAAAAAAAATGGTGCACATTTTTTACTGTGAAACAAAAAAAGTACAAAGATTATACTAAGATAATATTAGGATACAAAAAAAGGTTCAAAAAAGAACATAAGAATGAAACAAGAAAAAAAATGCTAACTGAACTATACCAAGCTACTAAACCATGAATATTTCACAATTCCCATCCTGCAGTAGTTTAGATCATTTCTGCATTTCAATGAGCATAGAACCAAATAGGTTTTTCCTATTTCATGTCTGTGGGGAAAAGTACTGTACAACTACCTCTGAACATTAAAAAAAAACAACCTAAAATACATAAATATAATAGCAACCTATAAAGTCCCTTTATTGGGGTACTGGTTATTGACTTATCAGTCCTTCTTATTGTTACTATGTAAGCCGCACTGAGCCTGCCATGTGTGGGAAAGTGCGGGGTACAAATGTAATAAATAAATAAAGGGTACACAAAGAATCAGTGAAAGAAAAAAGCCCCAAAACAGCAAAAAGGGTTCTTTTGGGCAGTAGTAGGCTCCAGTCTCAAGGTTCTGACTTCCTGATCACACTGCAAACAAATTCTTACTGCTTCACATTCCATATTACTAAGCTGCAGTAAACTGTGGCCTCTGCATGCCCTTACGTGGGTCTTTCCCACGCACTAAGAGGTCCTTTTACAAAGGCACGCTGAAAAATGGCTTCCAGTAGTGTAGGCACGGGTTTTGGGAGCGCGCCAATCCATTTTTTAGCACGCATGTAAAAAAAGGCCTCTTTTTTGCCAAAAATGGACATGCAGCAAAATCAAAATTGCCGTGCGTCCATTTTGGGTCTGTGACCTTACCCAAGCCATAGACCTAGCGGTAAAGAATCTGGGCGGTAATGACCTATGTGCATCAAATGTCACTTGGCGCGCGTCCATTATGTGTGCCAGAACATAAAAAATATTTTTCAGATGCGCGTAGCGGATGTGCGCCAAAATTTAAATTACCACAAGGGTCATGCGGTAACCAATTTGGCGCATGTTCGGTGCATATAGGTGCCTACGCAGCTTAGTAAAAGGGGCCCTAAATCCATTTTTACCAGAGCCTAGAAAATGGCTCTTTAAAACATTTTTGTTCCCAATAACACGCAGGGATTTTATAAAATTACCATGTGCACAGTTACTGCCACCCATTATGTAGGTGGTAAGAGCTCATGCGGTATCCATACACTAACCAGTTAGTGCGCGGTGATGTAGATGCGCTAACTAGTTAGCGCAGGAATGCCCACTCTCTGCCCCTGACACACCCTCTCATAAAAAAATAAAATATTTTTTAGCACATGGTTAATACACACACACATTTAGAAGTCACCACAGGATGCCTGAGCTTAGTAAAAGGACCCCCCCCCCCCCCAAACTTCAGATCCAGTCCAGGGCATATTTTGCTGAACTAAAGCTGAAAAAAAAGTTATTAGTCTATCATTATTAATTATATGTCCTGGATTCTGCAAGGGAAAGGGGTCAAACCACTATGGGTATTACATTTAAATAACAGAAACTTTGAAAACTACATATGATGCTTGCTTTCATGCTCTACGTCATATTTGCAGGTGTGCCTTTATTATTACAGGTTTCTTCATAAAGAAAAAAATGAAAAAGTGGAAAAACCTCTGGATCCAGGAGAAAAATGACTTTTTCTAAAATAAATCCTTTATGATATATTAAATTTGTAAAAAAACTTCACCAAAACTTCCCTTATAGGTGTCCCCTTAACTAAAACAAAATCCCCAAAATCACCCAAACTGACCAGATGACCACCGGAGGAAATTGAGGATGACCCCACCGTACTCCCCCAGTAGTCACCAACCCCCTCCTACCCCAAAAAAAAAATTATAACATTTTTTTTGCCAGCCTGAAATATCATACCCAGCTCCATGACAGCAGTATGCAGGTCTCTGGAGCAGTTTTAGTGGGTGCAGTGCACTTCAGGCAGGCGGACCCAGGCCCATCCCCCCCTACCTGTTACACTTGTGGTGGTAAGTGTTGAGCCCTCCAAAACCCACCCGAAACCCACTGTACCCACATGTAGGTGCCCCCTTCACCCATAAGGGCTATGGTAGTGGTGTACAATTGTGAGGAGTGGGTTTTGGGGGGGGTATTTGGGGGGCTCATCACCCAAGGGAAGGGAGCTATGTACCTGGGAACAATTAATAAAATCCACTACAGTGCCCCCTAGAGTGCCCGGTTGGTGTCCTGGCATGTGAGGGGGACCAGTGCACTACAAATGCTGGCTCTTCCCATGACCAAATGCCTTGGATTTGGCCGGGTTCAAGATGGCTGGCCTCGGTTTCCATTATCGGCAAAAACCGAAGCCGGCCATCTCTAAGTCTGGCGATCTCAACATTTAGGTTGACTAAATGTTGAGATTTGGCCGGCCCCAACCGTATTATCGAAAGGAAAGGTGGCCGCCCATCTTGTTCGATAATACGGTTGGCTCCACCCCTTCCCGGAGCCGTCCTCAGAGATGGCCGCCCTTATAGATGGGCGGCCCCGTTCGATTATGCCCCTCTATATTGCCACTAGTATCCAGGTAGCACATGCTAATGCGAATGCGCTAGTTAGATAACACGGGAACATCCACTCTCTGCCCATGGTATGCCCCTGTAAAAAAATGGTTTTAGAAAATAATGTGTGCTTTAACGTGTTTACGGTAGCCTGTTTTTTCTGTATTAAACATGTGTTAAGGCTCAACACCCTTTAGTAAAACGGCCCCCAAATTAGGACAGTCTTTTTGCTGCCCTATCTTTATCCAAATTGTTATCCACCTAGTGGAATGAATATCACCACTAATCAGGTAACTCCTAACTCCTTCCATATACCGTACTGGCTCCAGATCTGTAAAGATATTCAGTGGCATTATCAAGATAGTGTCACTGAATATCCACAGACAGTCCCAGCTTGAGCAACTATTTAAATAATTTTCAGAGTTATCCAGATTTATATTGGGCCTAAGGTATTTACAAAGCAAAGACCAGGAAAACAAAAATAGCAAAAATCAAATTAATGAAATCCACATACACCAGTTTTATTTAGAAGTCAGAAGTAGGGGGGATAGGCTTCTCAGTCACTAATCTGGCAGTCCTGTAAATCTTTAATATCACCCTGAGGCATGCTGTCCTTGTCTGCACATCAGCTTCTGAATTTCTCGGGTGAACACCCCTTCTTGTTTCTATCACTAGGGATCAGACTGCCAAATAAGGGAACCAATCCATTATTTGACAGGCTGATCCTTACATTGGAATGCTAGGGGTCAGGTGGTTGCTGCCATTTTCCAAGATGGCAGCCTCAGAAATAGGAGCGAGTGAACATCAATCTTGCCTCCTGACTTAAAGGAGTGTTGGAGGGTGGAATGGTGTTTGGGCCTAGTTGGTCTCATCTGAGGTGAAGTGCTGCACTTCACCTCAGATGACCCAGTGGCTCCTGTACTACTACAATGGGAGCAACTACTGATTGTGATGGTTTCCATGAGCTTTGCATGCTGACTGCACTATCCTTTAGTGTGGTGATTTTACTGTGCAATTTTCCATGCTAAAACCCTTATTACACTGGGTAGTAAGATTAGCACAAAAAAATCCAGAGGAAACTGCTATGCTACCACTTCCAGGACTTAGCATTATCACCTCTTTGTTCTACTGGTGGTGCCAAACCACCACCCTCCCCACCCCCAACCATGTACTCCTGCATCCCTCTGGCTCAGGCCATTGCTTTTTTGCACTATTTTGCTACCATCAAATCTTAAAGCAATATCACCTGATCAGTGCACATCAGCTCTTCATCACCTCTCAGGGATTTCTGCAAAAAGGAGTTGCATAGAGACAGAAATCTTATCCATCCCTACCCATCCCCACCCGTCCCCACTAGAATCTTACCCATCCCCGCAAGAATTTAACTTGTCCCCACCCAGTCCCACAAGAATTTACTGGTATATAAAAAAAAAATTTCAGTCAGCTTTCTCGCTCTTTCTTAGGGTTTGAGGCACAGCACTGCAGGCAAAGAAGAAACGGAAGCTGGAACTTGGAACATTCTTGTGTGCACATGTAAGACTTGTTTCTGATTCACTGGCAGTGTGTGTTGAGAGGTCACTACATGCACACGCCAGTAGGTCAGGTGACATCTGATGCTCGTGCCTGTGTCAGATCTGAGGTCTGTGCATCAGTCCAGGACCAGAGAGGATTAATAGTAACATAGTAAGTGACGGCAGATAAAGATCTGAACGGTCCATCCAGTCTGCCCAATAGTCACACTCATTATCAATTCATAAGAACATAATAACATAAGAGTAACCATAGTGGGTAAGACTAATGGTCCATCTAGCCCAGTATCCTGTTTTCCAAACAGTGGCCAAGCCAGGTCACAACTACCTGGCAGAATCCCAATTAGCAGCAACATTCCATGCTACCAATCCCAGGGCAGGCAGTTGCTTCCCCATGTCTATCTCAATAGCAGACTATGGACTTTTCCTCCAGGAATTTGTCCAAACCTTTTTTAAACCAAGATATGCTAACTGCTGTTACCACATCCTCCGACAAAGAGTTCCAGAGCTTAACTATTCATTGAGTGAAAAAATATTTCCTCCTATTTTGTAACTTCCATGAGTGTCCCTTTGTACTTTTGAAACAAGTAAAAAATCAATTAGCTTCTACTCTTTCTATACCACTCAGGATTTTATAGACCTCAATCATATCTCCCCTCATCCATCTCTTTTCCAAGCTGAAAAACCCTAACCTGTTTAGCCTTTCCTCATATGACAAGAGTTCCATACCCTTTATCATTTTGGTCGCTCTTCTTTGAATCTTTCCTAATTACGCTATCGGACATCCATCTTTTGACATAAATCGGAAGATGGACGTCCTTCTCCCAGGGACGTCCAAATAGGTATAATCGAAGCTCAATTTAGGACGTCTTCAACTACACTTCGTTGCAAGGACGGCCAAAGTTCAAGGGGGCGTGTTGCAGGCGTAGCAAAGGCGGGACTTGGGCATGCCTAACACTTGGACATCCTTGACCCATAATCAAAAAAAACAAGGATGTTACTCCTATATCATCCTATATCATCTTTAATGTTTCTGGCAAAAGTTTTGGAGAAAGCAGTTTTGATTCAACTGTGGGAGTTTCTGGAATCTAATAATGTTTTGCATCATATGCAGTACAGGTTTAGATCGAAACATTCTACTGAAACTTTGATGATTGCTACGTGTGATTCTGTAAAGGCAAGATTTGACTGTAGGGAAGAATACTTGATAGTAATGCTGGATGTGACTGCTGCATTTGATACTGTGAACCATGAAATTCTGATTAATAGGTTAGAGGGTTTTGGAATTCACAGTTCTTTTCTCAGTTGGTTTAGATCTTTTTTTATCTAATCGATGTTTTCACGTACAGAGTGGGAGCGAATGTTCAGATTGGTTTTCCATTTGCGCTGGTGTTCCTCAAGGTTCAGAGCTTTCTGCTTTACTTTTTAACGTTTATCTCAACCCACTTTGTCATGATTTGTTCAATTTAAAGTTTATACTGATATCATTCAGTTTTATTTCTCTGTGAAGAATTCAGTACACGAAACTGTGTGTTTTTTGAAGCTTTGTTTTCAGGTTATTAGAAGTTGTTTGGGGGCAATTTGCCTTCAATTAAATCTTTCTAAAACTCAAATTTTGATCCTGTCTGGTAAACCTGAACCCTTACATAGTAACATGGAGGGGCATAATCGAATGGCGCCGGCCAAATAGATGGCCGGACATCGCTATGGCCGGCGCCGCGAACGGAGGAGCAAACCGTATTTTTGAAACGAGATGGCCGGCCATCTTTCGTTTCGATAATACGCCGGGACCCGGCCAAATCTGGGGTAGCCAAAGTATAGGAAAAAGGCCGACCTCAGATATTCCATTATCGTAGTTGAACATGGCTAAATCAGATGCGGACAAAGTATAGGAAAAATATAGCAGTTATGTGAGAAACGTGTTACTGTACTTTATACTTCTCATCTTCCTTATATTTTCCCCCTACCTGGATGTCTGCAACTACATACACTATAGTTGCGGAACATGCAGCTGCGGGAAATATAAGGATTATACATATTTTATTGTGTATATATAAAGTTCGCACACTTGATAATGATCCATGTAGGAAAACTCCCAAATAATGAAAACCCTGCACATAGGCCCCGCACACCATGGCTGGCCATGCGTCACGGCCCTCCATATGTGGAGCCATCATACGTGCCAAGACGTGCACGTACTGACCTATCCATATATGGAATGGCGACCCATATATGGAGCTGTGAATGTAAGGACGGCCATCACGCATGGCCGGCCATATAAGGTGAGGCACGCTTTCTAATGGTTATTTACTGAGAAAAATGGCTCTTCGATGAGAACCTATTTTCAGTGTAGGAGAAAATCTGCTGCTCGTGTACCTCTGCATTAGGCACAGAAGGATTTTATTCCCCCACCACCACCACCACCTGCCTCCCAGGAATCGCTGCATCCGAACCTGGACTGAGATAAGAGACAGGTTGGAGAGGTAAGTGTTTGCCCCCTCCCCTCCTGGGCTATCAGGGCCCCCTCCTGTAGCTACACATATAAGAGCTCCCTCAGCAGTGTAAGCACAAACTGGAGTCTGCATTCAAGGGTAAGCAGTGATATGTGCACATGTACATTCATTAATAGAATCTATGTACTAGAAAGCCAAAACACAAACGGTACTCTCTGTCCTAGCGCCCACCTCAATGACATCATCTGTAGCTATGTAATGTGTCGTCGTTGTCCCCCCCAATCAGTGTTGTGAGTCTCTCCTATTTGATTTCCAAATGAATTGTGTGCTGAAAGCAAGAAGGGTCATCCCCTGACTCCTGGTGTACAAATTTATATCTTGCAGACGATTTGGCATAAGGAGAGACCTGGAGTCCCTCCGGCGGAGGAACCGCAGGATCCGCCACAACAATCCTGACATGATCAGGGCAGTGAGATGGCGCCTCAGGGCTCAATGTAAGTATTATAAACAGGGCACCTGTTTTCATTTGTAAATGTATGTATTTAATAATGCAAATGTCCTGTCCAATATCAGTTTCCATGTGGCTAATAGGCAACTAGTAAGTCATAACACCTCTGTCCCAGATCAAGGCCTGAGGTTGCAGCTACCCTCCCGTGAGTGTGGCTGCAACTTCCAACTAACCTCCTCTGAGATGAATGAGATGACATGCCTCACTTCTGTATCTCCCTTTCTGGGGTGGATACTCTTTCATGGTATTCCTCCCTGAGGTCCTACTCTTAGAGGATGTCATTGCCTCATATTAAAGTTATGTGCTTCCCCCCCAAAAAAATAACAAACCCAAAATGGCCAGCCAACCATAGGCACAAATCATATTGCAAACATGCTCATGACCAATGAGTGTGGTCTGCCTGTGTACTCTGAGTCAGACCAGCATCCAGGGTTCCCTGTCATGTCATCTCATGCATCTCACACCCCATGGCTATAGCCCAGGAGTCACCACACCTTTCCCCATCCCCCGCCTCAGGCCAGCCAGCTCCTCCACTATGCAAGCCATGTTGGATGTGCTGATCTCAAAGACAATTCTTTTACATACACAGGGCGCCAGCAGCAGCAGCAGGAGGAGGCGGCCGAGGAGGCCCAGGAGACGGCAGCTGAGAAGGTTGGCCAGGAGGAGGAGGAGGAGGAGGAGGTCGGCCAGCAGGAGGAGGAGCAGGAGGTCGGCCAGCAGGAGGAGGCCGTGGAGGAGGAGCAGGAGGTCGGCCAGCAGGAGGAGGCCGTGGAGGAGGAGGAGGCTCCACCACCTCCAGCATCTCCAGCACCATCCCCAGCACCATCTCCTTCCCCAGGCCCAGCTCCATCCCCTTCTCCAGCCCCATCCCCAACCCCAGCCCCATCCCCTGCCCCAACACTGCACCTCCTGCAGCAACTGGTTCATGGGCAAAACCAGTTGCTGCAGGAAGCAGTGGTGTAGCTACAGGTGGGCCTAGGTGGGCCAGGGCCCACCCACTTAGGGCTCAGGCTCACCCAACAGGAGCACATGTTTAGCAGTAGTTAGTGGAGATCCCAAGCTCCGCCAGCTGAAAACTTCCCCCTGATGGTAACAAAAACACTGTTCTCCACGATACTAGCACCTGCGCATGACCAGTTTTCAGCACATGCCTGCTGCAGACTGCCAAAGTGGAGAGAAGCATTTTCCCACCAGCTGAGATATTTTTTTGGTGGGAGGGGGAGAACGCTTGGTGCCCACCCACTTCTTGCCTAGGCCCACCCAAAATCTGCTGTCTGGCTACGCCCCTGGCAGGAAGTGTCAGCAATGAGGCAGGAGATGGGGGCAATGTGGCAGGCTAATGAGCAGCACCATAGGGCAGTGAGGCTGCTCCTGGTGCTGCTCATTAGCCTGCTGCACACTACCCTTCAGGGAGGAGGACATGGCCGGCACTAAAGGAAATTTGGGGGGGGGGGGGGGGGGAGAATTGGGAACAGTTAAATTGTTGGTGTTCTGAAATACAAGTTACATATTTTTCATATAACAGGGTGTGTGTCTACTTTGTGCAGTACATATTATCAAATGTTGGGGTTGATGTGAGAGGAGGCAGCAATATGGATTGCATGACAGGTGAACTGTGAGATAAACTTTGGGACATATGTGGCCATACAGAATGCCACCTGTCCCTTCCAAACTGCATGGCTGTATGGTAAGGGGGGGGGGGCTGGGTGGGCGTTTCGGTTCTGGGACAGAAATGCCCATCTAGCCTCCCCCCCACCTCTTACCATACAGCCCCACAGCACAGAGTTGTGTAAATAATAGATATGTTGTCTAGCACTAGTGATCTGCCAAGTAGAAACTTGTAGATAACCATAGGTAGCGCATAGACGATGTTTGCTCTCTGATCACCAGACACCCTTACCCATTGGCGTTCCGACCCTAGCTGACACCCGGGGCGGATCGCTGATGCGCCCCCCCCCCCCCCCCGGGTGCAGCGTGACCCCCCCCCCCCCCGGCGAAATGACACCTCTCACCCCCCCCCCCCCCGGTGAAATGACACCCCCCGGGTGCACGCCACTAGGGGGGGGTGCTGCGGTGCGCGCCTGTTGCCCTGTCTCCGAGAAAGTTCGCAATTCGCATGTGTTCACTGCTCCCTCTGAGTCTGACCCAGAACAGGAAGTAACCTGTTCCGGGGCAGACTCAGAGGGAGCAGTGAACACATGCGAATTGCGAACTTTCTCAGACTGAGACAGGGCAACAGGCGCGCGCCGCGGCACCCCCCCCCCCAGCGGTGTGCACCCGGGGCGGACCGCCCCCACCGCCCCCCCTTGGTACGCTACTGCCCTTACCCACAACCAAACCACATTGGTGAGGGCCAGCAAGGAGCTACAAACAGCTGGGTCATATTTTCACATGGAAGGTATCAGCAATGGTAGATAGAGCCCAGGAGAAAAAGGAAAAACAAGGGTAAAAGCAATAGATGGATGTTTACTTCATCACAATTGCAATATAATACAACAGGTACAGAAGGGCACAGGCTAGGGGACATAAATGTATATTTTTATATTTATTTGGATTGTGCTCACAGCTTTTTCAGTAGTAGCTCAAGGTGAGTTGCATTCAGGTACTCTGGAGAGCTCTAAGTTTGCACCTGAGGCAATAGAGGGTTAAGTGACCTAACCAAGGTCACAAGGAGCAGCACTGGGATTTGCACTGGCAACCTTTGGATTCCAAGACTGGTGCTCTATCCACTAGGCCACTGCAGCCACCAGGCTGTAGCCACCTGCAGGTAATTTGGATTAGGAACTGTAACCAGAAACCCTCTCTCTCACCATGACTTAAGGGCTCAGTACCTGTGGCCACCTTGAAAATAGTTTGCAGGCTAGAATTTACAAATGTTGTTCCATAATTATGGAGGATTGTAGGATTGTGTTGAATAATGTGGAAAAGGCATTCAGTGCATATATACTCCCCCTCCCCACCCCCAACAACCTTGACAATGGGTGGGCACTTCATAAAAGGGGACTGGGGGTTCACCACAAAAAGGAGCATGGAACCTAGCGAGGAGACACATGAGGTGCAAAGCGGGAAAAAACTACCTGCTGTGGATACCTGTGAACCTGGTGAAAATAGAGGTAAGATTTAAATCCAAAGAACAGAGACATAATGGGGAGCCCTTGCCCATAAGGGATGCACACACACAAGAGGGGCCTCTTCCCCTCCCTCACCCCACAGGCAGCCACACCTGAATGTGTCCAATAGAGAACAAGACATCTGTACAATGAATTGGGTAGAACCAATCATGGCTCAGTGTATTACAGTCCACTGCTGTCTCTTGCATTCCTCTTGACCAGCTGTCCTGCAAGATGCAAGAAGTGTTTGTTTAGCATGGACATTGCAGAAAGGGAAGAGGTGGGTGAGAGGTATGAACTTACCTTGAACTTGTACTGCAAGAATCTGTTGGCTCCAAGGGACCAGAAGCTGCCTGCTTCAACAAAGGAGACAGAGAATTGGGGGCAGTGAGGGAGCACATCACACACAGCAATGAACTCCTGGAGGGTAGAGAATGGAGAGCTGATTGCAAGTAGAAAATGCAGAGTATATGCTAAGCTGTTTTAAAGAGGTGCCAATAAAGCAAGTGCAAGCTTCCAAATGGGAACAGCAGCTGCGAACATTTATCATTATCACCCTTAATCGAAGTGAGGACACCCAAAACAGAGCAGCTAGGACCACCCATATTTCCCAAACCTATATTTGAAATTAAGCCGGCCATCTTCGTTGCGATAATATGGTGAGGCCGGCCAAATCTCTGTATTTTGGCCGGTTTTAGATATGGCCGGCATTGATTTCCGCCGATAATGCAAACTAATGCCGGCGATCTCAAACCCGGCCAAATGCAAGATATTTGGTCATGAGAGGAGCCAGCATTTGTTGTGCACTCATTCCCCTGACATGCCAGGACACCAACTGGGCACCCTAGGGGGCACTTCTAAAAAGTAAGAAAAAAAATTACAATACCTCCCAGGTGCATGGCTCCCTTCCCTTGGGTGCTGAGCCCCCCAAAACCCACTCACCCACAATTCTACACCATTACCATAGCCCTTTGACATTTGAGGCTGGCATAGAAGCTGGCAAGAAAAGGTTTTTATTTTATTTTTTTTAGTGTGGGAGGGGGTTGGTGACCACTGGGGGAGTACGGGGAGGTCATCCGCCATTCCCTCCGGTGGTCAACTGGTCAATTGGGGCACCTTTTTGAGGCTTGGTCGTGAAAATAAAAGGACCAAGTAAACCCGGCGAAATACTGCTTAACGCCGCTTTTTTTCCCATTATCCGCGAAAGCTGGCCATCTGGTAGTTAGGCCCATGTCCCGCCTTCGCTACGCCGCCGACATGCCCCCTTGAACTTTCACCGGCAAAGCAGCGATGTTGTAAAAAATGCTGCTTTCGATTATACCGATTTCGCCGCTTTTAAGAAATCACCGGCCATCTCCAGATTTATGTCGGGAAATGGCCGGCGATCACTTTCAAAAATAAGCAGGATAGTAACATAGTAGATGATGGCAGAAAAAGACCTGCACGGTCCATCCAGTCTGCCCAACAAGATAAACTCATATGTGCTACTTTTTGGGTATACCTTGATTTGTACCTGTCCTCTTCAGGGCACAGACCGTATAAGTCTGCCCAGCACTATCCCCGTCTCCCAACCACCAGCCCCACCTCCCACCCCCGGCTCTACCACCCAATCTCGGCTAAGCTCCTGAGGATCCATTCCTTCTGAACAGGATTCCTTTATGTTTATCCCACGCATGTTTGAATTCCGTTACCGTTTTCTTTTCCACCACCTCCCTTGTTTCCTTTGACTATACTTATTAATGATGTGGCAATTTCTATTGTAAAAAGCCGCTATTTGGGAGTGATTTTTGATTCGCCTTTGTCATTTTAACCTCATGTATCTAGTATTCTGCAGAAGGTTTTCTTTACATTGAAGGTCCTTGAGCAATTGAAAGATTTATTGTCCTTTGATAATTTCTGTATGGTTTTGCAAGGATTAATTTTACTTGTATCTGACTATTGTAATTCTCTACCACTAGAACTCTCAAGTAATATTTTACAGGCTTTACAGGTAGCTCAGAACACAGCAGCTAGGTTATTAACAAGCTCGTTCTTGCCATATTACACCAGTTTTGAGATATTTACACTGGTTACCAATTAAGTTCTGTGTGCAATTTAAAGTTCTTACTATGATTTACAAGGTGTTGTGTAATGAAACATCACCTGCCATCGCAGCTGCTCTGCAAATGAGATCTTCAGAGAAATTACAGATAGAAGTACCTTTGTGTAAACAAATCAGTTTTGATGTTTATCAGACCACTGTGGTCTGTGTTGAAGCGACCCGTTTATGGATTGCACTTCCATTTGAGCTCCTCAGTGTTGATTTTGTTCTTCATTTTAGAAAACTATTGAAGGCTTACTTATTTAATTTTGCCTATTGTAATTAGGCATTTTTTTCTGGCCTGTGGTGTGTTTAATTCTGTGTATATGATTTTATAAGCTGTTTTAGGCCCCTGTTTACAAAGTCGCATGGCAATGCTGACTCAGCCCATTCGAAGTGAATGGGTTGTGTTGGCACTAGCGCAACACCAGCCGCTAGCACAGCTTTGTAAACAGGAAGGTTAGTGTTTTATAGTGTTAGTTATTTTTGTCTATTTTATGTTTGTGTTCTGAGTTGTTTGTTATTATTAAATTTTTTATGAGAGTTACTATGTTCACTACCTAGAATTGTGGATAGAGTGGTTAATAAATGTTTTAAATAAATAAGTACATAAATAAATATGTGTGCATGTAAGTATATGTGTGGGGGGGGGGGGCTGTGATTGTCGGGCTCATTTTCAAAAGAGATAGACGTCCAAAAAGTAACATAAGTCAGCATTTGGACGTTTATCTCACAGAAATGTCCAAATCAATATTATCGAAACCTCTTTTTGGATGTCTTTCTCTGAAGTCCGTCAGAAGGATGTACAAATCTCAAGTGGCGTGCCAGGGGCGTGTTCAAGGCGAGACTTGGGAGTTCCTAAGACTTGGACGTTTTTCAGCCATAATGGAACAAAGCAAAAATGAGCTAGACCTGTTTTTATTACGAACAAGGCACAAAAAGGTGCCCCAAATGACCAGATGACCACTGGAGGGAATCAGGGATGACCTCCCCTTACTCCCCCAGTGGTCACTAACCCCCTCCCACCCCAAAAAATGTGATGAAAAACATTACTTGCCAGCCTCTGTGCCACCCTCCGATGTTATACTCAGGTCCATTAGAATAGCATGCAGGTCCCTGGAGCAGTCTAGTGGTGGGAGCAGTGCACTGCAGACAGGTGGACCCAGCCTCCTACCGCTCCCTATCTGTTACAATTGTGGAGGTAACTGCAAGCCCTCCAAAACTCACCAGAAACCCACTGTACCCACATATAGGTGCCCCCTTCAACCATAAGGGCTATGGTAGTGGTGTACAGTTGGGGGGTAGTAGGTTTTGGGGGGCTCAGCAGACAAAGTAAGGGAGCAATGGTCATATGTGTACCTGGGAGCATTTTATGAAGTCCACTGTAGTGCCCCCTAGGGTGCCATATTGCTGTCCTGGGATGTCAGGGGGACCAGTCTACTAAAAATGCTGGCTCCTCCTATGTCCCAATAGCTTGATTTTGGACATTTTACACTTGGACAGTTTTGGGGTTTTTTCGAAAATGGCCAAAAAATAAAGACGTCCAAATCACAAAACGTCAAAATCACAGAATGTCCATTGTATTTTCAAAAGCAAAAGATAGACGTCCATCATTTTTTACAATAACCTTTCCTGTTCGGAATTTGGATGTCTTTGTAAAACGTCCAAATTCTGATTTAGACGTTTCTTTCGAAAATGCCCCTATGTGTGTCTTTGCACCTATGCGTACAGAGAAACAGATGGAGCCTTCCCAATAGGTCCTATCCCTTGGGTGAAGCATGGCTAAAAACCTATTATTTTCAAAAGGCCTTCTTTTCTGATGGGATGGAAGATTGTAGTCATCGACAGAGCATTGACCATTCATAAGTTCTCTATAATCTAGCCAAGTAATACTAACTTTTTCAACTACTGACATCATGATATTGTATTTTTAAATTGTAAACCTATTAATTTCGTACCTATTAAAGCTAATATTAACTATTTTCAACTATTTACATTATGTTATATTGTACATTGGAATTGTCAACCATTTAGACTATTACAAATTTGCAGGGTATCAAAAAAATGGAACCACTAAACCATCCTTAGTCAAAGTCAAAGTGGCAAAGTTTAAACTGCCACTCAAGGGAAGCCCTGAAAGGTACAGGTATCTTCAGATGATCAAGGGCAGCCTGTGAGAGGCACCATTTCCAGGAGGGGAGCAGCTGTGAGGTTTCCACACCTCCCTGAGGAACCTGCATTTTTTCACTGCTTAGTATGCCACCAGAACTCTACCTCAGGCCTATACATCCCTCTTCTAATTGCACCCATCATTTGAGGTGAGATCAAACCAAAGTATGGTTAGCTAGGGTCTGCTCAGGACTGCCAGCTCCTGAAAATGTTTTTTACTGACAGTCTAAAAGTTTTACTGACAACATATCTTTTTTTAAAGGACATTTTTTTACCACTACTAGTGGGTCATTTCTACTGTGCTGCAAGTTATACAAAACAGAGTACAGAAACATGTA
The DNA here is from genome assembly GCF_901765095.1 of Microcaecilia unicolor. Taxonomy (NCBI): domain Eukaryota; kingdom Metazoa; phylum Chordata; class Amphibia; order Gymnophiona; family Siphonopidae; genus Microcaecilia; species Microcaecilia unicolor. Next base: position 321,014,735 of record NC_044031.1, read on the forward strand.
AGACACAGGCTCTGCTCCATGGCAAACAGACAAGAGAAATAAGAGAGTGCCTGGAGAGAATGATTTAATATCTTAAAGGTGAGTGATTAGGTGGGGTTTATCTGAGAAGGACCATTTTATCTAATTTGGCAAAGTAACAAGACATTAGAGATGTGCCTTCTTTTCAAAAGACTTGGCAAATGTAAACATATCTTTTTTTTTTTTTTTACCCTAAAAGAGGGGGGGAAACCAAAAATGTCCATGTTTTCCTGTGTTGGAAACATAGAAACATGACGGCAGATAAGAGCCAAATGGCCCATCCAGTCGGCCCATCCACAGCACATCACTATCTTTTCCTTTCCCTAACAAATCCCACGCTTTCTTAAATTCAGATGGTCCTCATCTCCACCACCTCCACTGGGAGGCGATTCCATTCATCCACCATCCTTTCTGTGAAAATGTTTTTCCTCAGAATACTCCTGAGCCCATAACCTCTTAATTTCATCCTATGCCCTCTCATTCCAGAGTTTTCCTTCATTTGAAAGAGGCTCATCTCCCATACATTAAAATAAGTACATAAGTATTGCCATACTGGAATAGACCAAAGGTCCTTCAAGCCCAGCATCCTGTTTCCAACAGTGGTCAATCCAGGTCACAAATACCTGGCAAGATCCCCAAAAAGTACAAAACATTCTATACTGCTTATCCCAGAAATAGTGGCTTTTCCCCAAGTCCATTTAATAATGGTATATGCACATTTTCTTTAGGAAGTCATCCAAACCTTTTTAAAACTCTGCTAAGCTAACTGCCTTTACCACATTCTCTGGCAACGAATTCTGGAGTTTAATTACACATTGAGTGAAGAAAACTTTTCTCTGATTCATTTTTAAATTTACTACTTTGTAGCTTCATCGCATGCCAACTTAGTCATAGTATTTTTGGAAAGCGTAAACAGACGCTTCACATCTACCCTTTCCACTCCACTCATTATTTTATAGCCCTCTATCATATCTCCCCTCAGTCGCCTTTTCTCCAAACTGAAGAGCCCTAGTCGCTTTAGCCTTTCTTCATAGGGAAGTCGTCCCATCCCCTTTATCATTTTCATCGCCCTTCTCTGCACCTTTTCTAATTCCACTATATCTTTTTTGAGATGCGGCAACCAGAATTGAACACAATATTCAAGGTTCGGTCACACCATGGAGTGATACAAAGGCATTATAACGTCCTCATTTTTGTTTTCCATTCCTTTCCTAATAATATCTAACATTCTATTTGCTTTCTTAGCCGCCGTAGCACACTGAGCAGAAGGTTTCAACGTATCATAAACAATGACACCTAGATCCCTTTCTTGGTCAGTGACTCCTAACGTGAAACCATGCATCACTTTGCACTTGCTCACATAAACGTCATCTGCCATTTAGACGCCCAGTCTCCCAGTCTTGTAAGGTCCTCTTGTAATTTTTCACAATCCTCCCGCAATTTAACGACTTTGAATAACTTTGTGTTGTCAGCAAATTTCATTACCTCACTAGTTACTCTCATCTCTAGGTCATTTATAAATATGTTAAAAAGCAGCAGTCCCTGCACAGACCCCCGGGGAACCCCACTAACTACCCTTGTCCACTGAGAAAACTGACCATTTAACCCTACTCTCTGTTTTCTATCTTTTAACCAGTTTTTAATCCACAACAGGACACTACCTCCTATCCCATGACTCTCCAATTTCCTCTGGAGTCTTTCATGGGGTACTTTGTCAAATGCCTTCTAAAAATCCATATACACAATATCAACCAGCTCACTGTTATCCATACGTTTGTTCAGCCCTTCAAAGAAATGTAGTAGATTGGTGAGGCAAGATTTCCCTTCACTAAATCCATGTTGGCTTTGTCTCATTAATCCATGCTTTTGAATATGCTCTGTAATTTTGTTCTTAATAATAGTCTCTATCATTTTGCCCAGCACCGACGTCAGACTCACCGGTCTATAATTTCCCAGATCTCCTCTGGAACCTTTTTTAAAATTGGTGTTGCATTGGCCACCCTTCAATCATCCGGTACCACGCTCAATTTTAAGGATAAATTACATATTTCTAACAATAGCTCTGCAAGCTCATTTTTCAACCTAGTATTGTAGTAGTATAGCTCATTTTCAGAGATAAGTGATGCCTTTCCATCTGGGTAATAATTTTTATGGACTTTTCCTCCAGGAACTTGTCCAAACCTCTTCTGAATCCCACTATCTCAGTCACCTTGACCACATCCTCTGGCAATAGACTCCATAACTTAATTATGTACTACAGGAAAAAAAAACCTTCTATTACTTTTATTTTTCAATCTGCTGGCTGTTAATTTCATGATGCGACCTCTTGTTTTAGTGTTATTTTAAATGTTAAATGACTGTCTACCCCTTCAGGTTTTTGTAAACTTCTATCATATCCCCTCTCAGTCATCAGTTTTCCAACCTGAGAAGCCATAACCTGTTTAGCCCTATTTCTTTTCTTTTCTTTTCTTTTTTTTTTTTTTTTAAATAAGAGAAGTGTTTTATCCCTTTTCTCATTTTTGTTGCCCTTCTCTGAATCTTTTCTAATTCTGCTATATCACTTCTGAGATGGGACAACCAGAACTGTACACAATACTTGAAGTGCAGTTGCACCATGGATCTACACAGAGGAGTTATAATAGAGACTCAAGAGAGGAGGGAATTCTACAGTGAACTGTCTGAAATAATGATTGTAGCAATTCAAACCTTCTTTGTTCAGTTCACATAAAACTTTAAACCTTTTGCACAAAATTAGTGCAGGTTTTGAACTTGCCCTGTATTATTTTGGGTAGTACCTAAGAAATGTGCAGGTGTTTCTCCTTAGCTCTGTGAAATGTAGTATGAAACTCAACTGAGTACAACTTTATCATATACACACCCACAAGCATTTTACTAATTACCTCACACTATCAATAGTGATCACAGTATAAGGTTTAAGACTGTGGTGTTCTGCTTTTTGAAATGCAATGCTGTAGCCAAAGCATTTCTGTGTTATGAAAATGATAGAATACAGCTCATAAGCATTATGAACGTACAGTAGAATACCTACTAAATTATGTACATAAAGGTGTTTACATAAGTCTGTTCCTCAAAAACGGAATTCAGAAACATGGCCCATTTCTCAAGCTGAGCTCCTCCCATTCTCCCTGGGTCACTAGAAGCCCATTATAATATGAACAAAAGCTGTTCATGGTTATCTCTAAGGAGTAGTCTAATGGTTAGAGCAGTAGGTAGAGCAGTAGGGAAGCAACATTCAAATCCCACTGCTGCCTCTACTGCCTCAGATTAGATTATAAACCCTCTGGGCACAATAAAATACTTTGAGCTAGAACTGCAAAAGGCATGAACTAAATCCATTCCCTTTAACCTTGTATTCCTCTTTCATATCTTCCCTTTTTAGGACTTACTCTGATATTACCTAGAGAGTATCTGACATGCAGCAGAACAACTCTTAGTTATTTGGGGAGTAATTTTATAATTGCCTGCATTGGTGAAAGCACACATATACTTTTCACTCCCTGAAATTTGCCAAAGTAAAAAGACGTGCATACTTTCACTTTCTAAAGTATCCCAGGAAATCCACCCCCACATTTTTCCTCCTATTAATATGTGTAAATCATTCTCCTAAGGAAAAATATTCACCTGTTTTTGAAAAGCATGCCAATCAATTCAAACCCTGTGCAAACCCACCTGCAGGAACTCCTCCCCCAATACGGCAGTTAAAACTGTGTGCTAAAAGGGGACGTTATCAAGGTGCAGTAAAAGGCAAGCTTTTATCACACCTTGATTTACCAGTCACCAACCTGCAGTATATGAAAACATGACCCCTAGCGGTAGACATGTGATACTACAGCTAGGGGTGCCATTTTGACAGAGGGCACTGGAAGGACAGGAACAAGTGTTATGTGTGGGCAGAGAAGGGTCTCAGCCCGGGAGTAGTGGGATTGGAGCCAGGGAGAGCTCAGTCCCAGGTCCAGGGTGGATCTAGAGAGGGATCACTGCTGGAGGAGGTCAAACAGTGAGGGGTCTGAGGCTCTGAGCCCAGTTGGAGATAATTTGATTGAGAGGGGAGAAACCAGCCTTTGGGATTTTAACACTGCCTCCCAGAATAGGCATGACAGGAGCAGTTGTTAGGGTTACCATACGACTCCAGAAAAAGGAGGACATATTGATCCAGTCCGGGTTTTGCTTCCATTGAAAGCAATGGAAGTAAAACCTGGCCGGCTCAATCTGTCCTCCTTTTTCTGGAGCCATATGGTAACCCTAGCAGTTGTCTAATAGCCCTGAAGTATATCTGTACATACACCCTTAAAGAAAGTGGTATAGGTGTTCCCCGGAATAACAGAAGTTGGAGATTAAGTTATAATACAATGCTACAATCAATTGTGAAGCAAGTAAACCAAGCTGCCACTTGCTTGTTGCAGAAGTTACAATAAAGGTTGTGTTTATTATTAAGCCTTTGGAGTGCTGAATGGTTCCTGGACTGAAGAGCTGAGTGGATTCCAGACTTGAAAAAGTATCTCCCAAACCCCCGTATTTCTATTCCAGATCATTGACCCACTCCCAGCTTGACTGCAAGTGGACTGGAATTGAGGTGTGTGGTAAGAGTGGCCCGCATGAAAGCGACAACTTTGAGATTTGAAGTGAGAGAGATAGTGAACTACTTTTGTGGCCCGGGTCCAGAGCTGGAGCCGGGTGAGACCTGGGTTACATATAAAATGGAAGGCTGTGAATTGGGAAGATCAAGACAACTGGTCAAACTACTGTGGGGTGATAATTACATCTCCTATGGAGGAAGAAGTAGAAATCAAGAGAGAGGGAAGTAAAGGAACAGCTTAGAAAGTTGTATCTACAAATGCTCAGTCTTCCAACAAACTCACTGACCTGAAAGACAGAATGGAGGAAGAGGACATTGATGTGATTGTAGTAACTGAATCAGGGGAGTAGCCAGACACCCAATTTTGGGTGGGCCTGGGCCAAAGATGGGTGGGCAGAAGAACTCCGCCCTGTCCCACAAGTGATTTGGTCCCACTCTCTCTCGCCTGCATGCCACATGGTCTCTCAAACATCCCCCCTCCCCTGCATACCTTTTAAATAGCAGATTTTCAACGGCAGCAAGCAGCAACTAATACACACTGCTCATGTTGGCCCCACAGCCTTCCCTCTGAGGCAACATCCTGTTTCCGCATAATCGGTAATACATCAGAGGGAAGGCTGTGGGGCCAGTGCAAACAGTACGTATCAATTGTTTCTCGCTGCAGGCGATGATCTGCTATTTACAAGGTACGTAGGAGGGACAGTTGTTGGGAGTTTTCGGCTGGTTGGGATTAGGGATCCCTGCCAGCCACATCATAGGTGTGCTGCTACTGGGTGGGCCTGAGACCAAAGTGGGTGGGCCTGGGCCCACCCGGGCCCACCCTTGGCTACGCCACTGAACTGAATCAGGGTTCAGTGCTGGGAAGTCTATATACCAGGATATCATATTTTAAGAAAGGACGATCTAGATAGAAAAGGGAGAGGATTAGCTTTACTGTATGTGTTAGGGACAAAAAAAAGACCATTGAAATACCAAGGAGTTGCTATAACTGTCTTAAAGAGACCTAAGTGGACTAATATCTATAAAGGTGTAACCACTATCTATAGGTAACTATTACAAGGAGAGAAGGCAGGTATAAATATGATAGAAGCTATCCAAAGGTGAGGTGCTGTTAATGGAGGAACCTAAATCTATCTGATATAAATTGCTAGATCAAATAGAAGTTCAGAAATACTGGCATCCTAGAGGAAGCCTTTATCAGGAACCATCTCATGACAAGGTGACACAAGACCTGGTACTGGAAAATGGTGACATCATTGCAGTTAAAGTAAGGAACAATCTGGGTTCAAGTGACCATCGTAACATGTGGCTCAATATAAGCACTATATCAGAACCAAGCTGTACTAGAACAAGGATCCTAGATTTCAGAAACACTGCCTTCAATTAAATGAATAATTACCGTACATAGAGGAAGCCTGAACAGAAGCAGAGATCTCAAAGTTACAGAGGAACTATGAATAGAAATAAAAGAGAGCACTGAAGTGGCAACAAATCAGTAGGTCAGGATTGGTAGCAAGAGGAAAAGAAGGAAGTAGGAGAAACAGCAAGACATAGCATTCAGAGAAATACAAACATAAATAGGAGAAAATGGCTAGACAAAACTACCAAGAAAATCAAAGGGAGGCAAAGCTTGCACAGAAGAATATACTGGCCACTCCAGCCATCACTTCCTCATGTAGCTAGGACAGAGGTAGGCAATTCCAGTCCTCGAGAGCCGCAGGCAGGTCAGGTTTTCAGGATATCCACAATGAATATGCAGGAGATAGATTTGCATATCATGGAGGCAGTGCTTGCAAATCTATCTCCTGCATATTCATTGTGGATATCCTAAAAACCTGACCTGCCTGCAGCTCTCGAGGACCGGAGTTGCCTACCCCTGAGCTAGGAGATCTCACAGTTTATTCTGTAAAACTTTGCTCTAAGGCAGCATGAAAGAAGACACTAAAATGCTTTTTCTGCTGCCTGGGTGCATCAAGAAATTTAAACAAGAGATTGGGAGCAGCATAGCACTACTAAGCTCTTTCCCTTCAGGATGAGCTTTCTGGTTTTCCAAGGCTGCCAAGACTTCAGACAAAGGTACAAGATGTTCCCAGTTAGGAGGAGAAGACATTGGGCATCTGGTAGAAGAAGAGGACAGGAGAAGTACCAGGCATGGAACCAAATCTGAACTGGCTGATGAAGGCAAAAGGAACAGGCAAGAGTCTGGGCAGGCAGAGCAGATTTGTAATAGGAAGACTAACAGAGGTCAAACTTCAAGAAGCAGCAAATGACAAGGCATCTAAGAACAGAGTGAGTCGGGAGTTTCAGGGTTATCATTATAGGAGGCCAATCAGCAAACATGCATACTACAGGAACTAATCAGAACAGGGACATTCATATAATGGACCAATTAGCATGCACCAGATCATCAGCCAGAGACTACTAACAATATAAAGGGCAAGAAGAGGCCTGGGCTCGCTGACTTCCTGTATAGAACTAGCTCTCTGCAAGGGAAGTGTGTGTGACCGTACAATGTCTGTCACGCTGAACTCCTCCCAATGCCCCAGACTCATTCAAGTTTTATATGACAATGGGGGATGGGGAGAAAGAGTTTTGCTGGAAACAATATTGGCCTTCTGGTACCAAATGTCAAGAAATTGTAGTCAAACAAATAGATACTATCCAACGGCTTCACTTTTAATGTCTGTACTGTTGGATTATTTGTAGTAAATAATTAGCAGATCTTAGTACACACAGCTTCAGCTTTAGAAATGTTAATTTCTTTCTTCATCTCTCTCTCATTCACCCCTGAATAATTCACTGCTGAGTCACTTTAAAGTTGAAGTAACAAAACATCTGTTTACTCACAGTTTGTAGTTAGATTATAATCAGACAGGCTTATATATACATATTACTATACATTTGTATTATCAGCTCCTTCCATGTGCTTAGATGGTAATGGATGCTCACACCACCATAGATCCTCTCAGGTTAGGAGAGATCATGAGCTCCATGTGCTCCATGTGCTGCATGTGCTGCATCTATCCCCCACAGGAAGTTGCATAGCTGTGTGACCTCTCTAAGTAATTCACATCAGAGGTCACAGAGTAATCACAGAGAAATAATAGGTGACAGGCAATGCATGTAAAATACAATTACATTCCAACAAACCCCTTCTCATGCATAACTGTCATGCAATTATTTATTCATACAAAGTCCAAGCTTTATACGCAGATTCACAAAATGTTCTCTGGGTAACGGTTTGGTCATGATGTCAGCTGTCATCTCACTGGTGTGACAATAGTGTAGACTGATGACCCCTTCTTTCGCCAACTCTCGCACGTTGTGGTATTTCGTTGCGATGTGCTTGGTACGTGACTGAACCTTGTCATTCTGTGACAGTCGGATGCAGCTCTGATTATCTTCCATTATCTGGATTGGTCTCTGTTCAGCTATTCCGAAATCCAGCATAAGTTTTTCAATCTACATCAGTTCTCTGCACGCTTCCGATACGGCCACATATTCAGCTTCTGTAGAAGACAAACTCACAATACTTTGTTTATGACTGGCCCATGAAATTTGTACATTTCCATACATAAACACATATCCACTTGTGGATTTATAATCAGAATGATCCCCTGCCCAATCTGAATCACAGTAACATATTAGTTTTGGATTACTATTGGCTGAAATCTTTAATTTACAATCAATGGTACCCTTTAAATACCTTACCATCCTTTTAACTGCAGTCCAATCTGATTTGGTAGGTGAGCTGACCCTTCTGCTCAAAATTCCTACTGCATTTGCTATATCAGCCCTGTATGTGGTAGCTAGATATAAAAGCTTACCTATGGCTGATCTATATTGGATGTTATCTGGTAAAGGTTCTCTTACTGTTTCATCCTTCAGAAAATCAGTGATCATGGGAGTGCTTACAACTTGGGCATCTTGCATACCTAAACTTTCAATAAGCTCATTTATTTTCTGCTTCTGGCTTAGAAGATAAGAACCATCATTTTGTTTCTCAATTTCTATACCAAGATAGTATGACACATTACCAAGTTCTTTTATCTCAACATTTAGGTTTAAACATTTTACAATGTCCATGTACTCTTGCTCACTTTTGCTTGCAATGAGCAGATCATCAACAAAAGCTAAAATGTATGCATATTGTCCATTTGTGCACCTAGTGTACAAACATTTATCTGCTTCACCTTGCTTAAATTCTAAATTTGTCAATATTTCATGCAATTTTTCATTCCAACATTTTGCACTTTGCTTTAATCCATAAAGACCTTTGTTTAATTTACACACTAGCTGTCTTTGTTTTGTATTTATGAAACCTGTTGGCTGTTCCATGTACAAGTCTTCAGTTATATCTCCGTGAAGAAATGCTGTTTTCACATCAATGTGGTTGACTTGCATGCCTTTTGAGACTGCAATGCTCAGAAGTGTTCTGATTGTCGTGTGTTTCACTACAGGTGCAAACACTTCATCAAAATCTTCTCCATATTTTTGAAGATATCCCTTTGCCACTAATCTGGCTTTATACCTTTCCACTTTTCCTTGTGCATTCCTTTTTAACTTGAATACCCATTTGCATCCTATAGCTTTCTTGCCAGGAGGTAATTTTGTAAGAATCCAAGTATTATTTTATCCAATGCATCAATTTCTTCTTGTGCAGCTTTATGCCATTCAGCAGCTTCTTCTGCTGGCATTTTCTCAATCTCATCCCATGTTAAGGGCTCTTGAGCTTCTGCTGACTTTGTTAGGTAAGACAGTCTTGGGGGTGGAACACCTTTGTTTTCCCTGGATGAGCGTCTGACAACAGGTTGGTCTGACCTTTCCGCATCCTCTAAATCTGAGAGTACTTCTCCAATTGATTCCCCTTCTCCAACTGTACTGTCTTCTTCAATGATCCTTTCTGTGTCTGCTTCCTCTGTCTGTTCCTCGTTAGATACAGATGAGTTGCTTTCAGACATCTGCCTTGGTATGGCATTTATATACACTGGCATGTCTATTATGGTTCTAGTTTCATATTCTGGATGATAAGGCTCATCTGGGATAATCCAGCCTTTATCAACCCTTTTGTTTTCATCAAAATATGTAACATGTCTTATGCCAACAATGCCAGTTTTCAGATTCAAAATTCTATATCCTTTGTGTCCTGGAGTATAGCCAACTAAAATGCCCCTTTCTGTTGTGGAATCCAGCTTATGCCTTCTTTGCTTTGGTACATGAGCATATGCTGTACTTCCAAATGTTCTTATGTGTGACAGGTTTGGCTTCCTACCATGCCATGTCTCATGTGGTGTGCGCTCAGCGCCTTTAGTTGGCATTCTGTTTTGTAGGTACACTGCTGTGAGAATTGCTTCCCCCCATAGTCTTTTAGGGAGATTGCTATCTGACAGCATACATCTGGTCATTTCCACAAGTGACCTAAATTTTCTCTCTGCAACAGAATTTTGCTCTGGTGTATAAGCTACTGTTGTGATATGCTGAATGCCTTCTTGTTCTAGAAATGTGCGCATGCTTTGTGAAGTGAACTCACCACCATTGTCGGTCTGAAGAACCTTTGGTTTTCTTTCAAATTTATTTCTCACCATGGCTACGTATTTCTTCAGCATGTCTGTGACTTGACTTTTTTCTTTCAGCAAATAGGCCACACAATATCTAGAGAAATCATCCAAGAATATTAGCACAAATCTGTTATTTCCCAATGATGGGATATTAAACGGTCCACATAAGTCACTGTGTATTAAGTCCAGTACTTTATTACTCCTATTTCCTGTGTATGCAGGAAATGAGGGTCTCACACCTTTTTGAGTAACACAGTCTATGCATTTCTCCATTTTACCAGCATCTGCACTTATCTGAATGCCGGTGGCTAGTTGCTTACTGTAAAGATCCTGGATCACCTTAGAATCACGATGTCCCAGGCGGCGATGCCAGATTTCCAGACTACATTTACCATCATTCTTCCTTACTTGCGCCATATGTGAGGCTTCACCTGAAATGTTCAGCTTATAAACATCATTATGCATAAAAGCTTCAGCATACACTTCATCATTTTTAGAGATTGTGCACTTACTGTTTTCAAAATGAATCACAAATCCCTTCTTATCTAATGTAGATACACTAAGCATATTGCAAACTGCTTGGGGAATATACAAGACATCACTTACAGGAATTTCTTTAACTTCATTAGACACTTTGCATTTTAAGAATCCAATACCTTTTGCTTGGATCTTAGCAGTCCCTGCGTTTGCAGTTTTAAGAATACCTTCCTCTGGACACATTTCCTGAAAGAAATCTTTACAATTGGTTAAATGGCATGTGCTCCCTGAATCCAAAATCCAAGTACTTTCATTTGAATTATTATTTACCATAGTCAAAGATTTTTCTGCCATTAGAAAGCCCTTGTGTTTATCTTTGTCCTTCATACATTTCCTGGTTTGAAAATTCTTTAGTTCCATTGGCTTAGGTGAGCTAGAGGGAGTGTTTTGTGTTTCCTTACACCATTTAGATACATGTCCCTCCTTTCCACATGAGTAGCAAATCAGCTTGCCCTTGGGTGGAGTTTTCCCATAGCTCCGCCTTCCTCTGTTCTTTGCCAAGAAATTTGTTTCATTTCTCTCTGACTTGCTTTGAGAACACATCTCCTCAGAATCATTTATTATGCATTCCTGCCTTAGTTTTGATGTTGTCTGTTCAAAAGATTGCCCTTCAATGGCCTCATTTACAGACCTAAAAACATCAAACTTCTTTGATAGTGAGGTAAAAAGAAATGCTCTTTTCAATGCATCACACATGGGAATTCCAGAAAGTTCTAGCTTTTGAAATGAAGACATAAGATGCATAATGTGATCATTACATTTACTTTTATCCCTTAATTTGGTTTCATTCAACTCTGCTAACCAAATTGGTTGCTGCTTTGCAAATGTAGTTGCATACATAGTTCTCAGTTTATATAAAATGTCCTTTGGTGTATCTTTTCCCTCCACTAATATGGCTTGTTTCTCTGAGAGAGCTTCCAAAAGCATGCACTTCACATAATAGTTTGCATTGTCCCATTCAGCCATATTTTCAGCTGTTCTGTCTTGGTCTAAGCATATATTTAATCTTTTTGCTCGAAGGAGACATATGAATCTTAGTTCCCACTGCCGATAATTAAACTCAGTTAATTTAGGCACCTTGAGAGAATAGAACAATGGTGAATTTCTTCCCTCAGCCATTTTCTTAGCCTTCTGTCTGCTGTGTGGGGGGAGAGAGAGACAGACTGAATCTTTCCTTTAAAACTTAAGAGAAAAATGTGGCCTTTTTTTACTGCCTGGTAATATTTCTCTTCTTTTTCAATTCCTGGACCCTGGGCCCATAACCCTTTTGTTGGATTATTTGTAGTAAATAATTAGCAGATCTTAGTACACACAGCTTCAGCTTTAGAAATGTTAATTTCTTTCTTCATCTCTCTCTCATTCACCCCTGAATAATTCACTGCTGAGTCACTTTAAAGTTGAAGTAACAAAACATCTGTTTACTCACAGTTTGTAGTTAGATTATAATCAGACAGGCTTATATATACATATTACTATACATTTGTATTATCAGCTCCTTCCATGTGCTTAGATGGTAATGGATGCTTACACCACCATAGATCCTCTCAGGTTAGGAGAGATCATGAGCTCCATGTGCTCCATGTGCTGCATGTGCTGCATCTATCCCCCACAGGAAGTTGCATAGCTGTGTGACCTCTCTAAGTAATTCACATCAGAGGTCACAGAGTAATCACAGAGAAATAATAGGTGACAGGCAATGCATGTAAAATACAATTACATTCCAACATGTACTTGTAATGAGCACTAGGGAGGACTGCTGCTTCTAGGAACATTCTATATCAGTGTGGCACATTGTAAAACTGATATCTCTTGCTCTCCACTTGGAAATCCTACCAGGTGTTTCTGTGGTTCTTGATTTGAAGCACCAGTCTCCAGTGGTAGTAAGGTTACCGAACTGCTGCTGCTGTAAGGGCCATCTTCAGCAGCATGTGAGGCTCTAGCTGTATGATATTTTGAGGCAGCAGTTTCTTTCCTGTGAAGCCTTCTGAACTCTCCACTGACCCCTGACACCCATCTTGGGTACCCACCTCAAACATTCCCCCTAGACTAGAACCTTCTACTCACACCCTCACTGTGCACCTGATACAAACACACACCCTATGTCAGAGAACCTTGCTGCTATATAACAAAAGAGAGGGAACGAAGTACAAACTAAAGTCCAAACAAAAAAAAAAACAGCACCATGGGCCTTTAAAAATGGAACACAGTTCTTTAATGAATGAGCCTTGACAAAAAGACCCGACACGGGCCGTGTTTCGGTGACTAGCACCTGCGTCAGGGGTCCCCACGTCTCATATAGTAAAGCTACAAAGCACCAAGGCACTTTCACTTTGCTGCACCATTGTCCCAGAAACCTCACCTATAAGTGACACTCCCCCTGCACACACACTCTACACCCCACACTCCCACTATGCCCCTGACATACACAAACCCCTATTCCTCCACCTGAGAATCCCACCCATAGCAGGCACCCCACACACACCTTTACTGTCCCAGATATCCCATTCATCCTCCATATATACCTCTCTGCCCTACACACAGACCCCCCCCCACACACACACATACACACATACATACAAACACACATACACACACCACACCACCGTTGATATTGACTCACACACTTACTCTATCCCAGACACCCCTCAGTTTCTATACATACCATGCACTCCTTCCCCCACTCAGACTGAAGCTCAGAGGGTGACTCCCACTACCTCTACTATCTTTGGCAACATGGTGTTATAAGGGGCCTATGTTAATTTCTTTGTAAGGGCCCATTTTGTTCTAGATACGTCATTGCACCATCTAGTTGATGTGCTTCAGGGCTCTGACTGAGACCCTTTCTCTTAGTAAAGTCATCTGTGCCCAAAGACTAGTACCACCTTTATGCAAGCAACTCACAGCTCTACCTCTGTACCAGTGCTCTCACCAAGAAGTCAATCTCAGATCTCTATTTGCTTGTCTGACATTGCTATTTGGATGTCCTATCATCACTTCAAGCTCAATATGAAAAAAACAGAACTTCATATTCATCTCCTTATAGCTCCATCCACCCCTTCCCATTTTTTATTATTGTAAATAATACTATTTTCTCTGTGCCTTCCACAACACTTCCAAGAAGTGTTGGTTCTTTATCTACACTCTCCTACTAGCCCCCCCCCCCCCCCCCCCATCTAAACTACTGCAACCTATTCCTGCTTGCTGAATGATCTCTCTCCATTACAGTCTGTACAAAATTCAGTGCAATAAATTTGTATTAAGTTTTCTGAAGATCATAGAATACAGAAAGAAAAACTGAATCTGTCCAGCCTTGATCAGAGCACAGACTGTAGAAGTCTGCCCAGCACTGGCTTTGCTTGTCAGTTACTGGTGTTGCGATCTAATCACTGCTAAGCTTGTTTTCATCTCCACAACCTCCCATGGGAGGGCACTCCAGGCATCTACCAACCTCTTTGTGAAAAAGTACTTCCTGACATTATTCCTGAGTTGCCCCCCCTGAAATCTAAATTCATGTCCTCTAGTTCTACCACCTTCCCTCCCCTGGAAAAGGTTTGTTTGTATATTAATACCTTTCAAATAGTTGAATGTCTGTATCATATCACCCCTGTCTCTCCTTTCCTCCAGGGTGTACTTCTTCAGGTCATCAAGTCTCTCCTCATACATCTTCTGGCACAAACCCTGTACCATTTTCATCACTTTCTTCTGAACCCATTCAAGTCTTTTTACGTCCTTAGCAAGATGCGACCTCCAAAACTGAACACAATACTCCAAATGGGGCCTCACCAATGACTTGTACAGGCAACAACACCTCCTGCTGTTTATACCCCTCTCTATGCAGCCTAGGATCCTTCTTATTGTAGCCACCACCTTGTTGCATTCTTTTTTTGTTACCTTGAGATCCGCAGACACCATCATCCTAAGGTCCCTTTTCTGGGCTGTGTGTATCAATCTCTCTCCACCTATCTGGTGCATCTCCTTTGGATTTCTGCACCCCAAGTGCATCACTCTGCACTTCTTTGCATTAAATTTTAACTAACCCCTATCGTACTCCCTGTTGTTCAATCAATACAACTTTACTTAAATTCTCAATTTCTTTAATATATAAACACTAGTAAAAAAGGCCCGTTTCTGACACAAATGAAACGGGCGCTAGCAAGGTTTTCCTCGGAGTGTGTGTGTTTGGGAGAGTGTATGTGAGAGTGAGTGTTTGAGAGTCAGAGTGAAAGTGTGAGTCCAATCCATGCTCCTCTGTCACCTGGCCCCTCCATTCATCCCTATCCAGCAATTCCGCTGTCTCCCTGAGGCCTGCCCTGCAATTCATATGCATCCATGGCCATCTGTCCCCTCCATTCATCCCTATCCAGCAATTCCCCTCTCCCTGAGTCCTGCCCTTCCAATCCATGCCCATCCATGCTCCTTTGTCACCTGGCCCCTCCATTTTTCCCTATCCAGCATTTCCCCTCTCTGCCTGAGGCCTGGCCTGCAATCCATATCCATCCATGGCCATCTGTCCCCTCCATTCATCCCTATCCAGCAATTCCCCTCTCCCTGAGTCCTGCCCTTCCAATCCATGCACCTCTGTCACCTGGCTCCTCCATTCATCCCTATCCACAATTCCCCTGTCTGCCTGAGGCCTGCCCTGCAATCCATATGCATCCATGCCCATCTGTGCCCTCCATTCATCCCTATCCAGCAATTCCCCTCTCCCTGAGTCCTGCCCTTCCAATCCATGCCCATCCATGCTCATCTGTCACCTGGCCCCTCCATTCATCCCTATCCAGCAATTCCGCTGTCTCCCTGAGGCCTGCCCTGCAATCCATATGCATCCATGGCCATCTGTCCCTTCCATTCATCATTATCCAGCAATTCCCCTCTCCATGAGTCCTGCCCTTCCAATCCAAGCTCCTTTGTCACCTGGCCCCTCCATTTTTCCCTATCCAGCATTTCCCCTCTCTGCCTGAGGCCTGCCCTGCAATCCATATCCATCCATGGCCATCTGTCCCCTCCATTCATCCCTATCCAGCAATTCCCCTCTCCCTAAGTCCTGCCCTTCCAATCCATGCTCCTCTTTCACCTGGCCCCTCCATTCATCCCTATCCAGCAATTCCCCTCTCTGTCTGAGGCCTGCCCTGCAATCCATATGCATCCATGCCCATCTGTGCCCTCCATTCATCCCTATCCAGCAATTCCCCTCTCCCTGAGTCCTGCCCTTCCAATCCATGCCCATCCATGCTCATCTGTCACCTGGCCCCTCCATTTTTCCCTATCCAGCATTTCCCCTCTCTGCCTGAGGCCTGCCCTGCAATCCATATCCATCCATGGCCATCTGTCCCCTCCATTCATCCCTATTCAGCAATTCCCGTCTCCCTGAGTCCTGCCCTTCCAATCCATGCTCATCTGTCACCTGGCCCCTCCATTTTTCCCTATCCAGCAATTGCCCTGTCTCCCTGAGGCCTGCCCGGCAATCCATATCCATCCATGCCCATCTGTCCCCTCTATTCATCCCTATCCAGCAATTTCCCTCTCTCCCTGAGTCCTGCCCTCCCAATCCATGCCCATCCATGCTCCTCTGTCCCCTGCCCCCTCCATTCATCCCTTTCCAGCAATTGCCCTCTCTCCCTGAGCCCTGCCCTCCCAATCCATGCCCATCCATGCTCCTCTGTCCCCTGCCGCCTCCATTCATCCTTTTCCAGCAAGTCCCCTGTCTCCCTTCCATGACCCCCTCTTGCATCCATGCTCCTCTCTCTCCCATGTCCCAGCCTGGGCCGCCCTCTTCTTCCCCCCCCCCCCCTTCGCATCCATGGTGTCGTTTCTCCCCTGCCCTCCCGCTCCCATTGTTTTTCTTTTGTGACCACCCTCTTCGCTCCCCCCAACATGGTTTTTATTTTTTTTTCTTGTTTTTAAATGTACCTCCGTGGTTCCGGCAGCAAAGCGTCAGGGAAGGAGGCGGTGCTCCCGACGTCTAGGTTTCCCTTCGCTGTGTTCCGCCTTCTTTTGATGTCATCCTTGACGTCAGAAGAAGGCGGAACACAGCGAAGGGAAGGCTAGACGTTGAGAGCGCCGCCTCCTTCCCTGACGCTTCGCTGCCGAGCGTTGCGATTGGATGAGTGTCATTGCTCCGCCCTCGACGTCATCACGCTTGACGCGTGGGCGGGGCAGACACAATGCGATCTCACCCCCTTCACTTTTGGCTAACAAAGGCTTCATTCGAACGTTGGAGGTGCGTTTTATATAGAGAGATAAACAATACAATACATACAACCCCAAAGTACCCTCAGTACTCCTAAAGATCCCCACAAACCAATTCCAATCACTCACACACATGCATACTCCGTGTCCCAGCTGTTGTTAAATGCCCACAGATAAATACATTTCATAAAAATACTTTTAATCACTTTCTTCTCTACTTCATATTCCAGAACGCGGAGCTAAAAAGCTCTAATGGCTGTCCTTTTAAATGTTCAGCATGATAACAATAACCTTATATCCGGTATGGTACTGTGTCAATTAAGGACTTATTCAGTCAAAATCCAATGCTGGCATCACTCCGTGCTGTTGGGGAGCCTGCACCAGCACCAAACATTTAATATTTTCAACTGTGTGCTTATGTTCCACCCAGTGAGCGACCAAGGGGGCATCCATCCTCGAAATTCTCACATTGCTTACATGTTCTGCCAACCTGTTCTTTAATTTCCTCCTGGTGTGGCCAATATAATATTTATTACACGGACAAACTATACAATAAACAATACGCTCACTATTACAGTTAGTTTGTGAACGAAGATAAAAAAATCTATTAGACCCAGGAACTCTTATGGCATCAGTGTGAATAGCATGCTTGCAATATACACAATTATTACACGTGGAATGGTGCCCCCCATACCTCGCTACACTGGGTCTTTTCAAAAGTTCCCCTAAATTAGATTTGCGGCTATAAGCCATTTTAGGATGTTCTTTAAACACTGAATGAACACTCAGGATATGCCAGAATTTATGGATCACATGACCTATGGCCGGAGCACGATGGGAAAAAGGGAGAACACAGGCAAGTGGTCTGACCATTGACTTCTGTTTCGGGACAAGCAGCCAATCCCTCTGGGCATACTGGGCCCGCTTATACGCGCGTCTTAACACCGATAAAGGATACCCTCGTTGAACAAATCTGTCATATTTTGTGCTTGCCTTTTAAATTCATCCAGAGAGGAACACAACCTTCGCAACCTAAGGTATTGTCCGACAGGAACACCCCTTCTCAAAGCAACATGATGATGACTTGAATAATGTAAAAGGGTGTTCCTGTCAGTACCTTTCCTATAAATGGAGGTAGACAGATTACCTAAATCTGATTTATTGATTTTGATGACTAAAAATTCAATAGCCTCCCTGGAGACACGCGCCGTGAATTTAACGCTAGGGTCCGCCCTATTCAAAGCCCCTATAAATTATCCTAGATCTTCTTCAGAACCCTTCCATACCAATATGACATCGTCTATATAACGACGCCATAGCACGATATTATCGTGCCATGGGGAAATATAGACGTGTTTCTCCTCAAAGTCCGTCATATAGAGGCACGCCAATGAGGGCGCAACCGTGGCACCCATGGCGATACCCCTCTTTTGGACATAAAAGATCTTTTCAAATTGAAAATAATTAAACCCAATCACCCAGACCAGGAATTGACGTAAAATCAGTCTCTTATTCATAGGCATGTCACACAATTCCAGAAAAGACCATGCCACCTCAATGATCCCATTCTGGGGCAAATTTGTGTACAAGACTACTACATCCAGGCCTACTAGGAGAATCTCATCCATCCTAACCCCTTGAAAACTAATACGATAATATCGTGCTATGGCGTCGTTGGGAGTGGAGCAGTGGCCTAGTGGTTAGGGTGGTGGACTTTGGTCCTGGGGAACTGAGGAACTGAGTTCGATTCCTGGCACAGGCAGCTCCTTGTGACTCCGGGCAAGTCACTTAACCCTCCATTGCCTGCCGCATTGAGTCTGCCATGAGTGGGAAAGCGCGGGGTACAAATGTAACAAAAATAAAAAAATAAATTAAAAAATGACAGGGACCTTAGGAAAAGAAGAAGTGATATGGATCACCTTAAAAAGAGATGATAGAACCTCAGTCCACGTGGGTGTTGTCTACAGACCCCCGACACAACTGGAAGAACTAGATAGGGATCTGATCGCGGATATTCAAAAGTTAGGAAAGAAGAGGGAGGTGCTGTTGCTGGGAGATTTCAATCTGCCGGATCAGTCGCTGTGATATCATTTCTCACATACAGAGCTACTCCTCCACCTTTACAACCCTCTCTATCCTTCCTAAATAGATTATAGCTTGGTATGTTTGCATCCCATTCATGGGAACCATTTATGGGAACCATTTAGCCAGGTCTCTGTGATAGCAACAACGTCTAAGTCTGCCTCCACCATCAGGGCTTGAAGGTCATGAACTTTATTGCTTAGACTGCGAGCATTTGTGGTCATCGCATTCCATCTAAATTTCCTGGTATGTGTTTCAACATTAGTGATTTGGGGGTGTCTTAACCCTTTGGGTACCTTCCTATCTTTTTGTTCCACCTTCATTTCTTTTTCTTCTGCATCTGTTCTATTTTCAGGAATATCACAGTGCTGTAATGGTGCAAAAGAATTCTTTAGGGGCAACACTTGTGAGGGCGGATGCTTGTGTGTCACATAACGAAGTCTGCCTGAGCCTACTGTGAACCATCTATTTTTAGGTGGTTTTATCCTTTGAGGCAGTGGTGTGAATTTGGTTTGATTCTGTGCAGTATGATTTTGTGGAGTCTTTGAAGCTGCTTTAATGTTGCTTCTTTTATTATTTGGTATGTTAAATCTCAATGCCCATTATTCGTATTCGGCCGAATAATATTTTTCATTATTGTGTTTGGCCGAATAGTAAAATATGCTATTCAGTACAGCTCTACTTAGGGGCCCTTTTACTAAAGGGCATTAAAACCTTAACAGGCTACTGCGCAACAAATAAAATGCACATTAGTGATTTTTCAAAAATATTTTGGGGGGATGGTATGGGCAGAGTAGGTATGGATGTGTTAACTAGTTATATAGATTCTATATATGGCACCTGACCACCTGAAAAATCAGCACCAAAAATATTTCCACCTAGGCGCATTTTATAGAATTATGCCTAGCAGCCAAGCCTGCACCTGACTCTAGGCACATTAATTTATGACAAATAAAACTTGGTGTAAATACTGGCACCTAAGTTAGGCATGGAGCAGGTGTATTCTATAGCCCTGTGCATAGATTTTCAGAATGCCCATGGCCAGCCCATTTCACTCCTATGGCCATACCCTCTTTTTGGCAGCGCACATTATAATTTATGCATACCATTTTACAGAATAGGCCTAGCAAGTTTGCTTATTTTATTTTTGACATTTTTACCCCACATTAGCCCGAGAGTGACTCAGGTTCAATATGGTTTACATAACAATCAATTAAATTAATGATACTGTACATATTAAAAATTACATAAACAGATTATAAAGTACAATAAATAATGATATAACATTGTTTTTGTAAAACAAATACAACATATGTGGTGAATTAACCTGGATGCAACTGTTCTTAACGGTAGATGGATAGAGGAGAAGATTAAATCATAATTACGTTTGTAGTGAATAAATATGGGTACAATTAGGGATAGATAGGATTAGGGAGGAAAGAAGAAGTGACATTAATTGTATGAATGGATAATATTCAAATAAAATTCTTTGTTTTCTGAGAGGTTAAATTGAAAACAATTAGTTTTCAGTAGGTTTCAGAAGGACAGGTAATCATCTGTGCATTTAATTGTTTTTGGTAGAGAATTCCAAATGTTAGTACCTTGATATGAGAAGCTGGCATTGGGAATTATTGTCTAGATTACATTCCTACAACTAGGATGATTAATGAGATATTAAGTTGTGGGCTTAGACCTTGGCTGCCATGGGTATAGAGGGGTGGTTCACACATGCAGTTCAGGCACTTTATTGTCAACCCAAGGCAGGAGTGTTTGTAAATGGAGTCAGAGAGCCAGAGTTCCAAATAAGCCGGGGTACGCGACAGGGTTGTCCCTTGTCCCCTTTATTATTTATATTGTCTTTGGAGCCGTTGCTGCGGAGGGTCTCTTCAGCCCCAGACCTCCAGGGGGTTCATCTGGCAGGAAAGGATATTAGGATTCTAGCTTATGCAGATGATTTATTAGTAATTTTGAGAGAGCCCGCTAAGACTTTATCAAATTTGCTGCGGTTAATTGAACAGTATGGAAGATACTCAGGGTTTTGTTTAAATTTACATAAATCTATAGCCTTACCAGTGTTGTCGGAAGAACCAATAACCTGGCTGGGGAGTTTCCCCATCCAATGGACACAGACCTCCTTGAAATACTTGGGAATCACCATCACTAGGGATTTATCACAACTATATGTGCAAAATGTACAGAGATTATTACGAGACACTAAAAGACAATTG
Source organism: Microcaecilia unicolor (assembly GCF_901765095.1). NCBI lineage: Eukaryota > Metazoa > Chordata > Amphibia > Gymnophiona > Siphonopidae > Microcaecilia > Microcaecilia unicolor. The sequence continues at coordinate 321,035,944 of NC_044031.1, forward strand.
GAGGCCTGGGGGCCGTTGCCACTTTCTTTGATGGGAAGGATTGCGCTGTTTAACATGGTTATGGCCCCTAGATGGCTCTACACATTTCAGTCACTCCCATTTTTTCTAAAAAAATCTGATGAACAGAAGCTGATAAAAATGGTACAAAAATTTTTATGGAAGAAGAAGAGGCCACGTCTGTCTTATTACGCATTAAGTGTTCCAGTGGAGTACGGCGGCCTGGGACTATTAAATATCAAGTATATGACAGTGGCAAGTGGAATGCGACATATCAACGACTGGTTCCGTGGATCCCAGGACTATACAGCCACTTCCATAGAAATGCATCTGTATCCTGAAACACATTTTAGTAACTATCTGCATACGGCAGGGCCTCCCTTGCCATATATATTGCAAACGACAGGAATTCTGAGGTCAGCGAAAGCTGTATGGCAATGGGTCTGTAAATTGCATCTATTCTCTGCAAAAACTACCCCATTCCTGTCGATTTGTGAAAACCCTGCCTTCCCACCAGGCATTTTATATCCAGCTTTCCAAAGGTGGAAGCGGAAAGGGATGATATACTTACTGCATGTAGTCTCTCCAGAAGGACGGATAAAGTCATTCCGGAAGCTTCAGGAGGAATTTGGTCTGCCCCCTTCGGACGAGTTTCACTACAGTCAGTTAAAGCATTATATCCAGTCCTTGCCTTGGGAGGATTTGGCGGAAGATGTTCAGGAAGAACTGGCCTCAGCATTTTCCTTAGCAGCACAACAGCACGTACCGCTCAAGTTTTACCACAGGCACATTAGAGACACAGTGCAAGAACCTGATTATGCCAAATTGTTAGCCCAGTGGAAACAGGACATTCCGATGGAATTTACAATATCACAGTTGAAAACTCATGTTTTGACTATGAGGAGACACACTTCTATGGTCTCGCACTGGGAAACTCAGTACAAAGTGGCACTCAGACTGTACATTCCTCCTAGGAGGGCTTTCCATATGGGGATCTCTCCGTGGGGGGAGTGCCCCAGATGTAAGGAGCCTGGAGCCTCTCTGGGGCATATGCTCTGGAGGTGCAGAGGCATTGTCAGCTATTGGAAGCAGATAATACATTATGTATCTCATACTTGGCAGGCCAGATGGAAATATGACCCAGGTTTGTTGCTGGGCCACCCTGTACTTGTCCGACCAATACCGAAAGGATTTACAACTTTTGTGCACAAAACCATAATAGTTGCTATGCAGGTGATACTGTCGGAGTGGGTATCCTACGTTTACCCATCCTATTCCCAGTGGCGGACTCGTATGATCCTGCTGTTGAGAGTCGAAAGGATGGGGGTGCATGACTTTAACTCTGGACCTGGTCTGCGGTTTCTAGATACTTGGCACCCATTGCTAGACACACTGACCCCAGCAGCCAGGAGTAGGTTGCTGAACATATGATAGTTCCCAGGCAATGCATAAGAAAAGGGAGGGGGAGGGTTTGTAAAGGGAGGGAGGGAAATTTGGTAAATTGGGGGGGAGGGGGGAAGAGAAGGGTGGTAGGGGGCTGTTTGGGGAGGTAGGGGAATTTATTAACATCTGTATTAAGTTGTGGACATGGTTGATGTTCTTTACTCCTGTTATGATATGGACTTACAAATCTGAGTGTATAACTATCGCTTAGTATTTTTATGTCATACAGGATAACTTGTCTTCAATAAAAAAAAGATAAATCATAAGTTGTGGGCTTAAATTCTAATTAATGCCAATTAGTGTCAATAATTGCCTAAGTGGCAATTATTGGTGCTGATTGGCTTAAGTAATTAAACTGCATGTGCAAATCCAGAATGCAACCAGATTTGTACACACAATTTCGGTCGCGCTATAGAGAATCTGGGGGCTAGTACATTACACTTATCACTCGCTAACTGGCTTATGTGGATAAGAGGTGCCTTGTGCTGCTGAAGCCTGGTATTGAAGAATGCTTCAAGCACAGATGTAAACTCTGTGGTTGTTGTGTGTGCTTGAGCACCCCCAATATTGCTTTAAAAGGTCAACAAAATGTGAAAAAAATTTATCTTTCTGTGTGTTTCAAGAAAATACATCAACAAAAACATGGGAATAAAAAAAAAGATAAATAGAAGTTTTGCCGTATATGAATAAATTTCTAAACTTTTGAGGCAGTCAGTGCTCTGGGTGTCATGTCTCCTACCTCAACACAAGCGGCGTCCTCGGGCTGCGCAGGGTCCCGTTGACACGCACACTTGACTGGCACAGCCCTGAGCCATGTGTATGTAGTTCTTCTCTGGCTGCAGGCTCCTTGATTGCTTTGCTTCCACCCACCTGGGTCTGCTCTTCCTCTGCCTGGCTTCTCTTGCTTCTCTCCTATTGGTCTTCCGGTTCCTCCTTCCCCTGCTCTTGTCCTATGGCTGTGCCCCTTCTCCCTGCTGATGTCAGATGCCTGCACTTTATCTGCTGAGCTCTCCCTAGACTCCTTGTTTCGGCTTCTACTTTGGTAGGTGTTACTTGCTCAGTAGTGTGCTTCTCCTCTACTTTGTTCTTTGCTAACTTTGCTAACTCTGCCTGTACCTGGATTACTTTTGTGTCTGCTGCCTGCCTACTGACCTTGACTGTACCTGGATTACTCTTGTACCTGCTGCCTGTCTGGCTGTCACGTTCATCACCCCGCTTCCTGCTCCATCTCGTAAGCCCTGCAGGCTGCCCGCACCTAAGGGCTCAACCTCTGGGGAACGGCGGTCAGTGCAGGTGAAACCCGGGGTTGTCCGGTCGCCAAGCAGAACCTGGTCCAAGTACCGGGCTCAGCAGTGCTCTACTTGGTACAAGAACTCACAGGTCTGACACTGGGATGGAAGGTAATACAGCTTCAAGCCATGAGCCATAAGCCAGGTGAGGCACTGGTTCCAAAAATAAAGGGTTCCAAAATCACTTTTTCTAATCTCACCAGCTTCCCTAAGATGGGAGGGGGAGGGGAGGGGAAGGAGAAGGGGGCATACCAGCACATTAGCTCAGGGCACCACAACCTCTTAAACCAGCCCTGGCCATAAGGGTGCAAGCTGCCCCACCCTGGAACTTATTAAACTACTCAAAGAATAGGGACAGGAAAGAGATCAGGGGTAGCAGGGGCGGACTGACCATCAGGACAATAGGGCAGTGCCTGAGGGCCTACAAAAGTAGGGGGTCCACTCTCCCCTAGCATCCATCTAATTAAATCATTTTTGATAGGTAGTTATGGGTCCTTAGCCTTTGTGCCCCGGGGCCCAGATCGCTTTCAATCCACCCCTGAGGGGTAATAAAAGGGAATAGTGAGTTCAGGTAATGAGGAGAGTTTAAACAATTTGAAAAGCACATGATGTACATACTGCACAAAGGTATGTTTCACCTGCAAAGTGTGTAGTTCGGGAGTGAGCATGTGTGAAAGGATACAGCAATTAATACTGACAGGAAGAATAAATCAATAGGCAGGGCAGTTATGAATGGCAAAGGAGCCTGACTGGATTTAGGTTAGTAATGAGTAGTGCAGCTGAGTGATTGAGTAGATGGGGCTTTTTAGTGAGTATTGGGTCTGAGGCCCAGATGATCAATTCCCTGTGCTGTTCCGGAAAAGCACTCTACAAATAGCACTGGAACAGCGCAGGGAATTAACTCCCCAATGATCAGCGATAATAACATGTTAATTTAGGCACGTTATTAGCGTTGATCATTGGGTAAAAAGTACAGGAGGATTTTGCCTGGGCGTGTGGTGAGGCACAATCCTCCTGCACTTGTTGGCAGGTCCAGGCTGTCAAAAGCCCGGACCTGTCAAACACAGGAGATGGAGGTACATGGACCCCCACAAAAGTAAGGCCCTGGTGGCCTAATGTCCTCCAAGCCCTCACACACCCTTGGACAGCGACACAGGGGGCTGGAAGTTCAGTGGACCTCCAGCCCCCCCCGACACTCAAAAAAAATCCCTGGTGGCCCAGTGAGCTACATACTCCACCCTCACCCACCCTGGTCTAGAGGCCCCCTTTCCCTGTACCTCCATATGTGATGGAGGACGGAGTCCCTTATATGGTTGGGAAGCCCCACCCAGCGCATCCCAAGATGCAATGGGCAGGGCAGGGTGCCACCATTTTGGAGGCAGCACTAGAAGAGGAGGAAGTGCTACTCGCTCCTCCATCACACAAGGAGGTTTGGGGGGGAGGAGGGGGCTGATAGACCTCCAGGGCAGGATGGGGTGGGGTATGTAGCCCACTGGGCCACCAGGGATTTTTTTGAGGGGGCCAGGAGGTTTAGGGGTGCTGGAGATCCACTGGATCTCCAGCCCCCCTTGCCCTTGTGTCTGGGGATCAGGGGGCTGGAGGTCCACTGGACCTTCAGCTCCCCCGTCCCTGTCTGTTGGGGGGTGTGGGGGCTTGGGGGCACTAGGCCACCAGGGCCTCAGCCATTGGGGGGTCTTGGAGTCTACTGGACCCCCAGGCTGACAGTGACAGCCTGGGCTGCCTAGCATGGATGGGGGGGTTATTTATGAGTAGTGAGGCTGAATAAATGAGTGGATGGGAGTTATTAGAGGATGAGGGTTATTGAGGGCTGAGTGTCTAAGTGGATACGGGTTATTAAAGAGCTGTGGAGCTGAGTGACATAACTGAATGGATGGGAGATTATTAGAGTGTTGGTGCTGAATGACTGAGTGGATAGGGCTTATTAATGAGTGTCGGGGCTGAGTGACTGAGTGGACGGGGGTTATTGAATTTTCAGGCTGAGTGAGTGAATGGGAGTTATTAAAAGAGGGTTGGGCTGAATGAGTGGATAGGGTTATTAATGAGTTGTGGGGCTGAGTGAATGAGTGGATGGGGAGTTATTAATTAATCATATGGTGGAGTGATTGAGTGTATGGGAGGTTAAAAATTAGTGGATGAGTATGTCAGTGGATGGGGTTTATTAATAAGTGGTGAAGATGAGTGAATGGTGGGTCTGAATGAGTGGACAGAGTTTTTTTTTTTTTTTTTTGAATGAGTGGTTGAGTGGTGTGGTAGAATGAATAAGCGGACTGAGGATTATTAATGATGGAATGGAGTGATTTGGTGGGCAGGGTATTAATGAGTGGTGGGGCCAAATGACTGAGTGGATGGAGGTTATTAATGAGCATTGGGGCTGTCTTAGTGGATGGGGGTATTATTTGGTGGTGGGGCTGTGACTGAGTGGATGGGGCTTATTAATGAGTGATGGGACTGAGTACTGATTAGAGGCTATTGAAGAATGGTGGGGCTGAGTGTCTTAGTGGATGGGGGTTATTAATGAGTGGTGGGGTTGAATAATTGAGTGAATAGAAATTATTTAATGAATGGTGGGTTGAAAGACCGAGTGAATGGGGGTTATTAGTGACTGATAAAGCTGAGTGATTGATTAGATGGGGTTATTAATGAGTTGTGAAGTGGAGAGATTGGATGGGGGTTTATTAATGAGTTGTGGGGCTGAGTGGTTCAGTGCATAGGGTGTTATTAATGAATGGTGGGGATAAGTGATTGAGGGAATGGGAGTTATTAATTAGTGGTGGTGGTGAGTCATTGAGTGGATGTTGTTTAACTGTTTCCTACCATACATATACCTCATTATACCACAATATCACTTTGTATTCATTCATACTATGTATTTGTTCAAACCGTAATCGGCTAACACCGTTAACGATTATATGTAAGCCACATTGAGCCTGCAAAAGGTGGGAAAATGTGGGATACAAATGTAACAAATAAATAAATGAGTGCAGGGGCTGAGCGGTTGAGTGGAAGGGGGTTATTTATGTTTGAGTGGAAAGGGATATTAATGTGAGGACGAGTGATTAAGTTGATTGGGGTTATTAATAAGTGGTGTGGTTGGAAGGGGGTTGTTAATTAGTGGTGGGGCTAAGTAATTAAGTAGATGAGGTTATTAATGAGTGGTGGACTGAGTGAATGAGTTGATGGCAAGGTGATCAGTGTCAGGGGGCTGAATGAGTGGATTGGCAGCTGTAACTATCAGTGGACTGAGTGAGTGAGTATATGACAGGTTATGAGTAGTGGGGTAAGCTGAGTTAATAAATGGAAGGGGGCTGAGTGAGTGACTGAATGAATGAGAGGCTTGTGAGTGCAGTGGAAGATGAATGAACATTGTCTAGAACTGTGAGTGACTGTAGGGGAGGAGGGGTGATTTCAGACTGTTAGAATTGGGGTTTGAGAGCTGGGGTGTGGGGGAAGTCCCTCCCTCCCTTTTCCTTTCTCTATCTGCACCTTCTCCACTCCTTTCACCAGAGTTTTGTTCACCTCTTCGCTGGTCTTTCCACTTTTTTTGAAGATAGGGTTGAGATTCCACTGCCTGGCGTGATACTTGTTCCTCTTCTAGCCTCTGCTCTTCACCTGCCATGGTGCACCTCTCCAGCTGCCTTTCCACTTTTTTTTTTTTTGGCTTGCAGGGCCCAAGCTCTTCAACTGCTGTGCTTCTCACCTCTCTCACTGAAGGTCTTTAGCTGTAATATTCAGTAAGTGAGGAGAGGGTGACAGTCAGGGTTCCTTCTCTTCTTTGCTGTAATGGGAGACTTATGTACCAACATTCCTTTGTAGCGCCCCCTAGGTTTCAGTGCTGCTTCGTTTCACTACAATAACAACATTTGCTATTGGTCACAGCACCGGGGGTAAGATGTTTCCCCTGAAATGAAGCACACTTCCACCCTTGACACCACTGCCGATAAAAATCAACCAGTGTTGATTTGTCAGAGTGAGAGTTACATCACCCTTCAAGGATCAAACAATAAGCCATAACCTATTAAGCTGACAATATTTGGTTTTATTGCACAATTATTTCTAAAAGATAATCTTAGAGCTTTCCCAAAACTGTTGCATGAGTAAAGTGCTTCTCAAATTAAAAACATTTCTTAAATAGTTTAAAATTTTTTTAAAAACACAGCTTAAAAACCTTAGCTAAGTTATTAAAGTGCAATTTCAACTATTTCCTCCCCTTTACATTTTACTTTAATTACTGGTAAGTATCACTCCAACCCAGGTAAATATTTCCCAGTCTCTGTGTTCACTTTAAAGAAATGCACCAAAATTAATAGAACTAAAAAATAAATCAGTGTGCATACTCTAAAAAGAAAACATAACCTCTTTGCCGGCTCCACTGCTTTCTTGTGTTGGGTACTGTTCAGCAGATGTTCTTCAGCCAGGAACCAGGTGACGTCTCTCTCCAGGCCAGGAACCAGAAGTCAGGACAGGAACTCAGGAATACCTACTGTCCTCTCTTTAATAAAATCAATAAAGTAAAACCCTAAGCCTCCGTGATGTATGCTTTCAATAGCCAGTGTCTTCTTAGGCGGGGCAGGCTATGTATTCTAGCTACTTTTGAAAAGAAAAACCCTGTACTTTTCAAAGGAAACCCTGTACTAAACCTTCCACAATTATATTGGTTCAGGCTCACTCTCTCCTTCAGCCCCACTAAGTCAAAGGCAGTTTTCAGTTCTACCTCCAGGTCACAGTGTCTCACTGTACACCATTTGGCTTTGCACCACAACCTCCAGTGCAGCACCTCAGTTCAGTGTCTATAAGCAGGCTGACCTTCACTCTGCTCTGCTTCTGTAGACTTCCAGAAAACTCATTTCTCTCTAGTGTCCTTTTCAGGCAGCACTGGTTAAATAGGACCAGGGGTGTAGCCAGACCTCGCGGTGGGTTGGGGCCACAGCCCAAGGTGGAGAAGCACATTTTGCTGTGCCGCCCCACCACCGCCCCCTACCTCACCACCCCCCACCCACTGCCACAGCAAATACCTTGGCTGGCGGGGGTCCCCAACCCCCGCCAGCTGAAGCCTTCTCCAGCGCCGTTCTCCGGTGCCGCCGCATTGCCTGCCCTGTCTTCCCCTCATGTCCGGCAGTTTCACTAAAAGGAGCGCACCGGACGTGAGGGGAAAACAGAGCAGGGCAGGCAACACAGTGCCGCTGGAGAACCAGGGGCCCAGGCCCCCGTGGCCCCACCTAGCTATGCCCCTGAATAGGACTCTATCTCTTTAATTGAAATTCTTTGCTCTCAGAGCACTCTACAGCACTGCTTCCCAAAGTTCTGAAACAGCTTCTCAAAGTTCTGAAACAGCACTGCTTCTCAGAGTTCTAAAGCAGTTCTGCTTTTAAAACAATAATCACTTTACCCAGCATTTCCCAAACTGTGCGCCATGGCACCCTAGTGGGCCGCAGTGACCTCTCTGGGGTGCCGCGGCAAATCGGGGCCGGCGCAACCCAGTAAGCATGGTAATCATAGCAGGGGGGCATCACAAGCCATGCTTACCGCTGTCACAGTTCCAGCCCCAGCTGCAGGCAGCCCTCAGTCCCCACCTGCCCGTCCTCAGCTCCCGCACAGCCCTTTTTTAACTCCTTCCGCCCTGCGTTTAAATCTTTTATTTTACCTCAAATTCAAAGCGACAGCAGCAGCGAAAGAAGCAGGCTCACCTCGAGCCTTCCCCTCCCTCTCAGTGTCCCACCTTCCTCTGATGTAATTTCCTGTTTCCGCAAGGGCAGGACACTGAGAGGGAAGGGAAGGCTTGAGGCAAGCCTGCTTCTTTCGCTGCTGCTGCCGCCTTGACTTTGAGGTAAAATAAAAGATTTAAAAAACGCAGAGTGGCAGGAATAAAAGGGGGAAGTTTCGGGAGAAGAGGGCGGGCAGGTTGGGCTTGGCTTTGAACTGGGACTCGGGGGCCAAAAAGGGGGGACAGGTGGGGGCTGGGGTGAGTCACTGGACATGGATGGGATGGGAGGGTAGGTTAGGGGGCAAAGCAGAATCGCTGGACATGGATGGGAGAGGAAGGCAGGGGAGAGAGGAGAAATCGCTGGACAAGGATGGGAGGGGAGGATAGGGGTAAAGGAGAATCACTGGACATGGATGGGAGGGGAGGGCAGGGGAGAGAAGAAATCGTTAGACATGGAGGGGAGGGCAGGGAAGGGAGAAGAATTCCTGGACATAGACGGATGGAGGGAGGCACAGGAAAGAGGAGAATTGCTGGATGAAGGGGGGCAGGGGAGAGAGGAGAATTGCTGGATGTGGATGGATGGATGGAGGAGAGGGCAGAGGAGAGAGGAGAGTTGCTGCTGGACATGGATGGAAGGAGGAGAGGGCGAGGGAAAGGAGAGTTGCTGGACATGGATGGATGGATGGATGGATGGAGGGGAGGGCAGAGGAGAGAGAGGAGAGTTGCGGGGATAGATGGAGGGTAGGGGAGAGAGGAGAGTTGTCAGACATGGATGGATGGAGGGGAGGGCAGAAATGCTGGACATGGATAGAGGGGAGGTAAGACAAGAAAGAGATGCACAAACCTATGAGCTGCTGCATCCAAGTTGTTATTCTTTGTTGTTGGTAGCATTTTAAAATTTAATCTCACTTATATTTTTAAACATGTTGTCTTCTGCAGCATACAGATGTACAAAGAGGAAGTATATTAATGGAATAACTTTTCATAAGTAAAATAATAAATTGTAATCAGTCTGTTATTTGGAGGGGCTGGTTATAGGGACATCCTAGCACTGATACATTTGTGCAGATAAAAAGATGGAGACCAGTGTGGTTGGTGGGGGTGAGGTGGAGTCCCGTGTGGCCGGGGGGTGGGGTGGGGAGGGGGGCAGAGACCCGTGTGGCCAGGGGTGGGCGGAGGTTGGAGGGTGCCGTGAAAAACTGCTCGGACATGAAGGGTGCCATGAGCTGAAAAAGTTTGGGAACCACTGTCTTTACCAAAATTCTAATTACTAAAACTCAGCTAAAAGTTTTGCAAATCTTATATATTTCATCATATACCTTTCCCTTTTACACCTTTACTCAGAGACTTGCACCACACTCAGTTTGAGAGAAATTATTCTTCCCTTGAGAACACTCTAGTCACTTAAAAATAATTAAATTACACAGATTTCCTTTAAAAATCCACCAGAACCAGGTTTTCCTGAGGTATCCTAGCTAATTCTGTCACATAAAAAGCTCCCTCAGCAACGTTTTTATTTCAGAAAGAATTTAAAAGCTTTCTGCCTCTAAATAACCAGCGAGCTTATCCCAATCTCTTAATCATTAAAACCTCCCAAATAAGTGTACATTCACACTATTTCCTATTAAATTATCTAAAAATTCAGGCACACATCTTTCACACATCTAACCTTTACCCAGTGGCGTTCCTAGGGGGGCTGACACCCGGGGCGGATCGCTGATGTGCCCTGCCCCCCGGGTGCAGCGCCCCCCTGGAACAGTGCGACACCCCCCCCCCCGGCAAAAGAACCCCCGATCCCCCGGCGAAAGAACCCCCCCGGGTGCACGCCGCTGGGGGAGGGTGCCGCGCGCCTGCCGGTTCTTCGTTTTCATGCTCCCTCTGCCCCGGAACAGGAAGTAACCTGTTCTGGGGCAAAGGGAGCATGAAAACGAAGAGCTGACAGGCGCACGGCACCCCCCCAGCGGCGTGCACCCGGGGCGGACCACCCCACCGCCCCCCCTTGGTACGCCACTGCCTTTACCTTTGCCTGTTTCCAACTGCCAAAACGTTTTTTTCATCAGCCAGTGACCTCCACCATTCCAGATCCAGATTTCACTAGCACAAGATTCCATTTCCATATATTTCTTCAGAATTCAAATAAAAACTTTCTCTTCACAGTCTTCATAACACACATACACAAACATATACATGCAGAGCTCTGCCATTCACCCCAACATTCATAAATACACAGCACTCACCTCAAGCAACCTCTTCACAGCAGCCAGTCCAGGGGCATAACCAGACCTCAAGGTGGGAGGGGGCCAGAGCCCAAAGTGGGGGGGGGGGCACATTTTGGTCACTGCCCAGCCACTGCCCCCTCCGCCACCGCCCCCTCCACTACCCACTGTTGCCACTGTACATCTTGGCTGGCAGGGTTTCCCAACTCCCACCAGCTGAAGACTTCATTCAGTGCTGGTCTCTGGCGGCACCGCATTGCCTGCCTTTCTCTCTCTTCCCCTCATGTACGGCATGCTCCTTTTACTGAAACTGAGCATGCTCAATTTCACTAAAAGGAGCATGCCCAACGTGAGGGGAAAAGAGAGCAGGGCAGGCAATGCAGCAGCGGCGCCGCAGACCAGTACTGGACAAAGTCTTCAGCTGGTGGGGGTTGGGGACCCCCGCCAGCCAACCAGAGGCCCAGATCAAATTTGAGGGGGCCCAGGATCCCTTGGCCCCCACCTAGCTATGCCACTGAGCCAGCCTAGCACCAGAACTTCCAGCTAGTCTGCAGCCAGCTAGCCAACAGCTTCCACGGCCAGCCTCTCTTTAGATCCAGCCTGCACTTTTTAACATACCCAGAACTAATATGCCCCAGAGCCATAGTGAAGCTCTGGGGACTTCTAAAAATTCAGCCAGGGGCAAACATGACTGTAAAGTAGCCTACACTCTTTTCTCCTACCCTGTGCATTCTGTGCACACTCTCCAGCCCCCCCCCCCTTGTTGCTGGGCACATCCAGACAATCAGGGACAATTCTGGCGTTTTTCACACTACTTGATATCCGGGCACACTCTGGGCTTTTCCTGCCCCCCCCCCCCCACCTTGTTGCTGGGCCCATCTGCCAATCAGAGAGGTGCTCCTCTGGCTCTCTTCGTGCCATTTATATCTGGGCAATTGTGCCCGATTCTGCTCCTCACTCCCTCTCGCCCTCCTCCACACATGTGCACTGATTGCATGAGTGGACGGCGCACCCAGGTGGCCCGCAGCACCCGGGATTGCCATGGCACCAAACCGGTAGCTTTCCTGGGCTCCCCAAATGACGAAGCCCAGAGTCCGGAGTGCCTCCCATTACTGGCACGGGAGCACTTCCTGTTCACGGGTACCCACAACTCCGCCCCCATGCCGGCTCCTGTCAACCCAGGACCCTGCACAAGTCCTGGTAAGTGACTTTTTCTTTTCTTTTTTTTTTTTTAAATAAAAAATTTGACCCCTTACACTCACCCCCTCTAAGTGAATGCAAGCGGGGAGAGGGTGACAGTCAGTTAGGGTTCCTTTTCTTTTTTGGTGTAATGGGAGACTTATGTACCAACATTCCTTCAATAACTGCTGACAGCATTCTGTCTCCCAATGCAAAGCTTTTTGCATACACACACCAATCTATGTGTATAGAAAGACAGATGGATGAACTAATCTTTAACAACAGAATATATTGCCTGATGCATTACACACCTAAAACAAAATCATAGAAATAAACATAAGTAAAAGGTGAGTGTAATCAAGCAAATTATTTACTTGGAGTAATCTAGTGCTAAGAAACAGATATGCCAGGGTTCAAATCCTGCTTCTCATACTGACCCATCCCGTAACCTTGGCCAAGACACTTAACCCTTTACTGCAGTTTTATAAACCCACTTGGACAGCAAAATACCCTGTGTACCTAACTGTAACTGGCTTTGAGTCTGTATTTGGAAAAAGTGAATAATTAAATTGCAAATCCCAATGAGGCTACATAAAATTGAAAATAACCAACTGCCAACCTCCACGCCCAACACCAATATATAAAGACTGTGCCCTTGCATCCTTATTACCCTCAACTCCTGTAAACTTGAGAGGAAAAAATGAAGAGAAGAAAGAGACTACCAAATGAGAGTGTTTTAAGAGTTACAAAGATCACTCTAATAAATGACATCGTCAAAACATACAGTTCTTCAAATGAATGAAGAGGTGTTCCCCCAAATCACTTCTAAAAACAAAGATCCATGAGCCAAATGGAAAGAAAAAGGCTCCCAAAGACAGAGCAGCAGCAGCAGCAGAAGCCTAAGTAACACGTCCCCAGGAGAGCAGCAACACGTGATACGTCTACTTATCAGGGTGAGAGGGAGAGAGGCAGGAGCTACTGCCTGAGCGTGTGTGTATTGAGGGGAGGGAGCCTGTGTGTTCAAGGAGGAGAGAGCGAGAGGGTGGGGAGGCCAGAAATTAGCTCGCCCTCCCAAACTCTCTGCCCATCTTCCTGCAAGAAGGAGGAAGAGAAGTCACTGTATAGTCGCTGAACTTTGAATATCCACTGCAAAACATCTTCCGGATCAACTTTGCATCCCTTTCTCTCCTGGACTTGACTTCGTTTTAGTTGATTATTATATATATATATATTTTAGCTTGTGGAGTTCCCATCGCTCCGTAGCATCCACGCCTAGGCGCGAGCAACCCATCCCCGGGCAACTCAATCGTAAGCAGGACGTCAGGGCAGGCACTAGATCCTGTGCAACAGCACCATCCCCGAGGCTGTTCCTCGCAAATCTACAACTTTATTACTACTAGGAAGCAGGTAAGAGAGACGCTGTCATTTTTTTTTAGATGTGCAAAAGACTGTTCCCCCACCCCTTTGCTTTTAACAGGGATGTTAAAAAGCGAAAAGTTTTGTCCCCCTCCCACTTCGCTGGAAAGTTATGCTGTGAAGATGCTGCTGCTCTTTTTTTTTTTTTTGGCAGTCTCCCTTCACTCTCCCCCTCCCCTCCCCGCTTGTTCTCCTCCTCCTCCTCCTCTTCCTTTCCCCTTCCTTGTTAAAGCCTCTCCACCAACCAGCTCCGAGCACCAGCAGCAACAGCAGCAGCGTTTGCCTGCAAGGACCTGATGCTCATCCATATTAAACCCGTCTGAGCTCAGGAATCCAGCCAGATCATCTCCTCTGCTGCTGCAAAGTTTATTTTTAACCGAACCGGCCACAGAATTTGGATGTTGGTGGGGGGGCAACAAATACATTTCTCGAACTTACGTGCCCCCTCCTTCCCACTCCAAAAGAAAGTTCGCTTTGTTACTTTACAAGTTTGAAAGTGGTTCAAAAGTTGAGATGACGCTTCTTGGCTAAGGTTAGACTCGTACATCTGTCTGTCTATTTATATTCTTGATCATTTCGTGTCTTTGATTCACGTTTAAAAGAAAATGTGACTTTATTTGATTTCTTGGTGGATGTATCAGGCAGTTGGGCACTTTTATTTAACTTCACTAAGTCGAATGATGCACCGTGTGTCTTCAATTTGCACTTTGATACCTCTCCCTCCCTCCCTGTGAGGTGGGAGCGCACGTCGTCCTTCAGGCTTTTTTTTTTTTTTTGCTTGCAAGGTTTTAGAGCTCAGCGTTTTAAGTTATACAGTGTAAACTTTAATTTAGCCCCCCTCCCCCAATAACTCTTCCCATCATCCCTGAAAAGTTGTAGCTGTTTGAATGTTAAACTTGTGTGTTGGCTTGTTGCATAGACGTATAATATAGAAACCATCTGTGACTGTCTGAAATGCGGATTATAGGAAGAGAGCACACGGTCTCTCGAGCACATCGTCATGAGTACAGGAAGGAGGCTGGCATCAAGAGAGGGGAGAAAATAGTTGAGACTTTTTTTTGTTTGTTAGGTTTTTCTAGTGGGATCACTGTCTGCTGGACCAGAGCTGCTTAATGACCGATTTAAAAAAAAAAAAATCAATTAATTGGTGGCATGATGTCTGATTGTAATTAAATGATGTTCTATTATCGATGAATGATTATCTTATTATCCGATCGTGGCGTTGAAGTTCTTTTCAGTGCCTCACCGTGTAGATGCAGACTAGTCGGGACTCGTCTCTTAGGAAACTGCGACCTTAATGGTTGCTAAGAGGCAGCCAGGGAAGGGTTTTATCCTCTCGCCTTTTGCTGATTAGCGTTTTCTTTCTCGGCGTTAGTAGGGTGGGTCAGATTTAGGACATTTTTTTTGAAGTATGGTGGTTAAGTTTACTTCTATGATCCAACAATATTAAAGTGAAAGGTTGAGGGCGGCCTGTTGCACTTTTTTTTTTTTTTTTTTTTTTACCTCTCTCTGAGGTGGGACGTGTTCTGTGTAGAGGATGGGTAGCAGGGGGAGTGAAACTAGGCAGGAATCGGGACGTGTACTTTTGAAAATTTGCATACGAGCTTCCAAGATATATGTTTTTGATGAGTTGTTGTTGAAGACACGGAGGTGCTCTTCACGTTTTTCATGCCCGGGGGGTGGGGGGAGAGTTTGAGTTGCTGATGAGTTACTAAGGGGTTTGCCACTTTATCTCGCTGTGCTTTGCAGCGCATCCTTGATGGGTAATAAAAGAGGAGGAGAGCAGTTCTCCTTGCTCAGCAGATTTGTCCTCCCCTGTTTCTTACTGGTTAGGAGATAGGAGAGCACAGATCCGGATGAGCCATTTACATTCCATTACGAAATTCTACACTGCTTTGGAGCCAGCAGCAGCACCACCACCACCAAAAACACACTTGTACAAGAAAACACTCCCAGAAAATGAAAGGGAGGGGGTGCACATCAGCTATCACTCTCCCCAATAAATGAGGCATGATAAAAGTACAGGATACTTGTAATAGTTAGGAAGGCAAGACACTACTGACCAGTGTGCAGAAGGTGACTTATTCATTCAGCTTTTGTATGGTGATGAGCAAGTGATGTTTGATGTTAATAATACAGTTTTTGAAGGTTGTTGTTTTTTTAATTACTCCTTCATACATGTTGATATTTATTTTGAAGTTTGTGGGGAAAAAAATCACATGAATATTATTTTTGAATCAAGAGTAGCATTTTTATCTCTTTTTGGTTTTAGTAATTTTCCATTTAGTCCGATTAGTTTGTAATAAGTTAGCCATTGTTTCAAAGTTATGGCTGTGGAGACCTGATGTGCCTGTGCTGAAAGTCACTTCCTCCTTGAGCTCCCTTCACTGCATCCCCCTTTCTAACAGAAGGAGTAGCTGTTTGTGCTGAAACAGGTGTAGCATGAGCAGTCTGGCTTTGTGCTTTTGTTTTCACTCAGAAGGATCTCTGTTTCTGCTGCTTGGAAAGGAAGTGAACCCATCCATCCAGTTCAGGTTGCCACAACACTTCTTTGCAGTGTTTGGTTGATGATACATCCCTTGCTATAGATTGGTCTTAATTTGGATTTTAGATTTGTATTGCTCACCTTTTCCAAATCTGGGTTTGAGGCAACTTAGGTTCAGGTATACAGAACATGAGATGATAGAAGACAAAGGTTACAGTGGGAGAAGTGTGATTTGAACCATGAAGTGGAGGAGTAGCCTAGTGGTTAGTGCAGAGGAGTTTGATCCTGGGGAACTGGGTTTAATTCCCACTCTGGGCAAGTCACTTAACCCTCCTTTGCCCCAGCAGGTACAAATAAGTACCTATATATACTATGTAAACTGCTTTGAATGTAGTTGCAAAAAATCACAGAAAGGTGATACATAAATCCCATTCCCTTTCCCTAACTTCCCTGGTTAACAACTTGCTTCCATAAACACTAACCACTTGATTTTAATTCAGCCTTGGTAAGACAGACCTAAACCTACTTTGTTGGTTTTTGACTTTTTTTAAATGTTGTTAGCTACTTTTTGGGATTCTGCCAGGTACTTTGGGCCTGGCTTGGCCACAGTTTAAAAGCAGGATACTGGACTAGATGGACCTTTGTTCTGACCCATTATGGCAGTTCTTATGTTCTTGTATTCTTGAGTTTACTCTGTTTAATGCTGGCAGACAAAACATATTCCTAAAATATTTTTTACATTCTTTTAATCCATGTAAAGCAAAATGTAAAGTGAATTGACTTATTAACCTTTTTCCCCTCCACTGCATGTGATGTTGCTTCATTTGAGCAGATCTGAATTGGCATCATCATAGTTCTGTTGGGTTGTTAATGCCATTATTTTAGTGGAAGAGTAGTGCAGTTTTCTGAAAGCTGTGTTGGATTTGTAACGGGACAAATGAGACCAGTATAAACATTAGCCTGGATTTAGTAGTATATGAGAACATAAGAATAGCCATACCGGGTCAGACCAATGGTCCATCTTGCCCAGTATCCTGATTACAACAGTGGTCAATTAGGGTCCCAAGTATCTTGCAGAAACCCAATTAGCAGCAACATTTCATGCTACTAATTCCAGCGCAAGCAGTGACTGCCCCCATGTCCATCTCAATAACAGAATATGGACTTTTCCTCCAGCAACATGTCCAAAAAATGTTTTAAACTCAGATATGCTAACAGCTGTTACCATATCCCCCTGCAACAAGTTCCAGAGCTTAACTATTCTTGAGTGAAAATAATATTTCCTCATGTTTGTTTTAAAAGTATTTCCATGTAATTTCATTGTGTGTCCCCTGGTATTTTTACTTTTTGAAAGAGTGAAAAATCGATTCACTTTTATCCATTCTACACCACTACTGTTTTCAAGATCACATAGTCCTCATCTTGAAATGGTTTATTGTGGAATTGATAATTTAAAAGTGGTGTGTTTGTGTGGAGGGAGGTGGGTTAATAAGCTTGAGCAAGAGAATGCTTCTTAAGGTGCTTTTTAAAAGCTACTTCCTTTAAGTCTGGAGGTGAAATTTCATTCTCCAGCACCTGATGGTGCCTGCTGGCTGCCTGGGAGAAAAGCTTAGTCTGACTCAGCCTGTACAGGTGCTGGCTGCCATTTCTAGTGCTGCATATCACATACTGCTTTCTTAGGGAGAGATGGACTGTGTTTTCAGGTCTGAGTGTTGAGAGATCCTGGAAGGCCTAGAACTGGAAAGTAGTGCACCTGTCTAGAACAGGCAGTCCTTTTGGTGCTAGTGATGAGCAAGTGCTGCTGTCTGCTGAAAGAAATTTTCTGGTGTTCAGTCCATCATGGCTTTGTTTCAGCTTGAGAACTGCTGTATCACCAAGCATTGAACTCTGATGTTGTAGCTATTACTATTCCCTTGTGTAGCTAAAGTTGTTTGCTGCTGTTTGTTTTGTTGTTGTTTGATTTTAAGACAAATTAAATAGTGGGAACGTATTTGCTGTTGCTTCCCATGAATACATAGATGCCAAAAAGACATGGTCAGCCTCAGAAACAGAAAAGTATCACTCGGGTTGTGTTATTCTATTATGTATGCCTTGTAGCGCTATAGAAATGATAAGTAGTAGTAGTAGTATTCCTTGTAAAGGTAGGTGGTGCTTAGAGGGTTGCAGTATAGGTGTTGCTAAGCAGCTAAGGAGAAGGATGCCAAAATGAACTCGTTTTCTTCTGAGGAAAGGGATTATTTTCCAAGTTTTTAGACCCATGTTTAGCTTTAGGGGTGAGATTTATTTTTCCAAGGCCTTTGCTGGTGTATTGGCTTGTGTTTTGCTAGATGTCCTTCATGGGAGGTGTCTGTCATTTCTTGCATTCTGAGCTTCTGATGTATGTTGAAGGCTTTGGAGCTCCATACAGAGAATATGCAAGCACTTCCCCCCTCCCCCAATCAGTTTCTTCAAGTCTGCATCCAAAATGAGCAAAAATAAGCAGGGACTCATTTTGGATTAATGTTTATATGCTCAGAAGAAAGAAGCACAGTACTGTGTGCCATTTCTACATGCTTTCTTACATGTTACTCATTTGAAGGGGCAACTCAAGATGCAAAGTGGCTTATTTTCTAAATGGGTGAATGAACCTTACTGGTTAAACTTAAGCTCCAGTATTTCTTTTTTTTATTTTATTTTATATTTTTTAAAATTTACAATAATGTATCCCAACACTGGAGATAAACAAGAAATATAGCTCCAGTTTTAGCTAGCTTGTCACCTTGCTTCTGTACCAAGTCTCCTCCTGCCCCCATGATTCTGCTTACAGTGCAGGCAGTGATGCCAGCGTACCTGCCCGAGAGGTGGACACGCTCATATAACTGTGTGTGGCAACCGATGGATGATCCCAACATTGGACACTTTCTTCAGAATAAGTGCCAGCCCTCAGAGCTCACCCGACTGGTGTAGCAAGCGCTTTGAATTGTGAGCATGAGAGCACCTCCTTTTAAAGATTGTACTAACCGCTGATTTTTGTCACTGACCCAAGAGAGAACTTTTCTGAAAGGATGCAGTGTGCTGGATCCCTTGACTTTTTTTCTGGTTTCTTATTCATCTTTGCTCCATGCCTCCAAGCACAAGCATCCTCCTTTTATCTGCACATGTACCAGTCAAGGAGACTAAGGTTGCTATTCTTGGAACAGCCAGTGCCAGTTGATATGCAGACACACTGCTGTAAACTTTCAGCCTTTGCAGCTGGGCCTCTTTAATGCCTCTCTGTCCCTTTTACAGTCAGCTCCTCTTGTCTCTGAGGTTTTTCTTTGCCCTCAATTGGAGCTGGGGTACACTTAATTAGTCAGGATTTTGGGGTGATTGGGAACATAGTCTTCATGTGCCTTACCAGGAAAATAATTATATGTGTGTGTATATATATATATATATATATATATATATATATATATATATACTTCTACTACTAAAGCGCTACTAGGGTTATGCAGCGCTGTACAATTTAACATAGAAGGACAGTCCCTGCTCAAAGGAGCTTACAATCTAAAGGACAAATGTACAGTCAGTCAAATAGGGGCAGTCTAGATTTCCTGAAAGGTATAAAGGTTAGGTGCCGAAAGCAACATTGAAGAGGTGGGCTTTGAGCAAGGATTTGAAGATGGGTAGGGAGGGGGCTTGGCGTAAGGGCTCAGGAAGTTGATTCCAAGCATAGGGTGAGGCGAGGCAGAATGAGCGGAGCCTGGAGTTGGCGGTGGTGGAGAAGGGTACTGAGAGGAGGGATTTGTCCTGTGAGCGGAGGTTACGGGCGGGAACGTAAGGGGAAATGAGGGTAGAGAGGTAATGAGGGGCTGCAGACTGAGTGCATTTGTAGGTAAGAAGGAGAAGCTTGAACTGTATGCGGTATCTGATTGGAAGCCAGTGAAGTGACCTGAGAAGAGGGGTGATATGAGTATATCGGTTCAGGCGGAATATAAGACGTGCAGCAGAGTTCTGAACAGATTGAAGGGGGGATAGATGGCTAAGTGGGAGGCCAGTAAGGAGTAGGTTGCAGTAGTCAAGGCGAGAGGTAATGAGAGCATGAACGAGAGTACGGGTGGTGTGCTCAGAGAGGAAAGGGCGAATTTTGCTGATGTTAAAGAGAGAGAAGCGACAGGACTTGGCTATCTGCTGGATATGCGCAGAGAAGGAGAGGGAGGAGTCGAAGATGACTCTGAGGTTGCGGGCAGATGAAACGGGGAGGATGAGGATGCCATCAACTGAGATAGAGAGTGGAGGAAGAGGAGAAGTGGGTTTTGGTGGAAAGACGATAAGCTCGGTCTTGGACATGTTCAGTTTCAGGTGGCGGTTGGACATCCATGCAGCAATGTCGGATAAGCAGGCCGATACCTTGGCCTGGGTCTCCGCGGTGATGTCTGGTGTGGAGAGATATAGCTGGGTGTCATCAGCATAAAGATATATATATGTGTGTGTGTGTGTGTGTGTGTGTGTGTGTCGTATGTGCACAAATTTGTGTTTTTGATTATGGATCCGTCGATTAGCTAACTACGTAACTTTCCTGAAGGGTCACACCAGGGAATTCTGGCATACTTTTGGAGGGTTAACAATATACCTTGTGGTGTGTGGGGGGGGGGGGCAGTGTTCTCTTAACCGTTGGGATTGGTTCAAGGGTATTGGGCATCTTAGGCAAACCTTTATCCGTGTACCCCCTCCAATTACCTTTTGGGCCTCTGGGCTTCCTCAGCAATCATGATCAACCCAACAACAGCCCCCCTCCCCCAAATAATGTAGGTAAATGAGCTATTTGAAAACTGTTCACACTCATGCTGATCAAAGCACCTTCTGTTATTTCTGTGTGCTTGTGTCAGGACCTATTACTTTGCTTTGACTGGCTGATCTTTGGTTTGCCCCTGCCCTGCACTCCCCCTCCTCCCAGGCTGCTTCCCTAGGTGAGATCGCCTGGTCTTTCCTAATGTTTGGACTGGCCCTATAAATAGTGAATTAGAGCTCTTGAGTCCCTACATGTAGTGAAAAAGAATCCTAGGTAACATAGCCTGTTTTCCACTGTGCTTAGCTACAAAGATGGGGCAATGTGGAGGAGTAGCCTAGTGGTTAGTGCAGCATACTTTGATCCTGGGGAACTGGGTTCAATTCCCACTGCAGCTCCTTGTGACTGTGGGCAAGACACTTAACCTCCATTGCCCCAGGTACAAAATAAGTACCTGTATATATGTAAACCGCTTTGAATGTAGTTGCAAAATACCACAGAAAGGCAGTATATCAAGTCCCATTCCTTTTCCTTGGATTTGGGTAGATTTTGCTAATGTAGTGGATTTATTATACAGTACAGTATTGATGGTCCGACGTAAATGGGACTGACCCATTGTTGGATAAATGAAAATTCAGATAATACTGAAAACACTGCATAAATCCCTCAAACAATAGAAATAAATGTGATGAAGTCACCAGGGGGGTCTGTTGGATATGCCGGAGGGTCAGATTAGCGAAGGTTGGATAATCGAGACTGTACTCCACATATCCAGGGACAGTGGAATTTATTTGTGTTTCATCATAGATAATTCTTAATAGAGGGCGAAGGAGAGGAGCACATCTTCCTAGGATTCATCTGAGTGAATACCTTATTATTTCATGGGTATATATCCTTAGGCTTTCCAGTTACAAAGCATCTCCAGACCCCACCCTAAGCAATTGTTCTGTTTGTATAGCAACACTTTTCAACCTGAGGCACTGTACACCTGGTTAATTGTATATGCACTCAACAGATGTGTAGCTGAAATGTTTGTGTGGATATATGTCTGTGTATATGTATATATATATTTGCATAAATAGTCAAAGGGAGTTGCTGAAAACTCATGACTTCATCAGATATACTACCAGGTTAGAGGGCACACAGAGTTCTAACAGACAAAATAATTTTATATGTTAAAAAAAAAGTAAACAGATGACGATAGCTTACGATTATTTTTATTAAGAAGGAATCATTTTGCTTAAATGATTGCAACCTCTTGGTATACAAAATTAGGATCTGTGGGCGGTCCTGTCTCATCCTCACAAATTTCCAGCCAGGAATCTAGTTAGCACTAGACTTACACTGAGCTAGTATGTGTATACATCTATAGATATAAGCTGAAGTACCTATTCTTCACCTGGGGTGGTGGCTTATGGTTTGTAAGTGGAGCGTATTTAGGTGAAACATATTGTCTATCTGAAAAATGGAGCAATCCCATCAATAGAACCCCCCCCCCCCCAAATACTCGTATTGAAAATAATCTGCATATAGAGGAGACATTCACTAATTTAGTAAGTTTTAGAATTGGTATGGGTCTTCATTCTTGAGTTATATCAAAAATAATAATAATAAAAAAATATATAATATATGCTTGAAATATATATTTAATATTCATTTCCTGGTACAGTGTGAATGTTGGGTATAAGAGGCAGGCGATGGTCCTGTAGTCTTATGCATATTCAGAGTTGTGCTGGAAGCAAGAGGGAGTTAGTTGGCTTTTTTTTCTATAGCACTACAGAGGTGATCTGGGGTATCTCTCTTCTTGATGGTACTTGAGTTTCAGGTTATCCAATCTGCCAGTCAGTAAAGGTAACCAGATGAATAGGTTTCTCCAGACAAAAATAGGTGATGGGTGGAGACTGTTTGCTCAATGTGATTCAAACAAGCCTTGCTAAAGAGACTTTGAAAAATCCCAGAGACAGACAGGGCATCTGAATAGCTCCACAAGGGATTCACCTACAAACTCACAAAGTTCCATGTGTTGGCATTCTTAGGGGTGGAGAAAAGCTATTGAAACCCCCCACAGGCATTGTTAGTCTTTTCTGGAAAGTCACTCTGGGAGTTCCTAGATAAAAGCTTTTAACTGTTTAATTTAATAGTTGTTTTAAGCCTGCTGGTGCAGAAAAAAAAGCTATTCAATGCAGATTTGAGTCTGCAGCTTTAAAATGTTATCAAGTGGCATTAAACAAATACAGTTGGTTTCTGGACAGCTGCAAGGCCCATGAGCCATGGAAACCTGTCCTGCTGATTGCTAAAGTTTCACACATACTGTGCTCTTGTCTTCCTTCATAAGCCTCCTCACAGTGTAGCATGGCACCCCATTACTTTGAAAGGGGTCAGGTATATGCCCTTAGCCTCTGGGATTTTGAGACTGTGTACCACACAGCAGTGGATAACCTTACCATGAAAACTAGTACACTGGTGTCCATAGATAACTATGATGTTGGGGGGTGGGGGGAAATAGAAGGTTAGTGCACTTATGTTGGTTTTATTCAGGATTTTCTTTTTCTCCTGTATCTAGGGCTGCATTTACTGATAGCCCCCGGGGCATCTGCCCCCTTTACTCATCTTCATAGGGGGCCCATAAGTAAAAGCGGCCTAAGCATAGGGCCCACTCCAGTCCAACATATTCCTTCTCTTATTGCAGCAGTTCCTAAGGTTAAAAGTGACATAAAGGTGCACTGCAGAGCCACCAGCAGTCTGTGCCACTGATGGCTTTCCCAGTTTTGTCCCTTCTGATGTCACTTCCTGTTTTTTAGAGGCAGGACTGGCAGAGCCAACAGCACCATAGACTGATGGTGACTTTGTACCTTTATGCTGCTTTATCCCTAGGAAGTAAGGTAAGCTATGCTGCTGGATGGGGGGGGGGGGGGGGGGGGGGGGGGGGGGATGAAAAGTTTACCCAGGGCCCAGTGGGTGGTTAATGTGGCCCTGGATGTGTCCTGTGTTTTGGGACAGGAGAGGGGCTTCATTTGCAGTACTAACTATTGCAGAATGAACAGACTTGCTAGATCAAGTATGGTCACAATAGAGCAGCAAATTAATTCTGACAACTGATTTAAAATCCAAGTTTGGGGATCAGAACCTAATACATTTCATAGCAAAAGAAAATAGGTTTGTTAACATAGAGGTTGAAGCAGAAAGCCATACGATAGAACTGCGCTCTGATGACTAGACGCATGACTTCTCCTACGAGATTAGTGAGAAAATATTTTGTGGCGATTTAGTATGCTAATGAGATTTAGTATCTCATTAGCATACTAAATCGCCACAAAATATTGTGCATAGAACTTGTGTGCTAATCAGGGAAAGCCTACATGACACATACACACACAGGTTCCTGGCGTAAGGGTGGCATTACTGTGAATATATTTTAAGAAACAGCACTTCCTTGTCACCTGTTACACTTGTGGTGGAAACTGAGTCCACCAGAAACATACTGTACCCACATATATGTGCCCCCTTCACCCATAAGGGCTATTGTGGTGTACAGTTGGGGGTAGTGGGTTTTGGAGGGCTCAGCAGACAAGATAAGGGAGCAACAGTGAGATGTATACCTGGGAGCATTTGTATGACCTACACAGCAGTGCCCCCTAGGGTGCCTCATTGCTCTTCTGAGATGTCTAGGGGACCAGTCTGAAAATGCTGGTCCCTTCTACGTCTCAATGGCTTGATTTTGTGCGTTTTACACTTTTTTTTTTAATGACCTAAAAAGATAAACGCACAAAACCTTGTTTGAAACAGTATTTTTGAAAAAAGATAGACTTTTTTTTTTTTTTTCGAAAACAGGTATATTTCCTATTTGGATTTAGTATGTTTAATGCAAAACATCCAAAGTCTGACTTAGGTGCACTATCGAAAATGCCCCTCCACGTGAGCTAACTCTTGCACAGAATCCCTTTTGTGCATTCTGTTCCTATTAACGTATGTGCATACCTCACAGTAACCATATGGTTGTGCTTTATGCATTGATCTCATACTACATGGGGGCCTCAGAAGGTTGACCTAGTGGAGAGTCCTTTAAACATCTTTCCTGGAGAGGAGGAGAAGTACATTGTGAATTTGTTTGTCCTCTAAAATTCAGGTAGTAGATGCATTTTTGGGGTAATTCTAATTATTTGTAACTGCACATTACTTGCTAACAAATGTTTCATCAGTTGTCTGATTAGCCCTTTTTCGGATGGATAATACTCCTCGAGGCTGGGAATATGTATGATCCCCTGTACACACTTTAAAAAATAAAAAATGAAGTGAAGCTGAAATGTGCGCACACATTTTTCTTTCTTTCCTTCATAGACTCGAGCAACTACCTTCTTTCCGTTCCCCCCACCCCCACACATCATTCACTCTCTCCAACCCTGCCCTTATTATTATTATTTAATTTTTTTTTAAATTGAACTCCATTCTTGGCTATGGCCTATGCATTCCTTCCTGTGTTGCAGGGCTTGAGATTTGCACTGCACATTAAGGACCCCTTTGAAACTGCCATGGCTGCCTTTTTATTCCTGTGCTGTGGGCTGGGGATCCCTGCAGGACATTCAGGACCTCTTCTTCCTGTATCTTGGGACTTGGGATTCCTATGGAGCACTCTTCCCTGAGTTTGCTGATTTTCTCAACGTAGATTTGTTTGTACATGTGTAAACCTATGCATATGGACAGACAAACACAGACTCTCCTTAAGTGGTACACTTGTTCAGTTGAAACGCATCTAAGTAGGGTTTGCCTCGAAGTTTGTAATCCATATTTAAGAAGTATATCAACATATTTGTGTTGTTTTTTTTTTCTTTTTAATTTGTAGAAAATTTAAATACAGTGTCTATAACATTTTAGGATTTAAGACCAAGTCTGTTTGTCTGGCCTTTGATTTGGTAATCTAGTTTACTGGCCAGTGGGAAAAGCTGTGGTAGCCTATGTACAAAATAAAAACAGAAGTTCAAGGATAAGGGGTTGTGTTATGATGCTGAAAGAAAGGAAGGTTGAATGAAAATGTGAGAAGACACTGTTTCAGTGGGTTTGATGGATTCCTGGAATAGCCTAGCAGCATAGTGACAGAATTCAGATGTGCTCAAGACAGAACCAGGTGGAGCAAAGGGAGCAGGCAGAGGAAACTGGGGGGGGGGGGGGGGGGGGGGGGTGTGAAGAGGTTCCTGTTGATGGCTAATGTTGCTATGGACCCTCTGCACTAAGCAGTTTTCCAGTAGACTCAGAGTGGGAGAAACCTTTCCATATATCATGCTGATCAAATCCATAGACTGGTGGGTTGTGTCCATCTACCAGCAGGTGGAGATAGAGAGCAAACTTTGCCTCCCTATATGTGGTCATGTGCTGCCGGAAACTCCCCAGTATGTTCTCTATCTCAGCAGGTGGTGGTCACACACAGCAGCAGCTCTGGCTAGGCCTCCAAGCCTAATTTTAGGGTTTGTTGAGTGCCTGGGGTTGAGGGCTCTTCTTGAGCAAGTGCAACCTGGTGGCGCCAGGTCCCTCCTTTTCTCCCTCCCCCTCCCGCTGGCTCCGTTTAAAAAAAAAAAAAAAATTTTGAACGTCCTTAAAGGTGTTTATTTCGACGTTTATTTAAACGTTATTGCACCTACTCACTGGGACACCAGGTCGTTACAGCTCGGAGCGGACAGCAGGTAATTTTTACCTTTTATAGCGGGCAGGGGGTTCCCCGATTGGTCTCCACGTGGCCTATGGCGTCGGAGGGCGAGGGCGCAAAGAGTCGCTCCCCGGATCGCGTGTGCGCTTCCAGAGGGGATGCGGGGGTCTTAAAGTCTGATTCGCCCTTGTTGGGTGACAGTTTCGTGACCGATGAGTTTTTCCGCCATAAACGCCCATCCCCCGCGGCTCGCCTCCGCCATATTGGCTGGCCACGCGGCTCGGACGGCTTCTTCTTGGGCCGCCCTTGAGGTGGGAGACATTGATGCCATGGCCGCCCTTAATTTGGGCGACGGCACAAAGTGGCTAAAGTTAAGCGCCGTTCTTCCCGCGCGGCTCCTTCGCGGAGAGTCGCGCCGGACGCCATCTTGGATGCGCAGCATGTCTCTCCCCCGCTCTTGCGAGCGCCGGTTGAGGGTGCGTCTAGGGCTGTAGCCCAGGCTGCGGAAGTGCACAGTATGCGGGGTTTCTCCCCCGAGTTTCTTTTGCTGCTGCATCAGGCCTTCCTTATGCAAAACGCTGCCCCTGCTCCCTCGTCTGGTAAAGAGGTTGAGGCCCCCGGAGGTAAACGCCCTCGGGTTGATTCCCAGGCCTTGGAGGACTTTGTCTCCTCCGATGTAGATGAGGGCAGCGTATCTGAGTTCTCCCAACGGTCCTTTGCGGATTCCTTGGAGGAGACGGATCCCCGCTCGGATGGAGCGGATGACCCCTCTGCAGCGCGGCTCTTTAGCTCAGAGGATTTGCCCAACCTGTTAATGCAGGCCATGGGCATTTTGAAGATTTCCTCTCTGGAGGACGTCTCTCCCTCAGCCCCTGTTGGCTCTGCCATTATGCTGGGGACGAAGCGCCCGCATAGAACCTTCCACGTGCATGATGCCATGCACACCTTAATTTTGGCTCAGTGGGATGTCCCGGAAGCGAGCCTTAAAGTGGTTAGGGCTATTTCCCGCCTCAATCCTTTGCCTGAAAGTGAACGTGAGGCCTATCTGTGGCCTACCGTGGTTTCTTTAATCACTGCGGTGACTAAGAAAACGGCGTTGCAGGTGGAAGGTGGCACGGCCCTATAGGACGCCCAAGACAGAAGATTGGAGGCGGCCTTAAGGTCGTCCTTTGAGGCGGCTGCTTTAAGTTTGCAGGCCTCAGTTTGCGGCTCCTATGTGGCAAGGGCGTGCCTGACTATGGTGCAGCGGGCTTCCCCCTCGGATCATTCCTTGAGGGCTGATTGGACGGCCCTGGAATCGGGCTTAGCCTATTTGGCAGACTTGCTGTATGATGTCTTGAGGGCCTCAGCTAAAGGCATGGCTCAGACAATCTCTGCGCGGCGGTGGCTTTGGCTGAAGCATAGGTCTGCTGACCACGCCTCTAAATCCCGCCTGGCTAGATTGCCTTTTAAAGGCAAGCTGCTCTTTGGGGTCGAGCTGGACAAAATCGTGACCGATCTCGGCACGTCTAAAGGGCAAGAGGTTACCAGAGGTCAGGGCTCGGGCTAGTGCTCGCCCCGGTACCTCCAGAGGACGGTTTCAGGAAGCCCGTCGGTACCGCCCGGGCAGGTCGGACTCCTCTGCCCCCTCTTCCTTCAAGAGGAACTTCTCCCCCAAGCAGCATTCCTTTCGCAGAGACCGCCGTCCCGGAGGTGCTCCCTCCGGTCCTCCCCTAGGGTCTCGTACCCAATGACGGGGCCTTGGTCCACGCCCCAGTGCAGATTGGAGGATGGCTGTCCTCGTTACTGGGCGAGTGGATCACAATAACTTCAGACGCTTGAGTGCTGGAAGTCATCAGAGACGGCTACAAGCTAGAGTTCTGCCGACCCTTAAGAGACGGGTTTGTACTCTCTCCCTGCAAGTCTCCGGTCAAAGCTGTGGCAGTGCAGCAGACCTTGGACAATCTGATCCGCCTGGGTGCGGTCGTTCCGGTGCCAGAAAATCAGCTTGGCAAGGGACGTTACTCCATTTACTTTGTGGTACCAAAGAAAGGAGGTTCTGTACGGCCTATCCTCGACCTCAAGGGGTCAATCAGGCTCTTTCGCATGGAGACCCTCCGCTCTGTTATAGCGGCAGTGCAGGCAGGAGAGTTCCTGGCATCCTTGGACATCAAGGAAGCGTACTTGCATATTCCCATCTGGCCTCCTCATCAACGCTTTCTGCGTTTTGCAAGTACTGGGCCGACACTTCCAGTTCAGAGCCCTCCCGTTCGGGTTGGCTACTGCTCCGCGGACCTTCTCCAAAGTAATGGTGGTCATCGCGGCCTTCCTGAGGAAGGAAGGAGTACAAGTCCATCCTTATCTGGACGACTGGTTGATCCGAGCCCCCTCTTATGCAGAGTGCGGCAAAGCTGTGAACCGGGTGGTTGCTCTTTTGAGCTCCCTGGGGTGGATCATCAACTGGGAGGAAAGCCAGCTGCGCCCAACTCAGTCCCTGGAGTATCTGGGAGTTCGATTCGACACCCAAGTGGGCAGAGTGTTCCTGCCAGACAATCGGATTGTCAAGCTTCAGGCTCAGATGGACCAGTTCCTAGTAGCCTCTCCTCTTCGGGCTTGGGACTATGTGCAGCTGTTGGGCTCTATGACGGCCACGATGGAAGTAGTGCCCTGGGCCAGGGCTCAAATGAGACCACTACAACACTCTCTCCTGCAGCGCTGGACTCCGATGTCGGAGGATTATGCTGTGCGCCTTCCCTTGGACCCAGCAGTGCGCAAGGCGCTGAGCTGGTGGACGTAGACAGACAAGTTGTCTGCAGGAATGCCTCTGGTGACCCCGGAGTGGATTGTCGTCACGACGGACGCCTCTTTGTCGGGCTGGGGAGCCCACTGCTTGGGAAGGACAGCGCAGGGGCTCTGGTCTCCTGCAGAGGTAAAGTGGTCTATCAACCTCCTGGAACTCAGAGCCATTCGGTTGGCGCTTTTGGAGTTCATCCCGGTACTGGCGTTGAAGCCTGTACGGGTCCTGTCGGACAATGCCACGGCTGTGGCCTATGTCAACTGCCAGGGAGGTACCAAGAGCGCCCCTCTAGCCAAGGAAGCCATGAATCTATGCCAGTGGGCGGAAGCGAACCTGGAACAGCTGTCAGCGGCCCACATTGCCGGAGTCATGAATGTCAAGGCGGACTTTCTCAGTCGCCATACCTTGGAGCCCGGAGAGTGGCAGCTATCTGCTCAGGCGTTCTTGGACATCACGAAGCGCTGGGGCCAGCCGAGCCTAGATCTGATGGCGTCATCGGCCAATTGCCAAGTGCCGCGCTTTTTCAGCAGAGGACGGGACCCTCGATCCCTGGGAGTAGATGCTCTTCTCCAACAGTGGCCGACACAAGAGCTTCTCTATGTGTTCCCGCCCTGGCCCATGTTGGGCAGGGTGCTAGACCGGGTGGCAAAGCATCCGGGCCGGATAATCCTGGTGGGTCCGGATTGGCCCAGACGTCCCTGGTATGCGGACTTTATCAGGCTCTCAGTGGACGAACCTCTGCGACTGCCAGTGGAGCAGGGCCTGTTACATCAGGGTCCCGTGGTGATGGAGGATCCCTCCCCCTTTGGTCTTACGGCCTGGCTATTGAGCGGCAGAGTCTGAGGAAGAAGGGCTTCTCAGACAAGGTCATCGCCACTCTGCTGAGAGCGAGGAAGCGCTCTACTTCTACTGCTTACGCCAGGGTTTGGCGTACCTTTGCAGCGTGGTGTGAAGCAGGTTCACTTTCTCCATTTACTGCTCCAATTTCTTCAGTGCTGGCGTTCCTGCAAGAAGGTCTGGAGAAAGGCCTGTCGCTCAGTTCCCTGAAAGTCCAGGTAGCGGCCCTGGCTTGCTTCAGGGGCCGCCTGAAGGGTGCTTCCCTGGCTTTGCAGCCAGATGTGGTGCGTTTCCTCAAGGGAGTTAATCACCTGCGCCCTCCTCTGCACTCAGTGGTGCCTGCGTGGAATCTCAACCTGGTGCTAAGAGCCTTACAAAGCCGCCTTTTGAACCCTTGTCGAGGGCGTCTCTGAAAGACCTGACGTTGAAAGCAGTCTTTTTGGTGGCTATCACTTCAGACAGAAGAGTTTCCGAGCTCCAGGCACTCTCTTGTCGAGAGCTTTTTCTGCAGTTCACTGAGGCAGGAGTGACTATTCGCACAGTGCCTTCCTTCCTACCCAAGATTGTTTCTCGCTTCCATGTGAGTCAGCAGCTCTGTCTCCCTTCCTTTCGTAGGGAGGACTACCCAGAAGAGTATTCTGCTCTCAAATATCTGGATGTGAGACGGGTCATCATCAGATACTTGGAAGTGACCAATGATTTCCGGAAGTCGGATCATCTGTTTGTCCTGTTTGCAGGTCCTCGTAAGGGTCTGCAGGCTGCTAAGCCTACAGTGGCAAGATGGGTCAAGGAAGCCATTGCAGCGGCTTATGTGGCCGCGGGGAAGGTGCCGCCTATTCAGTTGAAGGCCCACTCCACTAGAGCTCAGGC
This sequence comes from Microcaecilia unicolor, assembly GCF_901765095.1. Classification (NCBI taxonomy): domain Eukaryota; kingdom Metazoa; phylum Chordata; class Amphibia; order Gymnophiona; family Siphonopidae; genus Microcaecilia; species Microcaecilia unicolor. The sequence continues at coordinate 321,066,562 of NC_044031.1, forward strand.
GGCCTCGATGGCAGAGGCCGGGTCCGTCTCCTTGGAAGAGATTTGCAAGGCGGCAACTTGGGCGTCGGCCCATACCTTCTCCAGACATTACCGCTTGACTGTGGCTGCTCGGGCGGAGGCCCGGTTTGGAGCTTCAGTGTTGAGTTCAGGGATTTCAATGTCCCGCCCTGGGTGAGTACTGCTTCGGTACATCCCACCAGTCTATGGATTGATCAGCATGATGATATGGAAGGTAAAATTATGTATCATACCTGATAATTTTCTTCCATTAATCATAGCTGATCAATCCATAGCCCCTCCCAGATATCTGTACTGTTTATATTCTGGTTGAATTTTAGGTTCAAGTTTAGTCTTCAGTTACTTCAGGAGGACTTCATGTTCAAGTTTTTTCACTTGGATTCTTCAAGAGTTGAGACGAGTTTGTGTTACAGTGAGCTGCTGCATTCCTCTCCCCTCCGTTTTATGGGGCTGGATTGAGACTTAAATTCTGCCGGCACTCCCTCCCGCTTCGTGCGGCTGTAGGGCAGCTTTGTACCCCTCCCGCTTCGGCGGTGTTTGGGTCAGTCAGCTCCTCCCGCGGTTGCGGTTGCAGGATAAGCCAGATCCCCCCGCATCGGCGGGGTGGTGTCCCTCCCCCGCTCCGCGGGGATGAGCTGGACGGATTCCCCTCCCCCACTTGTGTGGGGATGAGCTGGGTTATTTCCCCTCCCCCGTTTCGGCGGTGGTGAGCTGGGCAGAGTGTCCCTTTGTGGGTGTAATTCTCTAAGTGCTGAGTCCTGCGGATGGAGCTTTGATATCGACATACTGAGGAGTTTCCGGCAGCACATGACCACATATAGGGAGGCAAAGTTTGCTCTCTATCTCCACCTGCTGGTAGATGGACACAACCCACCAGTCTATGGACTGATCAGCTATGATTAATGGAAAGAAAATTATCAGGTATGATACATAATTTTACCTTTTTACATCTGGTGCCTTATGCATTATTTTCTCTCCTTGCATAACTCCTTAGAGTCATCCCCTAAACTGATCAGCCATGTGCAGTTCCCTCTTAGGTGGCTTCTCCTCTCTTCAGTGTATCTCCACTACTGCCTCCAAGTTCATCATGTAAGTTGTAGTTATGGCTTGTCCCTGAAACCTGCTCAGTATCTTATTCTCCTTAACACCCCTTTTCTGGCCACAGTATGACCCTAATGATACAGCCCTTACCCCTATATTCCTACAAAATGCAACACAACAGCAGCCTCCCACCCTCCCTGTACACCATCCTTCTATGCTAATATGGCCCCTGAGGACCAACAAAGATACATTAGGGCAAGCAAGAAAACAAAATCTAAATCCTATTTCCTTGTCATCAGCAGCAGATGAATCCATTACGAATGGGTTGTGTCCACCTACCAGCAGGGGGAGATAGAGAAATACTGAGAGGCAGATGGAGCTAGCCGTCCTAGAGGCACTATGGTTTTCAGTGTTCTCTATCTCCCAGCAGGGTTGGACGCAGCTTGTTCAGCTCCTTCAAGATTCTGCCTGGGGTGGCTCCTGTGCTTTTGCCAGTTGTGGCTAAGTGGAGCCCACTTTAAAGGCACATAGGTTCGCCCTTTCCCTGCCTTACCCTTCCCCCTGTGTGCATGCAGGCATATAGGTTCACCCTTTCCCTGCCTTTCCCACCCTCTTCTGCCTCTGGAGTACCTCTGTAGCTGTTTGCCTCCAACTTTCCTAACAGCGTTAAAAAAAAAATCGCGCTTTGGCAGTGCTGCTATTTCTGAGGCTTTTCCTGACGGTGCAGCGTGACCGGAGCTCGTGGACTCGGTCCTTTGAGGTAAGAGCGGTACTCGGCTCCTCCGGGAAGGGCCGGCAGATGGCATTCCGATCAGGGTGATTTTGGCGCGAAGCCGCCATTTTGAATTTTATTCTGCCGTTTTTCGGCGATAGCTGCTGAGGGAGTTAAGCGTTGTTCCCGTTGTGGCAAGCGCAGATCAGCAGCGGGGCTCTGTAAAACTTGCTGTTTAGACGGTACAGCCAGTACGAGCATGGCGAGCGATGATTCTTCCTGCTCGATGGAGCTGGCAGCGGGCGCCATCTTGGAAGCACCGCATGGCTCGACCCCCACAGTTGCAGAGGAGTCTGAGAGCACAGGGGCGCCTCGGGCTGAGGCTACCAGATGAGCTCTGTTCCCCATGGCTCCTAATTCGGAGACGGGAGGTCAGGGTGAGTTTTTCTCCCCCAAGTTTGTGCTTATTTTACATAAAGCCTTCATGCTGAAAAGAGCTCTGCCGCAGGTGTCTGACACTGCGTTGCTACCTGGTCCCCCTTCAACTGATGATGGCCCGGGGCTGATGTTAGACGTGGATTCCCCTGAGCATTGGATGCACGCTAAGCATAGACGGATAAATTCCCAGTCGGAGAGTGGTGCACCCCCCTTTCCCCCCCCCCGTGGTCGGGCTGTGGGGACTCTGAGGGATCTGGCAGGCCTTCGTTGTCTGAGGAGCCAGAGGAAGTTGCCGGTTTGCCACTGGATCTGGATGATCCCACTGCGGTTCGGATTTTCCACCGCAATGAGCTGTCAGTACTTATCTCTGATGCCTTACAGGCCCTCTCTATTGATGATCCTGTTAAAGGTGAGGCCTCCTCTGGTAATCCAAGGATGGCCAGTACTAAGAAGCCTGCTCAAGCCTTTCCTTTGCATGACTCCATCCAAGAGCTTATTTCTGCTCAATGGGCTGACCCTGAGGGGCCCTTGAAAGTGGCCAGGGCGATGGGGCATCTTTACCTTCTGAGTGAGGAGCACTTGGCCCGTTTTGGGATGCCTAAAGTGGATGCCTTAGTCACAACAAAGACCACCCTCCCAGTAGAGGGAGGGGTTGCCCTGAAGGACATTCAGGACAGGCGGCTGGAATCAGTGCTAAAACGGTCCTTTGAGATTTCGGGCCTAGCCTTAAGGGCGTCTGTTTGCAGTTCTTATGCTGCTCGAGCCTGCCTCTCTTGGTTACAACGGGCAGTGGAACAGCCCTTGGATGGCGCGGAGTCCCTCACTGAGGTTGCACCGCGAATGGAGTCGGCCTTGTCATTTTTAGCTGACGTCCTCTATGATCTGGTCAGAGCTTCGGCTAAACAGATGTCTGTGGCAGTGTCCGCCCGCCGCCTTCTATGGCTACGGCATTGGGCGGCTGACATGGCCTCTAAGCAAAGACTGGTGAAGTTGCCCTTTCGGGGCCTTCTGTTATGTGGAGAGGAGTTGGAGAAGATTGTTAAAGACCTGGGGGATGCTAAACCCTAGCCGTTTCCTGAGGATAGGCTGCGGCCTTCTTCCAAGGGTCAGGTGGTTCCCTCTTCCTCCAGACCTCGCTTCCGTGAAGCTCGAAGGTATCGCCCGGGGCACTCTGCTGGGTTTACTCAACGTGCCCGTTTTCAGCAGAGGAACTCCTTTTGCTCGGACAAACGCTCCGCAGCGGCAGGCTCAAGGCCAGGAGTTCAGGGCTGTTCTTCACAATGATGGGACGCCGGTCCACTCCTCCTTTACAGCTTTAGGACGCCTTTCCCTCTTTCTCGAGGAGTGGACCAAGATTACCTCAGATTAGTAGGTCCTGGACCTGATCAGAGAAGGTTACCGATTGGAATTCGGTGCCCCGGTGAGAGACGTGTTTCTGGAGTCCCGATGCGGCACTGCCGTCAAACGGGCGGCGGTAGAGGAGACCTTACAAGTCTTGTTGCACCTTGGAGCGGTGATCCCTGTGCCTCCCGCCGAACACGGCTGCGGTCGTTACTCCATTTATTTTGTGGTGCCGCAAAAAGGTGGGTCTTATCGGCCCATTCTCGACTTAAAGAAAGTCAACGAGTCACTAAGAGTGCGGCATTTTCACATAGAAACCCTGCGCTCCGTCATTGCGGCGGTTCAGCCAGGAGAGTTCCTCATGTCTCTGGACCTGAAAGAAGCTTACTTGCACATTCCTATATGGCCCGCACCAACGGTTCCTCCGGTTTGCGGTGTTGGGAAAACATTTCCAGTTTCAGGCCTTGCCTTTTGGCCTCGCCACAGCTCCTCGAACATTTTCCAAGGTAATGGTGGTAGTAGCTGCGCTCCCCGAACATTTTCCAAGGTAATGGTGGTAGTAGCTGCCTTTCTCAGGCGAGAGGGTATCCGGGTTCACCCGTACCTCGACAACTGGCTCATCAGAGCGGACTCTGCAGAAGAGAGTAGTCACGTAACAGCCAGAGTGGTCTCAGTACTGCAATCTCTGGGCTGGGTGGTCAGTATTCCCAAAAGCTACCTGACCCCCTCTCAATCTCTAGAATATTTGGGGGTCCGGTTCAACACGGCCTTGGGGTTTGTCTTTCTACCCGACCAAAGGCGGTGCAAGCTTCAGAATCAGGTCCGTCTGCTCCTGCGGATGCCTCGCCCGCGAGCTTGGGACTTTGTCCAGCTGTTGGGGTCGATGACGGCCACCTTGGAAGTGGTGCCATGGGCGCGAGCGCACATGAGACCTCTGCAGATTGCCCTGCTTCAACGATGGTCTCCTGTGTCCCAGGATTATCAACGCAGACTCACATGACTCCCTGCGACCCGACTCAGTATGGAGTGGTGGCTTTCAGACAGCATGCTGTGGCGAGGAATGCCGCTAGCGCTTCCCAATTGGTGCCTGGTGGTAACGGATGCCAGCCTGAAGGGCTGGGGAGCACATTGCCAGGGAAGCTATGCCCAGGGTCTGTGGACACCCAAGGAAACGGGGTGTTCCATCAATCGCTTGGAACTGAAAGCAATATTCCAGGCTCTTCTGGCCTTTCACATGACTCTGGAGGGGCTAGCTGTCAGAGTTCTGTCGGACAACACGACAGCAGTGGCTTACATAAATCGTCAAGGCGGCACTCAGTGCCAAGCACTGGCTGCAGAGGCTGCTCAGATATGCCACTGGGCCGAGCTACATCTGCAGCTTCTGTCAGCAGCTCACATAGCAGGTCAGAGCAACGTGCAAGTCGATTTTCTAAGCAGGTATCAAATCGACCCTGCGGAGTGGGAACTGGCAGACGAAGTGTTCCTTCAGATCCGTGCCAAATGGGGAACACCCGTAGCGGATCTTATGGCCTCAAGCACAAATGCCAAAGTCCCGTCCTTTTTCAGCAGACAGAGAGATCCTCACTCGGTGGGGTTGGATACCTTGGCTCAACTCTGGGCTCCGGGCCTCCTGTATGTGTTCCCTCCTTGGCCCTTAATAGGGCGACTCCTCCTGTGAATTCGGCTGCATCAAGGAGTGGTGATCCTCATTGCCCCGGATTGGCCCAGGCAGCTGTGGTATGCGGACCTCCGGCAGATGCTGGTGGAGGCTCCCCTTCCCTTGCCTCTGGTACCGAACCTGTTGACACAGGGCCCGGTGACTATGGAGGATCCATGCCGCTTTGGTCTTACGGCATGGCTATTGAGAGGGCGCAATTGAGAGACAAGGGCTATTCTAACAAGGTCATCTCCACTCTCTTGCAGGCCCGCAAGTGTTCCACTTCCGTGGCATATGGTCGGATCTGGCGCCAGTTTGAGGCTTGGTGTGCTTCTAAAGCGATCACACCCATGCAGGCTTCTGTGTCGCCGATACTTGACTTTCTGCAGGATGGTTTGCAAAAAGGCTTGGCCTATAATTCCCTGCGTGTTCAAGTGGCAGCATTGCCATGCTTTCGGGGGAAGGTCGCTGGCCTCTCCCTGGCTGTGCATCAGGACATTGCACAGTTTCTTAGAGGGGTGCTTCGGCTCCGTCCTCCCGTGCGGGCCCCTTGTCCGGCTTGGAACCTGGGGCTAGTATTAAAGGCTCTTCAATGTTCGCCCTTCGAGCTGCTGAGGCGAGCTTCGGAGAAGGATGTGACTCTAAAGACAGTCTTTTTGGTGGCCATTACATTGCCGAGACGGGTGTCTGAGCTCCAGGCGCTGTCCTGTCGAGACCCATTTCTGCAATTCTCAGAGTCCGGAGTTACGGTAAGTACTGTGCCTTCCTTCCTGCGTAAGATGGTTTCAGCGTTTCACCTAAACCAGCCTATTTTTCTGTCCTCCTTTACTAGGGAGGAGTTTCCGGAATCTTTTGGGCAGTTGCACCTTCTGGATGTGCGCAGGGCTCTGTTGCAGTATCTGCAGATGTCAAATGCTTTCAGGACCTCTGATCACCTTTTTGTATTGTTGCCTCGCAGAGGGTCTCCAGCATCTAAAGCCACTATAGCCCGTTGGCTTAAGGAAGCCATTTTTTCTGCATATCTGCTATCTGGCTGGCCTCCGCATGACGCGTTTAAGGCACATTCCACAAGAGCGATTTCCTCCTTTTGGGCTGAGACGGGAGCTCTCTCTCTTCAAGAGATATGTAGTGCAGCTACTTGGGCTTCTAAGCTCTCTTTTGCCCGTCATTACAGGCTGGATGTGGCTGCCAGGAGGGACGCGCTTTTTGGAGCACAAGTGCTTGCGCGTGGTGTGGCTTGTTCCCGCCCTATCTAGGGATTGCTCTGATACATCCCATTCGTAATGGATTCATCTGTTGCTGACGACAAGGACGGGAAAATTAGGTTCTTACCTTGGTAATTTTCTTTCCTTTAGTCACAGCAGATGAATCCATGATCGCTCCCTGATTGACTGTTTTGTGTTCAGTTTTTCCTGCAGACATGTTCCCTCTTTGGGAGAAGTTGGAAAACAGTCTTCAGGATTTCTGTTCTACTACAGAAGGTTGAGTTCGTCCCTCCTTTGTGTTATTGCTCCTGTTCTGGGGTGTTCGTTCGCTGTGAGGAAAGTTCATGTTATGCTACTTTGCGGTTTAACACTGCTTTGGAAGCTTCAAAATACTGAGAGGCAGATGGAACTAGCCATCCTAGAGGCACTATGGTTTTCAGTGTTCTCTATCTCCCCCTGCTGGTAGGTGGACACAACCCATTCGTAATGGATTCATCTGCTGTGACTAAAGGAAAGAAAATTACCAAGGTAAGAACCTAATTTTCCCACACCATCCCTCAGATCAAACTGTGAAGGATCAAGAAATTAGATCTCCAGGGTATTTAAATAAACACATACTTGTAGTGTTTAAATATGGTAACCAGAGTTTCAGAAAGCATTTCTTTGCCTTTGGCCCTTTCATGTCTAGGGACATTTTATTTATTTATTTAGATTTTGCTCACTCCTTTTTCAGTAGTAGCTCAAGGTAAGTTACATTCAGGTACGGTGGATATTTTTCTGTCCCAGGAGGGCTCTCAATCCAAGTTTGTACCTGAGGCAATGGAGGGTTAAGTGACTTGCCCAAGATCACAAGGAGCAGCAGTGGGATTTGAATCAGCCACCTCTGGATTACAAGACTGGTGCTCTAACCACTAGGCCACTCCTCCACTCCAGTTGTGCTCTATGTTGAGAAGCTCATGCATCTGATTGCACTATTGAAGTAGCGTTGGACGGTTCAGTCTGATCCATTGAAGTAGAATGCAGTGCTTTGAAATCAGAGTGGCCTTATGAACCCAATCGCAGAGGTGTCATCTAACAGACAGAGTTTAGGAGTGGGGACCTAGTTGCGGTGGTGTTGCCAGAAAAGCTGTATACCGGGACAATCCCAAATGTTTGTATGTTGCCTTCCCTGTCTGACATTTGAGATGGGTCCCATCTGAACGGAGACCCATCTTCTTGTCTCTAGATGGATGTATAAACATTTGCATATAACTTATAGTGGTGTTCTTGGAACTTTATACTTTGTGCCAACCGCGGTCCATCCTTCAGACTATTAAGACAAGCCTCCGACATATAAGGTTCAAAGTCCTGAGTCCACTGATCCAAATTTCATTTGAAAAGCGTAATTTAGATTCCTGCATTAATAGCCCACCCCCCAGATTTCACAGTAACCATCATTGCTCTTCCCCCCCCCCCCCCCCCCCCCCCCCGCGATGGCTGGATTCCTAATCTTACCTTTTCTCATGGTTCTGGTGTTCGGTTGGTGCGGGGCCTTGAACATGCACAAGTGCTCAAGGCCCTGCACCAGCCATGAGCCATAACCATGAGGAGAGGTAAGAAGAGAGGTCTGGTCATCGTGGGGGTTATGTTATGTTACAGCAGAACTTCTATTCTGCCTTTATTTCTGCAGTTCTGGTTTCTTTTAGTGTAATCTGACCTTGATCAAACATTTGGGAATTACAATGTTAATAATACAGTTAACCCAAAAACATAACCAAACCATCCTATCAATTAGAATCTGAAGGTATAAAGCAGTATGATGAAGTAGAAACGCTTTAATTATTTTTCCTAAATGTTAAATAGTGTTGACAGGTTCTTAGTAATAGTGTTCCACTGTTTGGCCATCTGGTAATGTAACGAGGTGGGAAAGTGTTTAATTGATTTAAACTTGATTATATCAGGAAAACATAGTAAAAATTGATTTTGAGTATTGTGTTTTGACCCATCATTCTGTAGGAGTATGGCTAGATTTACCATATCGGAAGGAACCACACCAGACAACATTTTAAAAACTGTAATATTTAGTTTAAAATATACACGAGCTATAATTGGTAGCCAATGTAGTTCCAGATAAAAAAAATTTTTACTGAATCATATTTTGACAGGGTTGGAGGAGAGAAATGGTGCCTCCATTAATAGCCCACACTAGACTTCAGAAAACCCATTATTGCTAATAATAGCCCGGGCAATTATTAGAGAGAATATGGTATCTTTTGTGAGTGAGGGCTAGGTTATGAACCACCTGGGGTATACAGCAGTCACCCTCCTCCCCCCCCCCCAGCCCCAGATGTGAATTGGTGTCTTCAAGAGGCCAAATGTCCTTTCTATCATGGTTTAACTAGGGAAAATCTTGACAAAAAAAATCTGATTTTCTTTGTTGAAATGATTTTGCCACATCTACTGCATCCCTTTCAATTTGTGTTCCCTTGGTCATCCCCTCCCCACTAAATTCGTTTACCAAGCTATAATTGTAATGTGACCTGGCATATGTAGACATCTTAAGGCCTATCAGATTCTGTATTTACTGTTTCTGTAGGAAGCAAGATCTTCAGAGCTAGCCACAGATACACTAAGTGAGTTCACTCAAAACAGTAAAAGCTTTGAAACTGTCTCACATAGACTGAGGAAAGTAGTGGTAGATCCAGCCCTCTTAAGTGCACTTATAAGTAAATAAATTAGTACTGCTGATCTCCACAGTTCTGTGCTGAAGGGCTGCAAAATCCAGCTCTTGCCATGGATTGCTATGGGAGATTGTGGGCCAGGTTGAACTGGAATACAAAGTTCTTCAAATACAAAAATTCTGGGTCAGTTCTCTTTGCTCAGCTTGTTGACAGCACTGTGCTTGTAGATTGTTTTTGGAATTTATTTCATCCGATTACTGCAGAGGAAATTAAAATTCTGTTAAGTAAGGTTTTACACTCTCCGTGTTCTCTATGTATTTAATAGTGAGAGCTCTCAATGCATGCATTCAGTGGGCTCCAGTAGAAATTAATAGGTTGCTTCACTCAGGGTCTCTTCCCTTGGATATGCGTACTATTCTCTGAATATATGGAAGAATTTTCATGCCTAAATCTCTCTCAGTTTGGGTTTAGGGCAAGTCACAATATGTTAGTATTGACCTCCTATGTGAGGAAATAATTTGTGTTTAGGGGAACAGATTGTTTGTTTTATTGCAGTTTTATATATCCACCACATTTGATACGGTGGATCATGATCTTTTATTGACTAGATTAAGGGGTCTTTTACCAAGGTGTTCTAATGTTTTAGCTCAAACTAAAAATCATCTGGTGCTAAACACTGAGATGTCCGTTATATTTCCTGCCAGCAGCTTTCTTCATTGGCATGGATCTGACCAGCTCTTCTGCTGCTGCTAGGCCAGTAATGGCGAACCTTTCAGAGACCGAGTGCCCAAACAGCAACCCAAAATCGAATTATTTATCGCAAAGTGCCGGTACTCATTAGGGGCGGGGTCACCACATATGACTCCACCCCTATGATAGCCACACCCCTTACACCAGCCATGGCGCATATAAACAGACATCATTGAAAATATTATACTAGTATAGGAGAAAAAAATAACATGATTTTCTTTCATTATAAATCATTTCTGTAAGCTACTACAGCTCCAGTATACCCAGTGCAACATAAGACAGCAGATGTAAATTCTCAAATTGGACATATTCCAAACACTAAAATGAAAATAAAATGATTTTTTTCTACCTTTGTTGTCTGGTGACTTCATTTTTCTGATCATGCTGGCCCAGTATCCGATTCTGCTGCTATCTGTCCTCTTAACTCCGTTTCCAGGACTTCCTTTCCATTTATTTCTTTACTTTCCTCCTTTCTTCTTTATTTCTTGCCCTCCATCCATGTCCAGCAACCCTCCTCTCCCCCTGCCCTCCCTCCCAGCACCAGGCAGCCCTCCTTCCCAGCACCCAACACCAGGGCTCCCACCCAGCACCCAACATCAGGGCTCCCAGCAGCAGCACCCAGCATCAGGCCTCCCTCCCACCCAGCACGCAGCAGCAGCACCCAGCATCAGGCCTCCCTCCCACCCACCCAGCACCACACAGCACGAAGCCTCCCACCCACCCAGCACCAGGCCTGCCTCCCGCCCTCCCTCCAACCAAAGAAGCATCAGGCCGCCTGCCCGTCCTCCCTCCCAGCACCAGGAACCCCCTCCGTCTCTGAAATTTAAAAAGCGTACCATCCTCGGGGTTAAGGCGGCATGCGTCGGCAGCAAAGCGTGTGTTCTTTGCTCGGTGCGCCTTCGGCCTTCCCTTCTGAGAGACAGAAAGGAAGGCCGAAGGCGCGCCGCACGAAGAACACGCGTTTTGCTGCCGACGCACACCGCCTTAACCCTGAGGAGTAGGACGGTACGCTTTTTAAATTTCAGAGGAGGAGGGGGGTTCCTGGTGCTGGGAGGGAGGACGGGCAGGCGGCCTGATGCTTCTTTGGTTGGAGGGAGGGCGGGAGGCAGGCCTGGTGCTGGGTGGGTGGGAGGCTTCGTGCTGTGTGGTGCTGGGAGGACGGGCGGGCGGCTTTGGTTGGAGGGAGGGCGGGAGGGGAAGCTGAACTGGTGCTGGGAGGGAGGGAGAGTGGGCAGACCAGCGACGGCGCGCGTGCCAATGGAGAGGGCTCTGCGTGCTCTCTCTGGCACGCATGCCATAGGTTCGCCATCACCGTGCTAGGCCATGGGACTCCTGCCTGTGTTTCATGCTACTGCCATGCATGACAGAAATTAAAACTTCTGTGGGCTGGATGTGGCCATGGGAAGGTAAAATGATGGTAGGCCTGAAAAGCAAGCTCCATGAGCTGTGGTTTGGAGATCCTTGATCTAGAGATATGCCGTGCCCAAAGTTTGAAGAGTATTTTGAACCGGGCCAAATTTTTAGGAGCCAATTAAAACACAAAATGGCAGCTTGACAGTATGACACTATTTTTGGCTAGAAGAAAAGACGCCACCAAGGTGGCAGAACAAAGGACCTACTACAAAAAACTCCAATAGAAAAAAAAAAAAAAAAAGAGTAGGGTTGCCTATGTAACTATTTTTGGCCAAGCAAATTTTCTCTCTCCTGCTCAGAAGCAGGGCTGGGATCTGATCTGACACCGTCAGCCTTCATTCACAGCTGTGTGTATGTATGTGTGTGTGTGGGGGGGGGGGGTCCCAGAGAGAGAGAGGGGGGGGTTCCCACAGAGAGAGAGAGAGAGTGTTTCAAGTATATTTGTGGGGAGGGCAGGGGGTAAGGAGGTCAGATTAGTGGGTGAAGGGTTGTGAAATGCCACGCTGCAAGTTCTGTAATGTGTCAATCTTTTTCTCTCTGAAGTTATTCCTACCCCCCTCCCTATCCTGCAATGTCTCCTCATTGTCCTCTGCTCTACAGGTTGTACACATTCTCTTCTTTTTGTCTTGAATTCCCCTAGCTTTCTCCTCCATTCTCCCTTCTTCAGTTGCCACTCTTCTGGCTAATCAGAATCTTGATATTCAGACTACACCAGCAATAGCAAAGGATGGAAATTAAGGGTGGGGCCTGCAATCTGCACATTGCAAGCGCTGGCTCATCCTGTTCCCTAGGAAATGCCTGCAAGGACTTGGGCTCATAGAAGGACTTGTGCAGGGTTTCAGTGCTTTTGCTGCTGCCACGGCATGAATTTCAGGCAGGGGGCAGGCACCATTTTTTTAATTAGTGTGAGGAGGCATTTTCCCCTCTACCCCCTAAACTCTGCCCATGCTCTTCTATACTTCATTCCTTTATCCAGGCAACATACCTGGAGGAGGAGACAGGTGAGGGCAGGAGATGGAAGGTGGGGAAGGTAGCAGATGTGGAGATGGAGGGGCTTCAGATACAGACCTAGGTGACAGAAACACTAATCAGGCTCACAGACTCTTCCTCTCTGTCACAGTCCGCACCAACTCAGTGTTATGGTACTTATTCGTGATAAGTCCCGAGGTTATTCTGGCATTGCATGTACATCCAGCATACTATCCAGAATCATCCTTGATTACCCCCCTCTCTCCCCCCACCCCCGTGTACTGCCCCCCCCCCCCCAACAGGCCTCCACCGGCCCTATACATTTTAGTGGCTTAAATGTTCTGTCCTGCCTTTTGTAAAATACTGGCTTATATGTTTTGGCCACAAAAAACCCTCCAAAAAACATATAATTGCCAGCATTGAGATGTTTAAAGCACAAATAGCACTTGTAAGATGACTGCCATAATGTTTTGAGGTGCTGCATGAGTCATTAATAACACGGGCTAGTTTTATGTCGGCTCCCTGAAGATAAACTGACTTGTATTATAGCCTACCTAGCTACACATTATGTAAAAATTATATAGAGAAATATATTTGCAAATTTTAACAATTTTTGGTACATTAGGCATCACAGATCCTGGAGATTATAGCCAACTGGGGTATCTCTGCTCTGCGGTCTTTTTTTTTTTTCCACTTTTTATGTTTGATGTATTGATGTCTTTTGAAAATGGCTATCAGACTAGGTTTGAACTATTTTCAATACCAGTCAGCTGATTGTAGTGTTTGTTTTTGGTTGGTGCTACAGTTGATAGGATATTCTACTGCTTTCTCTTTTTCTTGTAGTATTGGTAATTGAAATTACCTATCACCTAGTTATTACAGTGTAGCCAAATTTGTTTGATTTCTAATTTGATTTGATTTCATCATCTGTCTGTTCATTTTGGCCAGGTGGATGGTAGTATAGCCCCACCTCAATTCTTTACCTTCACACATGGAATTTCTATCCATAAGGATTCCAGATTACAATCTGTTTCCTTCTGAATTTTTATTCTGTTAGTCTCAAATCCCCTTCAACATATAGTTCCACCCCCTCCAATTTGATCCCCCCCTATCTTTGTAATGTTTGGTATCTCAGTGTCCCATTTTTTAGCCTTCTTCCACCAGGTCTCTGAGATGCCTATTTTATCTACCTCTTCATTTCGTGCTATATACTCTAACTTTTTCCCATCTTATTGTTTAGGCTTCTGTATATAAACATTACAATTTATCTTTCTCTTTCCTATCTATATCTATCTATATAAAATATATTCTTATGGGTGTCTCTGGCATTGGCATCCTCTGGTTTTTGGCACGTTCTAAAAGCGTTAGTGTGCCTATAGTGCAGCTTTAAACAGGTCCTAAGCATTTAATTACATCTGTTCCTAACTCAAATTTGACTGGTTTAACATTATATGATGTATTTTACTTTCTGTTAATGTATTTTGAACATGTTTATGCTTTTCTAATTGTTATGTAAGCCATTGAACCAGAGTTCTTCTCGGGCTAATGCGGATATAAATGTCATAAATAAAATGCCTAATTTTGTCTCTGCAGTAAGTGTCTTGGGCTGGGGTCCCGGTAGTCATAGGATCGCCTGTAAATGGTAATCATAACATTCTTGGACGAAGGCTGTGAACTCTGTCTCCACAACATTCCCAGCCAACCTGGAAGGTGGGAGACCCAGCTTGGAAAACAAATTGAGTGTCTTGAGCCATAAGGCTGGCTTACATGACCCATTTTAAAATGAATTTGATTAATAGAGCAAGAAGTGTGCATCATCTTTTTAAACGATAAAAGCAGTTTGAAGTGCATGAGATGGTTGTTCTTCCTTAGTTTCTTCTTCTCTCCCCTCCTTTCTTTTTATGCTCTTGTTCAGCCTATGGTAGAACAGGGATATTGATGCCTAATAAATCTCTCCTGTTGGGGAAACCCTGCCCAATCTTTGTGAGCTGCAAGGTTCTAGGCAGGTCTCATGTTCTTACAGCACCCCCAGAAACACTGTGAAACCTTGCTGGCACCAGGCATTTCAAGTCTGGAGAGCTCTACAGCAGAGGCATGTCCACTTCTGACAGCTTCAGAAGGGAGGTGCAGATAGTTTTAGGTGCTAGCTTGGAAATCTAGGCATGGCTGGTAACTGGGTGATTGTATTTTTTTGTGACTCCCTGTTTTTGTTTTGTTTTATTTGTTACATTTGTATCCCACATTTTTCCCACCTATTTGCAGATTCAATGTGGCTTACTTAGTACCAGAGAAGCGATTGCAGACTCCGGTGTAAACAAATACATAGTGAAGTTGCGTTAAGATAATTTCATGTGGTATAGCTACATAAGGGAATTGTACACAGAGGGGGTTGTGGTTGTTTTTTTTTTTTTTTAAGTTTGTTAATGCTTTATTAAACATTTAGTTCAGTTAATGAAAAGCAGCATACTATCAAGCTGAAGAGAGGATACAATCAACAGGGGCATACTTGACCCTTCCTGCAACATTCTTATATACATACAGGGTCTAGAGAGCCATTTTCATTTTGCTTTTTTAAAATCATTACTGCTCTGGGAAAGGTGTTATCCCTAGTAGTAATAGGAGCAATTTAGCATATACCTCTTCTTGCATGAAGGGCATGCCCTGCCTCTCAATCCACCTATCATCAGAATGAGGCACAGTTGGTTAGAAGTGCATGGCATCTGTAAAAGTTTGTGGAAAGTAAATATGCTAACACAGGACTTAATTTTGAACACTTGATTCAACCTTCAACCTTAATATTCCAACCAATATAGCCAAGGTGTAGCATTAGTATCCTGAGCAACAATGCAAGACTAGGTTTTCAAAATCTAAGCTCTAGAAACAAATTGGTTTCTGTGATGTAATCTCCTTTATCTCTGTGAGGATTCAGGTTCATATATTGTGTGTGTGTGTGTGTGTGTGTGATGCATCTGCTGACAGGGTCCTGTACAGTTGATACCCAGCACATGCTGATGGTGGGCAAAGGGCCATCTCCATTTTCATCAAATAATATATATGAGTTACTCTTACTGTATTTGGGATGAAACAGATTTTTTGGTGGGGCTTGAGGTTAACATGGGTGGGCACTAGTCAGTGCAGATGTTGGTACTACCTCCAGTTCTCCTCTCACTGGTCCATACTGCTGCTGATTGGGTGGGCATGACTTCTAAGATTAGCCCACCTATGGCTGCATCTCTGTCTGATTTTGAACCTTGTGGGCTCGGTCTAGCTTTATGCCAATACCTTATGGTTCCAGAGCTTCTGAGTTACCCAGTTCCAGGAGAGAGATTTAAGTCAGTCCTGGATTTTTGCCACCCTCATCCCGATGCACTGTGGGACCTGCAGCACTGATTTCAATGGGTAGAATTAGGGACTACAAATACCGCACTTCTTTGGGATATAGATTTAAAACTAGGACTGTCCAAAAAGTCTCCCTTCTGGAACTGGGTAACTTGGCAGCTCTGTGGTTCATTTGTGGAGTATTGTCAGTTTGGGGCAGTTTCCAAACATTTGAATGACTGCAGAAAGGATTAGTTCCAGTAGGAAGTTTTACTTATTTATTGTTTTCAACTCATGTCCACAATGCTAAGCATGTGAACATTACAAGAAAATATATACATTGCCAAGGTTTGGTGACTTCCCTGTTTTGCTAGGAGTGAACATTGAACCTGCCTTTCATTTTCCTTTTGGTATAAGCTTTTGAGGAGTGGCCCACCATCTCTACTATATAATGCCTCTGTTTTGGCATTGGAAAAATGGATTGCAGTGCATTGCATTAAACAGGACCAAGAGTGAATGCTTAGTCGTGTTTGTATAAAAAGCTCCAGGAACTGAAGGAAGGCATGCTTTTTCCAATCTGGTTTAAAAATTTCCTCCTCTGTTATATACATATTGATATTCTTTGATCTATTTGATTATTCCTTGTATTTTGCATCTCTTATCCTGTATCATTATAAATTAATAAAAGTGTCATGGAGAAGTAAAAATTGACACCACTGCACCAGTATAACTTCAGCAAAGCACTAGTGTGAGTGTATGTTGTGAAGGACAGAGAAATGTTGAAATATGTAATAACCCAGGTTATAGGATTCCAGTGTATAAACCAATAAGAACCACGTCTGGACCCTTCTGGGCTTTGATTGGCTGAAAACCTACCCGAGTATTTACAATGCTAGTAATATAGAAAAATGTTTTTCTGGACAGCTATGCCTTTTTAAAATTGAATTTTAAATTTTTTTAGGGTGTTTTTTTTAATAGTAGTGGGTTTATAAACCTGCATATTATGTTATACAATTCAAGTATTATGGGGTGGGGAAAGTGGTTTCACCCCTACTCATACTTTGAGTCAGAATCCATGCTTAATCTGTAAAAGTGTATTACCAAAAAATGTAGCTATAAAACTCTCAGCAGAAACTGCAGGGACACCAGAGGAGTAGAGAGGGGGAAGTACCTTATGTAGGAGTGTCCAAGTTCATTCCTTGACAACTGCCCATGAGTACTATGATATGCTAATGACTATGCATGACATGGAGTTTGCATACAGGGAAGGTGTATGCATGCAGATGTATCATGAATATTTTATTACATAACCCTGAAAACTCAACTTGTTTATGGCTTTAGACTGAACTTGGACAGTATTTTCATGTTGAGTTCTGGATCAGAGTTCTAAATTCCAACAGAACTGAAATATAAAGGCTAAGCGATTCCACAACCCAGCTGAAGGCTTCATTTGTAACTGTGAGGTGGTATTACATCCAACTTCCTCTGGTCAGGCAGGTGGGGTCAAGCAACTATGTTACTATCAGAGTAACAGTTGTGGTCTTTGGGTCCTGTGTGGTGGGAGTCTTTGCCTCTTGCAAATGATGAAATTAGCAGTCAGGAAGTGCCAGCTTGCGAGTTTTGAAAATGCTTGTCATGCTGGCACAGACTGTATATAGAAGTCAGCAGCTGAAGGATGTGCTTTTATGTTCAGTTAGGCTACCTGAGGGGCAGATGCTCAAAGTCAGGTGCTAAAGCCCACAAAGGAAAAACCCCATAGAAAAATAGCTAAGCAGTGCTCACTGGAAATTATATGCAAATAATATGTATGGTTAATTTGTGCTAACAAACCGAAAGCAAGGAAAGTGCCTGGCACATGTGCACAAGAGTTTTGCAGCAAGCTTGGCTCTTCAGTGCATGCCCAGACAAGCACACACAGGCACTGTTTTTCTGCACTTGTTTGCAGTTAGAATTTTTTAAAGGCTCATTAAGTGCAGAAACACAGGCCCTGGAATTTGTTTCCAGAGAATGTAGTAAAAGCAGTTAGCTTAGCAGGGTTTAAAAAAGGTTTACAGACGTTTCTACAAAAAAAAGTCTATAAGCCACTATTAAGATAGACTTGGGAAAATCCGCTGCTTATTCCTGGGATAAGCAGCATAAAATCTTGGGATCTTGCCAGGTACTTGTAACCTGGATTGGCCACTGTTGGAAACAGGATACTGGGTTTGATGGACCTTTGGTCTAACCCAGTATGGAAGTGCTTATTTATTTTAATTGATACACCGCCAATTGCCGTATGGCAGCTAAGTGGTTAACAATAAAAGCTGAAGAGGAGCATAATATGGAAGCAAGAGTCTAAATCAGGAAGGAAAAGCTTGGGTAAAAAGCCAAGATTTTAAGAGTTTAAAAAAAAAAGGCAAAGTATGATGGTTCTTATGTTCTTTCACTTTTGGTTTTGCTCAAACTCGCAAACATGGTTGTTTCTCACTATCAACGCTTAAAGCTATATGATCTTCTTTTCACTTGCAAAAGACAAAACCCATAGTTTAATGTGAGAAAATGACAAGAAAATCTCCTGAAATTCTTCTATGCTGCCCCTGACATGGGGGTAAAAATATTGCCATTATGGGCCATCATTTCCTTCTGTGCATTGCAAGCACTTTGTTTGTGCATTGAGAAGGAATACTTACTGACCTCATTAACATCCATTTATAAAACAATTGCTGCCATCTTTAGCTCACACATTAACACAGGCGCTCAAGCCCTCTGTGCATTTGGCGCTGTATAACATGTACAAACCTGGCGATAGCCACATGTTAACACCAGTGATTGTTTTGAGCACCAGACCCTGAGAGAGGCAGAGGCAAGTGCAGAGAGGGATGCAGCATGGGTGGAGGAAGAAGTGGGGACTATAGAAGAGAAGTGGGAGTTTGAAGAGGTGAGGGGTAAAAATGGAGAAGGCATAAGGATGAGGGATGATGTGGCGATAGAGGAATCGGTGCAAGCAGTGATGTGGGGAGGGGGGGTTGAGTCAAAATGGAATGGAGGGATAGGTGATAGAGCTGAAAGTTGATATAAGCTACAGAGAAGGGTGAAGAGGTGCCAGTGAAAGAAGAAAGATGGAGGAAATGAGGGAGAAAAGGAGTAAAACAATGGCACTGAAGTTCTTACTGGTGGCAGGAATAGAAGTAAAGGAGTGACTTAATTGTCCCATTATCCCTGCTAAACACGCATGCCTTTTTAAAGAATATTCTGAATCACTAGCAATTCTGAAGTTATATTGCAGACTTCTTTACAGTAGATACTTCCTCGTTCCTGGAGGCTTCAGCATTTATTTTAAAGTTTATTTTATTCAAATGTAAGAAGATAACATTACAAACAGTGATTGAATATATAACATTATTTATAAACCCTTCTGTGTACATCATCCCAGAAACCGCTATTTACTCCATAAATTATTTACCAAGTAACAGCTATAGCTAACCCCCCCCCCCCCCACCAGCTTAACCTGGCAAAACCAATTTATTGCAGACGTTTTAAGAAACTGCTGAAACATATACCAAGTTTATTTATTTACATGCATCAACATTTCCTTTGTTTCCTCCCAGAGTTTCATTCCCCCTCCTCCCTTTATATACCTAGACACTAGCCAGAGCAGATGAGAACTATATTTGCAGTAAAGCCTGCTATAAAACGGGGCCATTAGTATTAGAATATAAAATCTAAAAAGATATTTTAAAGGCGTACTCTTTTAAAGCTACAGAATCAGTGATGAGTATTAGTGGGCTTTCACCAATAGATAATGCTCACTAGAACTTACAGCTGATTGGTTGATGGAAACGTTTATTTTCAGAACTATTTTCTGGAACTAAAGTTTAGTTTTCCTGGACTTTGTGCCTGCTGTGTCTGTTACAAAACAGTATGGTTGCAAAAAGCATACAATGCTTTGTTGACAAAGCCTCCTTGCACTGAGCACCAGTGGTTCCCATACCTGGTCCTGGAGGCACCCCAGCCAGTCAGGATTTCATGTCATCCACAAAGAATATTCATGTGAGAGTTTTGTATGCAGTGGAGGCAGTGGATATCCTGAAAACCTGACTGGCTGGGGTGACTCTAGGACCAGGTTTGGGAACTACTGCACTGAGGCCCTCATGATCAAAAGCAAACTCTGGCGCTAGAGGCTGTTAACGCCATACTAGCGCCAGAGTTTGCAGCCGACCCATGATCAGAGCCCTCGAGTGCCTGAAACAGCGCACTCGAGGGCTCTCAGCGCAAGTAGCATGCAAATGCATGCTAAACAGGGCTTCTAGCGCAATTAGCTTGCAAATGCATGCTAATTGGCGCTTAACGCATTCATCCCCAATGATCAGCGACCAGCGCGCCAAAGATTGGGTCGCTGGCCGCAGCAAAATTAACGCCAGCTCCGAACTGGTGTTAGATTTTGCGGATCATTGGGGAGGAATGGTGAGCCCTGTCCAGCATGCAGTTGCATGCTGGCAGGCCCCCCTTCCCCCCCAAGGCAAACTCGAACGGGGGGCTGGAGGTCCGATGGGTCTCCAGCCCCGAAACCCCCAGAATCGTCGATCCATCAAGGGGGGGGGGGGCTGGAGGTCCGGTGGACCTCCAGCACACCCCAAATCCTCCCCCCCAGCGTTGTCTTTAAATTCCCTGGTGGTCCGTGGTGTCGTGACACCCCCTGGCCCCGTCCTGGCCCCCCTACCTTTCTGTTGGAGGAGGGACGCAGCTGCCTGCCTCCCTCCTCTTCCAGTCCAGTCGACGCCCAAATGGCGGCGCCCAGCACCGCCCACTGCATCCTGGGATGCACTGGGCGGTGCTGGGTGCCGCCATTTTGGGCGTCGACTGACTGAAGAGGAGGAAGGCAGGCAGCTGCGTCCCTCCTCCAACACAAGGTAGGGGGGCCGGGACGGGGCCAGGGGGGTGTCACGACACCACGGACCACCAGGGAATTTAAAGACAACGCTGGGGGGAGGATTTGGGGTGGGCTGGAGGTCAGCACAATCCTCCCGCACTTGTTTGACAGGTCTGGGCTGTCAAAAGCCCAAACCTGTCAAACAGTCTGGCCCGAGGCCCAAACAACGAGGCCCCCCCCCCCCCAAACCCCCAGAAAACGTCGTGGCCGCCACCGCCGGCCAAACCCTCTCCCACCCTCCCACCCAGCGACGGGGGGTGGGGGCTGGAGGATCGGTGGGTCTCCAGCCCCCGAAACCCCCAGTAATCGTTGCTCCATTGACCGGGGGGGGGGGCTGGAGGTCTGGTGGACCTCCAGCCCATCCCAAATCCTCCCCCCAGCGTTGTCCTTCGATTCCCTGGTGGTCCGTGGTGTCGGGGGGGGGGGGCTGGAGGTCCGGTGGGTCTCCAGCCCCCCCCCCCCCCCCGTCGATGGAAGAACGATTTCCGGGGGTTTCGGAGAGCTGGAGACCCACCAGACCTCCAGCCCCCCCCCCCCCCCCCCCGACACCATGGACCACCAGGGAATCGAAGGACAACGCTGGGGGGAGGATTTGGGGTGGGCTGGAGGTCCACCGGACCTCCAGCCCCCCCCCCCTCCGTCGATGGAGCAACGATTACTGGGGGTTTCGGGGGCTGGAGACCCACCGATCCTCCAGCCCCCACCCCCCCCGTCGCTGGGTGGGAGGGTGGAGAGGGTTTGGCCGGCCACGATGTTTCTGGGGGTTTGGGGGGGGCCTCGTTCGGCCTCGGGCCAGGCGTTTGACAGGTTGTTTGGGCTTCTTGACAGCCCAGACCTGTCAAACAAGTGCGGAGGATTGTGCTGAGCGCATGCTCGGGCTGCAATTCTCCGCCACTTCAACATGATAATCAAAGATAATAGCGTGCTTAGATTTGCAGCATTATCTTTGATCATCGATGCAGAAAAACCTGCGCTGTCCCGGCGCTATTTTTAGGGCGCTGTTTGGAACAGCGCAGGGCTTTTGATCATCTGGGCCTGAGTTATGACTGCCGAACTCCCAGGGTTCAACTGGCACAAAAATGAGAGTAGGACTGTGGAGCTTTCTCTTGTAGAAAGGAGGAAGGAAGTGTGTGTGGGGGGGGGGGGGGGGGGAGAGGACGATAGTAGGAGGACAGCTTGGCCATATTGCTCAGCTAAGGATCAGGGGTGGTCCTTCATAGGTAGTAAGTTTGAAAACTGTCAAAAGAGATCTGCTTAGTGCACAGGGCAGTGGCAAGGACAAGGAAAGGTGATAACTAGAGCTAGAACAGTGTAGATAGGGACAACTGGGCAGAGGGAGTTAACCAAATGGTCCTTATCTGCTTGCATACACCAGTACATAGTTTGCAGGTGTGGGACGCTTGGAATATGTGCCATTTTTGCTCAGGACTTTTGGTTTAACGGTGCATCTTGAACTGTATTGGATGGTCTGTCATATCTTTGTGGCAACGTTTCCTAACAGGGTGACCAGCACAGTTTGGGTGACACGTTTATTTTGTTACCTAATTTTTATTGAAATTCCTGAATCATATCCGTATTCAATTTCAGTATGTATAATTAAATATAATTTAATTAAAAAGCTTCTAAAACAACAATGTAATTAAGTGCTGGGCTGCCTTTTGTGCTGCTTCTTGTAAGCTGTTCTATGTGTATTACGTGTAATGCTTTCTTTATTGATCTGCCGAGGGTAGTGTTTTCCTCCCTGGGGCCCCGATGCGCAGAACTCTGTCTCTAAAGCTAATAGCACCCACCCCATACTGCGGGACCAGCGCAAAAACTTTGCTCCCCAATGCTGAACAGTAATCACATGCAAATCGTATCCAAGCTGTGAAACTGAAAGTAAGGGGGAGGAACATTCCTGGCGCATGTGCACAATAGTTTCGCGGTAAGCACAGCTCATGTGTGCGTGCCCAGGCAAACCTGGAAGTGAAGCACATATTGATGCCATTCTTCTGTACCTGTAAATATAAGCTTTTCAACATTTTAAGCACAGAAAACAGGTGCCAATGTGTGCTTTCACTTTCGGATTTGCTTGGATTCGCACACATATGTTTCTTAGTACTGGCGCTTAGCAGCTTGCACGGGCTTCTTTCCGCTTTCAAAACAAATAGAAACCAGTAGATTTTTAAAACAGAAAATCATAAATCCTCTCTTCAAAACCCTTTCCAGCATTAAGTGCAGGGTTGGTTTGTGCGCTATTCTGAGCATTGGGGCGGGAAGACCAAATAACCTCATTAACATCCATTTGACTACATTTACATACAGTTTGCAGCCATGTTTAGCATGCAAGTTTTCTGCGCTAAAACCCTCTGAACATTCTGTACAGATTAACACCAGCGCTAGTCCAGCGCTTATTGGCTCTAATATTGCGGTTAGATTCTGAGAATCAGGGCCCTAGAAAGAATCACATCTTGAATATTTTACCATCTTTTTTTGCTCCTCCCAAGGCATAGACTCTTTGGGACTCTTTTACTAAACTGTGCTAATGATTTCCCACATGGCAAATGTGATTCAGCCCATTGAATGGACTATGTTGTCACGCAGGGAATCGCTAGCGTGGTTTAGTAAAACAGACCCTTTTATTAAGTGAAAATGATGATACCTATACATCCTCACTATTCACCAGCTACCCCATGCTTGGAGGGATTGGCAAGATACATGGTGAGTGTATTTCATCTCTGGCAAGTTAAGTCCTGAAAAACTTTTTCAAAACCTGGTTACTTTAACAAGGGCTGTGGAGTCGGTAGAAATGTACCAACTCCCACTCGGCTTCAAAAAACAACATTATAAAATGATAAATTGAACATATTTTATTTATTTAATTTTTATTTGTGACATTTATATCCCACATTATCCCAAACAAGTTCGAGTTCAATGTTAGTTCTAATTTTGCACATAAAGAAATATCCTATGTTTCTGTAATTAATCAAATTTCTCTTAGATTTACTATATGTAGTAGGAAATGAAGTTGGACAGTAGAAAAATAAAGGAGTCAGAGTCGAAGGTTTCTTGTACCAACTCCACAGCCCCAATTTTAACTAAATACAGTAAAATGTGCACTGTAGCTCCAGCTGTTCTGCTGGATTTGTGTTTGAGGCTGCTGGATGCCAGCAATGTGTGAGCGCTGTATCCCAAAGAAGGGTGGAGGGAAGACACAGGCCAGGGAGTGGCGCTGAGAGAGAGAGCTTTGAGAGAAGCTTCTTTCCAGCACCTCAGAACTGGCAACGTTATCTGAGTCACCCAGGCATATGACATCTGAGGTTGTGGGTTTAAATTGGGGGATAGGGATGGAGGAGAATTTTTGGTCGATGGTTTTCTCTAGGTTACATAACTACCTTTTTTTCAGCCTTGGTGTTTGGTTAGTTCTTAGACCATTCTGTCCTGCTCTGCATCAGGAAATGTGGATCTCAGATTCAAGGCCATGGTTCCTTCAAAATGTTTTTGCTCTCCTCCAGCAGCCCAGTACAGCTTATTACTTCACTTTCCAAACATTTTTTCCAAGAGCTGCACCCAGAAAATAGGTAATGTCAGAGTGTATATCAGTGATAACCATCCTGAAGTACAAAACAATTGACCTAATACTTAAATAATAGATTAAACAATGATAACAGAAGAAGACCTTCTTAAAGCTTAACATATGCTGCTTTGTCCTGTTTAGTTATAACACTACAGGTTTAATATGCTGTCACAAGTATTCAGGAACTAGTTTTTATGCAGGTGAAAATGCTGCACTGTTTGCTGTGTGAGTCAGTTGGTCATATACAGTGTATGTTAAAGTTTATGAGTCCTTTGAATAGTGTGGACAATACCAAATAAGAATATTAGCAGCAAAACTCACTTGTCTTAGTCTGGCACCCTTAACTAGTTGTCATTAGAAAGCCCAATGGGACAATTTAAATAAAACCAAAACACCTTATTAGCTGGAGGGTAATCAAAACAAAACAACAACAACTGAATAACCAGACATGGGTTTAGTTACTTGCGTAATAATTTATGTGGATTGTTTTCCATTCTTGTGTTTATTTTTAGCAGTTGTAAGAAATCAAAAACTTGAATAAAAAGGTAACTATCTTGTCAAAATTTGTGATATACAGACGTTCAGATTATTATTATTTTTTTAAATTTTTGCTTTGCTTGAAACTTAAATATGGGCCATTATGCAATATTCGTGCTGTGTTGTACCGTCACAAAATACGGACATATTTTCTTGAAATAGAAGATAATGCAATTAGTCTTCTAAAGGGTTGCAACTTGATGCTGCTTGCATTCCTGCATGCAGGTGTGTCAGACAAGCTATTCCTCTCCATACTACTTCCCTCCCCTCCCTTTTGCTAGCCATGAAGATGGACTGCTGAGATGTGCTGGACCTGTTCAGGCAAACTCCCCAGCTGCTGAAGCCAGTGGCAGAAGTGGCAGGCCTCTGGAAGTACTCCTTTTTTTTCTTACCTCTTTAATGCTTATCTAAATTTCTTTGCGGTATGTGTGGAGAAATAGTTGACCTCATTGTTATTACTTGTCCTGTAGTTAATATTGTACTTTAAAAAACAGAAGGAGCAGTTCTAAAGTAGCTTAAAGGCACATAGGGTCGCTCTTTCCCTGCCTTACCCGGCCCCCGATGTAGATGCAGGCACATAGGTTTGCCCTGTCCCTGTCTTTTCCCACACTCTCCTTTGTGGATGGATGCAGGCACATTGGTTCGTCCTTTCCCTGCCTTTCCCACTCTACTGATTCTCCGGAGTTGGAAATTTGCCTCTATTGCTGTTGCCTCTAACTTTCCTCACATGGGCGGGACCAGAGCTTGAGAGACAGAAGCGAAGCAAAGGCGCGCCGAGCAAAGAACATGCCGCGTTTCACTGTAGCTGCCAACACCTTTTCAATTTCGGAGGAGGAGGGCGAGCGCTGGTGCTGGGAGGGAGGGCGGGCGGCCTGGTGCTTCCGCGGTTTGGAAGAGGGAGTGAGGGCGGGCGGCCTGGTACTCGGAGGGAGGGAGAGTGGGCGGAGCGGACCGACGGCGCGCGTGCCAAAGGAGAGGGCTCTGCATGCCCTCTCTGGCACGCGTGCCATAGGTTCGCCATCGCTGCACTAGACCAACAAGGCTTCTAAAGGTAGGCCCTTGGAGGGCCTTCAGGTGGCGGGAGAGCAGTGGGCAACTAGTGGTTGTGGGGGGGGGGGGATGAGTTTTGGTTTCAGCTGAATATGAATCACCTCGCTTATCATTCTGATCCTCCTATCATTTTTATTTCCTTGTCATCAAGCAGATGAATCCATTATGAATGGGTTGTGTCCATCAACCAGCAGGGGGAGATAGAGAGCACTGAAAAACCATAGTGCCTCATGGCCAGCTACCGTGTTTCCCCGAAAATAAGACACTGTCTTATATTAATTTTTGATCCCCAAGACCCGCTAGGTCTTATTTTCAGGGGAGGCCTTATTTTTCGGGGAAACATCGGGTCGTCCCCCCCACCTGAGGTCGCCCCCCCCACCCGAGATCGCCGGCTCCCCCCCCTCAATTGCCGGCTCCCCCCGCCCTCAGTCGCTCCGGGAACTAACCTCTTAAACGCTTCCTTTCACCTTCGCACTCGCCGCAAGCAGCAGGGCAGGCCACTCCTTCCTTCCGTGTCCCGCCCTCGCCTGACGTAACGTAACGTCAGGCGAGGGCGGGACACGGAAGGAAGGAGTGGCCTGCCCTGCTGCTTGCGGCGAGTGCGAAGGTGAAAGGAAGCGTTTAAGAGGTTAGTTCCGGGAGCGACTGAGGGTGGGGGGAGCCGCCGATCGAGGGGGGGAGCCGGCGATCTCGGGTGGGGGGGGGGTGACCCCGATGTTTCCCCGAAAAATAAGGCCTCCCCTGCTAGGTCTTATTTTCGGGGGAGGCCTTATATTTTCAAATTGCAGCAAGACCTCTACTAGGTCTTATTTTCGGAGGATGTCCTATTTTCGGGGAGACACGGTAGCTCCATCTGCCTCTTCAGTATTCTTTATCTCCCCAGCAGGGTGGTCGCAGCTTATTCAGCTCCTTCAAAAAATCTGCCTGGGGTGGCTCCTGTGCTTTGGCCAGTGGTAGCAGGGGTGTTGGGGGCTATTGCAGCTCCACTTTAAAGGCACATAGGTTCGCCCTTTCCCTGCCTTACCCGGCCCCCGATGTGGATGCAGGCACATAGGTTTGCCCTGTCCCTGTCTTTTCCCACACTCCTTTGTGGATGGATGCAGGCACATTGGTTCGTCCTTTCCCTGCCTTTCCCACTCTACTGATCCTCCGGAGTTGGAAATTTGCCTCTATTGCTGTTGCCTCTAACTTTCCTCACAGTGTTTAAAAAAAAAAAAAAAAAAAAGTTGCGTCGCGCTTTGGTGCTGCGATTCCAGAAAAGAGGTTTTCTTCTGATTGTGCAGTGTGACCGGAGCTCTGGTACTCGGTCTGGTTGAGATAAGAGCGTTTTGTAGCTCCTCCGGGGAGGGCCCGCAATCGGGACGTTTTTGGCGTGAATCCACCATTTTGAATTTTCCGCCGTTTTCGGCGATGGCTGCGGAGGTTGTTAAGCGCTGTTCCTGTTGTGGCAAGCGCAGATCAGCGGGGCTCTGTAAATCGTGCTCTTCAGACATCAGAGCCGGCACGAGCATGGCGAGCGATGTTTCTTCCCGCTCAGTGGAGCTGGCAGCGGGCGCCAGTTTGAATGCGCTGCATGGCGCGACCCCCGAAGAAGCGAAGGGGTTTGAAACTGGAGGGGAGCCTCATGTGAAGGCTAACAGGGGAGCTTCTATCCCCGGACTGGAACCAGGAGGCCAGAGTGAGCCCTTCTCCCCTGAGTTTGTGTTGCTGCTGCATAAAGCATTCATGTTAAAAAGAACTTGCCCGCAGGGGTCTCATTCGGCCCTGCTAACTGTTCCCCCTCCAGTGGAGGTCGGCCTCGGATTGCCGTCAGGCGCGTTTTCCCCAGACAGCTGGCCACAAGACAAGCGCAGAAGGGTTAATTCCCCTTCAGAGAGTGGCGCACCCCCCTTCTCCCCCCCCCCCCCCCCCCGTGGTCGGGATGTGAGGATTCTGAGAGGTCTGGCAGGCCCTCGTGGTCTGAAGAGCCAGAGGAAGGTGCAGGATTGCCACTGGATCCAGATGATCTTTCCGCGGTAAGGATTTTCCACCGCGACGAGCTGCCAGCGCTTATTTCTGATGCCTTGCAGGTCCTCTCTATTGAAGATCCTGGGAGTGGCGAAGCCTCCTCTGGTAATCCGAGGATGGCAAGTACTAAGAAGCCTTCTCATGCCTTTCCTTTGCATGACTCCATCCAAGAGCTTATTTCGGCTCAATGGGCTGACCCCAAGGGGCCTTTGAAAGTTGCCAGGGCAATGGGGCAATTATACTCTCTACATGAGGAGCATTTGGTGCGCCTAGCAGTGCCTAAAGTGGATGCCCTAATCACGGCTGTGACAAAGAGAACTACCCTCCCAGTTGAAGGAGGAGTTGCCCTGAAGGACATGCAGGACTGACGCCTGGAATCAGCTATGAAACGGTCCTTTGAAATTTCAGGCCTATCCTTACGGGCGCCTGCATGCAGCTGCTATGCTGCTCAAGCCTGCCTCACTTGGTTGCAACAGGCAGTGGAACAGCCCGGAGATGGAGCGGAGTCCCTTTCTGAGGTGGCACCGCGGATGGAGTCAGCCTTGTCTTTCTTGGCTGATGCCCTTTATGATCTGGTCAGAGCTTCGGCTAAACAAATGGCTGTGGCGGTGGAGGCTCGCCACCTTTTATGTCTACGGCATTGGGCAGCTGACATGGCCTCTAAGCAAAGGTTGGTGAAGTTGCCCTTCCAAGGTCTTCTCCTATTTGGTGAGGAGTTGGAGAAAATTGTTAAAGGCCTGGGGGATGCTAAACCCCAGCGCTTACCCGAGG
Organism: Microcaecilia unicolor; assembly: GCF_901765095.1. NCBI lineage: Eukaryota > Metazoa > Chordata > Amphibia > Gymnophiona > Siphonopidae > Microcaecilia > Microcaecilia unicolor. The sequence continues at coordinate 321,094,914 of NC_044031.1, forward strand.
ATAGGCTGAGGCCTCTCTCCAAGGGTCAGGCGGTTCCCTCGTACAGACCTCGCTTCCGTGAAGCTAGAAGGTACTGCCCGGGGCGTTCTGCTGGGTTCACTTCTCGTGCCCACTTTCAGCAGAGGAACTCCTTTCGTTTGGACAAGCGTTCTGCAGCGACTGGCTCAAGGCCTGGAGTTCAAGGGCGACCCTCTCAATGATGGTGCGCCGGCCCTCTCCTCGATTCCTGCAATAGGAGGACGGCTTTCCCTCTTTCTCGAGGAGTGGGTTAAGATTTCCTCAGATCAGTGGGTTTTGGACCTGATCAGAGATGGCTACAGAATAGAATTCAATGCCCCGGTGAGAGACGTGTTTGTGGAGTCCCGATGCGGTTCTTCTGTCAAACGGGCGGCAGTAGAGGAGACCTTGCAAGGCTTGATTCATATAGGGGTGGCCCTGGTGCTTCCCGCCGAACATGGCTCCGGCCGTTACTCCATTTACTTTGTGATGCTGCGAAAAAAGGTGGGTCTTTTCGGCCCATCCTCGACTTAAAAGAAGTCAACAAGTCTCTAAGATTGCGGCATTTTCACATGGAAACCCTGCGCTCTGTCATTGTGGCGGTACAACCAGGAGAGTTTCTCACGTTGCTGGACCTGAAAGAAGCTTACTTGCACATTCATATTTGGCCCCCGCACCAAAGATTTCTGCGGTTTGCGGTGATGGGAAAACATTTCCAGTTTCGGGCCTTGCCTTTTGGCCTCGCCACAGCTCCCCGAACCTTTTCCAAGGTAATGGTGGTAGTAGCTGCCTTTCTCAGGCGAGAGGGTATTCGGGTTCACCTGTACCTAGACGACTGGCTCATCAGAGCGGACTCGACAGAGGAGAGTCATCAGGTAACAGCCAGAGTGGCCTCAGTACTTCAATCTCTGGGCTGGGTCGTCAATATAGGCAAAAGTCACCTGACCCCCTCTCAATCTCTAGAATATTTGGGGGTCCGGTTCGACACAGCTTCGGGGGTTTGTTTTTCTTCCCGAGCAAAGGTGGTGCAAGCTTCAGAATCAGGTCCGTCTGCTCCTGAGGATGCCTCGCCCCCGTGCTTGGGACATTGTCCAGCTGTTAGGGTCGTTGACGGCCACCTTGGAAGTGGTGCCCTGGGCGAGAGCGCACCTGAGACCTCTGCAGTGCTCCCTGCTTCAACGATGGTCTCCAATTTCTCAGGATTATCAGTGCAGACTCACGTGGCTCCCTGCGGCCCGATTCAGTATGGAGTGGTGGCTCTCAGACAGCATGCCGCGGCGAGGAATGCCGCTAGCGCTCCCCGATTGGTGCCTGGTGGTAACAGATGCCAGCCTGAAGGGCTGGGGTGCACATTGCCGGGGAAGGCATGCCCAGGGTCTGTGGACACCCGAGGAGTCAGAGTGGTCCATCAATCGCTTGGAGTTGAAAGCGATTTTCCAGGCTCTTCTGGCTTTTCACTCGACCCTGGAAGGATTGGCTGTTACAGGAGGTTGAGTTCGTTCCTCCTTTGTGTTATTGCTCCTGTTCTGGGGCGTTCATCCGCTGTGAGGAAAGTTCATGTTATGCTACTTTGCGGTAACACTGCTTTGGAAGCTTCATATACTGAAGAGGCAGATGGAGCTAGCTGGCCGTGAGGCACTATGGTTTTTCAGTGCTCTCTATCTCCCCCTGCTGGTTGATGGACACAACCCATTCGTAATGGATTCATCTGCTATGACTAAAGGAAAGAAAATTACCAAGGTAAGAACCTAATTTTCCCATTTGTATCAGTGTCCAATTGATTATCCTTTTTCCACTAGTTTGTAAGATGCCTATTATCTCTAACTCTCCCATCTTACTGTTTTGGACTTCTAGCATTCGCATACAGATGAGTTCTTCAGAGCAAAAGCGGGCCATGTGCACATTTTGCATTATTTCAGTTATGAACTGATTCATAGCCTCTATGACCTAAAGAAGAAAAATTGGCCCATACTAGTACCTAACCAATTCTGCCATGTGGAGAGGGACTTCTTATGCACTCACTGCTTTCATACGCTTGTTGGAACAAGATTGGACTATCTCTGTGTGTTGTAAGTGTTGTGGATTAGCAAAGTGGCCTGCTTTTTGTTCTCAGGGGCTCAGTTAACTGAGGCAGTTTAGAATAATGTATCTCCATTTTTCTATTTTAAATACTTTCTGGGCTACTTCAAAGATATAGTTAACCTTTGAGACTAAGAATGTGTATTGCAAAATGAGCACATGAAAGAGTCCATCCATGAGATAGGCAAACAATAGGGGTCTCGTATATAAATTTTACACTGCCTGCTGTATATTGTTTGTGAGCAACCTCGGATCAGCAGGCCTACTTCCTATCAGTCCATAGGATGCACATATGCCCTGTATGTGTTTTTTCCTAGCACCACAGCATCAATGTGGCTACAGTTGTTGAGGTCAATAAAATGCCATGTAAGTGAGTTACCTACAGACCTTAGTGGTGTATCCTACATACAGTAACATGTAACACTGCTTTTCTAGGGTACACATGCCATTTCTGAGAAGATACTCAAAGCATAGATAAGGCCATTAGGGCATAGGCCTGACACTCAAATGACATATCCTTGGGACCCAAACCACATGTGTGGTAACCAAATTATCACCTATATAGCAGAAGAGGTAAGAAGAGTTCAAAGCCTGCAGCCTTGTCCCGTGCTGTTACATCACCCTATCCACAAACCAAGCCCTTCACATTCCTAAAAGTGTTTGTGTTGTGATAGGCTATTTGAAAGGATAGCTTAAGCAATATAACCACATTTGATGTATGTGGCCTACATACCAGTTAAAGAGCAATTTAATTGGCCCTTAACTGTCCTGGATACAAATGCCCTAACATCCAGCTCTGCCAACAGTCACTTGTTCTCTGTCACAGTGATCCAGCCCACATATCTATGAGTGTGAAGGCCACTGGGAGGTGCATGTTAGCCACACATTGGGATTTGTACACACCAAGTGATTATGAACAGCTACCCCAATTAACAAAATGGTTAGCAGTGCAGCTGTAGAAAGCCATAGGTCATAGGATATGGGATCTAGGCTGTCACATTAGGTGGCATTGCTATGTTACATTAGGCCTACCACACTTTTTCCTGTGATGGAATCTCCATGCCTAGAAGACAGTAGCAAGAGACACCATAGATGCTGGAATGTCTGAAATAAAATCACCCCCAGTGAAAAGGGCATGTCAGTGATGGCTCACTAACTAATTGATGCAATATGTGTTCTAGTGTCCTGCTCATCAATTCTACCGATATTGTGTGTTTTAAGATAAGAACAACATGACAGGATTTTTTGACTCCTAATGCAGGCGCTCCAGCAGAAACGCAGCCTCATCGAGTTTTCTTCCTGCACTTGTGCTCTTTCACTAGTTGACACATTGACATTTTTTGATCTTGATGTCTTGGTATTTTTATCCTTGAGGTTTTTAGTAAAGATATTTTTCACTGGGATCTCTTCTTTTGGTTATTTCCACCTTCTATTTTATTTGATTGGTACATCACAGCACTGGTGATCTGAAGGCTGGCTGGCTGTTGCATAGAGGGAGTCCTCTGTGGTGAAAGAGACAGCAGGTTAGTGACTGTAATGTTGTGGGTGGGTGAAGTGAGCTCACCTAGCAGCCATCTCCCAGTGATCTTGCCACTCTCAAAGCAGTCATAGATGCCAGATTGTGACAGAATGTAGGCATTATGACAGGAGCCTGGCTAGCAGGAACACATCAGTTATTTTGTTGAAGGCATTGCATTACTACCTGCATATTAAGGGAATGGTATGACTTGCGTTCCCCATAAATGGCCTCCTTGTCGGCAGGTGATCTGATGGCAGTGTGTGAGCAGTCAATATGGCCCCTAGCTCTAAGGGGAAGTGTGCCAGCTCAAGAAAATTTTGTTATAGTTTGGTGTTGCCATTGCTCATGTTCAGAGAAGATAATTTGAATCTCTCCTGAGATAATCTCTCTCTGTATTTTGAATCTCTCCTGAGAAGCCTGTAGAAGCTGAATTTTGCAGCTTGAGGTGGCTGGCTGGTGCTTGCTGTTGCCCCTAGGGGTGTCTGAAATGTTCTGGTGGCCAAAAATTCTATGATTGTGGTGACCTACAGGTGCACTGCCAGGGCTTGTCTCCTCCATGCATTGGACTCTAGTTCTTTTCTTCCCGTAGCTGATTACACAGGTACACTATAGTCTCCTTATTGTACCTGAATCTGTGCATGCACTGCACCTCTATCATGTGCATTAACTGTTCTAGGTCTGTATACCCTCTGCACAGGGGCCTCCTCCTCTGTTGCCTCTCTCCTATCAGAAGGGCCCACAGGAGCAAAGCCCTGTTTCCACTTGTGCTTATACCTTGTGACCACCACCAACTATGGTGCCAGACTGCACAGACAAGGTTAAATGGTTAGTCAGTTACAGATACAGACTGAATGTGGTAGAGGGACATAAACACACACACACACACATACACACTCACTCGCTGGTGTTTGGATGTTTGGTAGAAAGGGACAAATGGAGCAGAAATGGGAGTTAATAGGGCTGTAAAGGGTTAGGAAAGGGCAGAGTGGTGGCAAGTTAGAGGAAGAGAGAATCCTGACCATGCACTGGGATGCCAGTTAGGAGTACAACACGCCAACCAACACTCCAGGTCAAAAGAGACTTCTGCTGTTTAGACACTGTTGATAGGGAGTGTACATTTAGAGATGTGCCATCTGTGTGCCCAACATTTATAGAGTATGCATACTTGGTTGCTGATCCCATCCAGTGTATGTTCATTCTCTGCCCCAAACACACCCCCTTTCAGGGCACGTATATATATGTGTGATGTGATGCACATGTGCGCGCCTGTTTTGATGTTCTAGAACACCACTGATTGAGCATGTTTCTGGCTTCTGGGAGGCCTGGTGTTGATTTTATTTGCATGAATGACATACCTTTTATAGAATTAACCACATAAGAGGGTAGTTTTATAAAATAGGTGCGTCTTTATAAAGTCAAGTGTGTGCCCCCTTGATTTATAAAATACTAGTTTAGGTGAGAAAGAATGCGTGGTTCTAGCACTTAACACCAGCTCTACGAGAACTACATGTGTGCACAGATCTGAGCAGAAAAAAATATTGGCATCGAGAATTGCATGCATACACATTGGTATCACAAAATGTTATGCCTAGGATAGCATTTTAGCACTTTGCACGGATGTGTGCACAGGCAACTCTGGGTGATAATTTGCTTCTCCGGCATTGCTGCTGTTAGTGCATATCCATGTGCCCATGTATCTGGAGTGCTTTCCCATATTAGCATATATTTTTTTGTGCTGGACCTCTTGCATACTGTTTAGGTACAGCATTGGAAAGCAAAATTTTGGGGTTACACTTGCATTTATGAAGTCGTGCACTAGGCATCGCGGAGTTTCTATATCAGCCCCTATGCGTGTGTTTTCAACAGTGCAGTACCAGGTCTTGTTTGAGAAGAACCCTGTGGAACTTATTTGAACTTGCTTAGCCAATGAAACTTTTAGGTCACTTTCCCATAGTCCTAGATTTAGTAAAAGTCACTGTTGCACTCTTTACCGCAGGTCCCATCTAAAGTGGGACCTATTTACTAATAACATATGTTAACACAGTAGTGCGCTTTAGTAAATCTAGCCCAGAGTATATTCTGTAGGCTGATCGTACAGAAAGTGGAGATCGCATCTGTTCCATCTATTGAATGCTCTTCTTTTTTTCAACATAAACAGAAATATGCAGCACTTACACAAATCAATATCTAGAAAACACTCAGCATGCTTGTCCACATTACGGAGAACCATATCCATTGAACGTTCTACATGAACCAATGGGTAACGCATACAGTAGATGGTACTAAAATGGTGGAAATGTTAAAAGCAGGATTTTAATTTGCAGTCAGATGTAATGGGCTACAGCAAAAGAAATAAGTCATCTGGATAGAGACATGCTAAGTCCATGTTGTGGTTCAAAACATTGAGTAACTTGAAAATATGTCTAGAAACAAACTCGTACTCTACAGAAAAGTGAGGGAAGGGAAATCACCGGAAGCCTCTTTAGTATTATCTAAGGTCAGGCATGTTATGCAGTGTGATATATTTATTTTACTTATTGGGATTTATTAACCGCCTTCATAGAATGAATTGCAATGACAGTTGAACCCTTCTGAGCTCAGGTGCCATAAAATGCCAGACATCTTTCTAGGATTACTGGGGGCACTTTTTCTATGTGAGAGTTTTGTCCCTTTTGAGTGCCAGTTTTCTGTGACCATAACTTCCCTAGTGATTGTTCAGCATGTCTTCAAGGAGAAGCATCTGTGAGTTCTCAGAAAGGTACCTGTCATCTGTGAGGTTCTGACTTATAAAGTATTTTACAAGCCTGTGAAAAGCTGTGGCACATTTAGATCTTTGAAAGCTTTGATGAAATTCCCAAACAGAATTACAGGGGGCTGGAAGCTTTATCATCTGGACAGCAACAAGGACCTCTTGATGTGCTCTAATATGGAAATGATAGGGAGCTTATTTTTGTTGAGGTGTAGGGGTGATGGTGGGGGTTTTGGGATGCATGGAGTTGTGAGGCAGTCAGTGATGTTCTCCAGGACACACAGATTTAGGCAGCATTACTGTTTCCTGTACCTGTTTGTGTACTTCTCTTCCTACCCATCCTTAATTAAGTTAATGCCTGTTAGTTGGTTGCTTTGTTGCTCTGTGTGTGTGTGGGGAGGGGGGGTGCAGGGAGTCAAGTCTATTAGGCTATTTTTACAGGATTGTTGTCAAGGAAAGGGTAACAGAGGGCAGTGTGACCTTCGAGAGTAGAATCATCCTGGGGAATTGGGCGTTGGAGGCAGTGATTGCCCTGGATTGGGGGGCTCTTGCTAGATTGTGGTGAGAGTGGTTTATATTTTTGGCAGGCAGTTGCCCGACAGTATCTGAAACTGAAGTGTTCAAAGTTGATTAACTACTGGACGATGGTAAACTGACTGCGTTCCAAATGGCATCCCTAGCAGTAGTCTCGTGTGACTAGGGGTCATATTCCCATATAAGGAAATATTTCCTTATATGGCAATAGGACCATGCAAGACTGGCCATGAGCGCTGGGCATCGTTCCTTGCCGAACACCCCCAGAGGTCCAGGGGATTGTTAGGTGTTTGGGGGTGTTCGGCAAGGAGCGATACCCAGTCACTCATGTGCCCAGTCACTCATGGCCAGTCCCCGAACCACCAATGAGATCAGGTAGCCCTTTGGGATACGGGGGGGGGGGGGGGGGGGGGGGGGGGGGGGGTGGGGGGAGATTTAAGGCAGGGGGCCGGATACCTGGGAGGACCCTGTACTGATGGTCCAATACTCCTGGTAGGTAAAATAACCCCAGTAAAAAGCTGGAGATATTTTTCTATGTTTTTTTTTTTTTGGTCCTAACATGACTTGCAGTGTATTGCTGCAAGTCACGTTAAGGTATTATTTGCATAGTAATGAGAGGCAAAACATGTATTTGCATTTGCCTCTCATTACTACCTAACCTGCAGCAACTTAAATATTGCCACAGTATTTTTAGTCAAGCGGCGTTGGGGTTCTTTAGGTCACGTTAAGGACCAAATAACGTGCGTTAAGGCCTTAAAGCCGCTTGATGGAACCCCCCCCCCCCCCCTTAATGTCCATTAGGGATATATTAGTGTGCATTTAGTTTTACACAATTTAAAAATTGTAGTGCACACTGAATTGATTTTAATGTACATTAATGTGCATTAATTCCTAGGTTAAGTTGATTAATACATGTGATTTTTTTTTTTTTTTTTTTTACCTGAAATGAATGTTGAAATGAACCAAAAACTGGGGTAAAAGTCTGAAAATGACCTAAATTGGAACCAGAAATGTTTTACATGCATATCCCTAATGTCGACTGCTGCCTTGCTGAATAATCTTGAACCTTTTCAGCCAAAAGAGGATGTTTCAACTGTCAGTCTGAGACAATTAAGGACACCTCAGACAATCAAGAATCGGAAATCATGTTCCAAGGGCATTGATGTACCCAATGGGAGCAAGTAGGACATTGACCAAAGCCAATACAATTGTGAGAAAAGACTGGAGCTGGTTTGGATTGGCCATTCAGGACCATTTGGGTCAGTGCACATAGATGTAAGCTTAGGCACAGGGAAGATCAGATGAGAGCTGCTGCTTCTACTGTGGTGGCCCTTGCCATCCAGCTGCATTGAGGGTGTGCTTCCCTTCAACCTTAAGCTGGAGAGGGCTCTCAGAACAATCTGCCCATCTGAGAAACAATAAGATGGGGAATACAAGCTTAGTGATAGGATTACCACCTTATCTTAGCTAAACTGAACAGGCTGGTCAGGCCTAGTTACCTGAATGTAAGTCACCCTGACCTACTACTGAAAAAGTCATGAACTAAATCGAAAATCCTTCCCCCTCCCCCCCTCCCCCCCCCCCCCCCCCCCCAGGAGGCATTTCTGTAACTGGGCAATTATAAATAAACACCCAGAGGGAACCCGGTAGGAGCTTATTCTATAAAGGTATGTAGGTCCCTACTTTCCTTTATAGAATACCAGAGTAACAGAGAAAATACATTTTTATAATTTAGGCATCAGCATTTACTCTGGCGATAGAGCTAGCATGTGTGCACTTAAGTGCTGGAGAGACACACATAAATTATAGTAATCTATAAATTATGTGCATGTGTGAGTCTCACCCAGACTTTGCCTGTGTGCCTGCCTACCTGTAAAATATGTGCTATGTAAGATGTAGAATTGCAGCATAAATACACATATTTGCACATTCCATTATTGGGTGTAATCGGCACTTAACTGCACATAAGTCATAGAATTGCCTGTAAGAATTAAATTTTATAAATAGGGCCTAAAAAATCGGCACTGAAAAAACCCGCACTTAGCACTATTCTGTAAACCTCGCCTAAGATAGGCATGGTTCATAGAATACTCACAGCGCCTGTCCCCCGCGACTGAAATGTAGGTGCGACCATTTACACCAACTAAAACCTGGCCTGATTTAGGTGCAGATCGGGCATATTCTATATCACTGCGTGTAATTTTCAGGAATGCCCATGGCTGTGCCCCCTTTTTGTGATCTCATTAGAATTTACATGCAGCACTTTACAGAATACTTAGAGAGTTCCATGCGTAAATTCTAATTAGTGCTAATTGCTTGTTAATGGCTAATTAGTTCTGATCAGCTTGTTAAAGCAATTAATTTGTGTGCACAAATCAGCTAAACACACTGATTTCATACACAACTTTAGTCACCGTTTATAGAATCCAAGGGTAAATGCATGGATTTGTAGTTCTGCTTTTCCGATTGATTTCACTAAAAAAAAAAAAATTAGAATTACAAGCCCAAACATGCAATGGGGCAAAACCGGAACTGGATCAGCCTGTTCGGGTGAGGTAGCAATCTTAACTTGATAATGGGGAAGGTGTTGAACAGGTGTGTAGACGAGCTGCTTCTTAAAGGAGAATTCAGTCATTCAAATGACTTATTGATTGGGGAAAAAATAACCTTTCTTTGTGAATTTTGCAAATTTATTGTCTGTGTTTTTGAGTAGAAAGCAGGCGGGAAAGGGAGAACTCAACAACCCTCCCTGTAGCTTATGGTAGTTCAACTTCTGTCTTGCCATGTGAATTATGAACTTTGGACATCACCCTTAGCCTAGAGGAAAGAAATACAGCTAAAGTCTGTAGACATGATTATTTTTTTTAACCATCAGTTGTTAACACTTAACTGATGTTGTAAACTCTGAGTTGGCCAGCCAGAGATCAGATTCTGTGGGTATGGTGATGTGGTCCACAACTACAGAATGATGACTCTGGTTTTTGTCAGTAAGGTGTGTCTCTAAAATTGAAAGCAATTAAAAAAAGGTCCTTGCAGTCTTAATGAAACTCTATAAGTGGGAGCACAAGACCTTGATCTTGGTAAAATGAAGTGGAAGAGTGTAACTTGATTGCACACCCATGTTGGTGATTGAGGGTTTTTTTTCTTCCTGAGTTGCCCTGTCCAGAAAGGCATTGTGCCACTGTTGTCAAAAATGTATATATTTGAACACTTGACTCTTAAAATTTGTGCGATGCTCAGAATGTGTCCAGTTTCAGCACAAAATGAGTAGAAGCCTGTGCTACAGCGGATTGGGTAGCTTGTGAAATAACTTTTAATTGGATATTAGAATTCCAGAAACTGGATTTTTTGGGCTAGCCTGATGGCTATGTTGCAGTGTTGTGCTGTTATCCAGAGAACCTGGCCTTGATTCACAAGCCAGGATTCTGTTCCTCTTCATGGGCTGATAATGCTACAGAGGGAGAGGGTACTGCTCATTGTGCCATAGTGATACCTAGTGGCCAAATTAAGGATCCATAAATGAAGGGGTCCTGAAAATGTCCTGGTGCATGGTCACTTTTGAGGACTGTTGATGAAATATGGGGACTAAGCAAGTTGAGAGGGTGGTATAGAGATGGGTTGGGGGGGGGGAACATCCTCCGGATAATTCTGAAGATTGGGATAGTTCTGAAGATTCATGAAACCATGGGGACACATCGGGACACGCTACAGAGGTACAATTCCTTGATGAAATCAAGGACAGCTTTATGGAGCAGCTGGTGCAGGAGCCGACGAGAGAAGGAAAAATTCTAGACTTGGTCCTTAGTGGAGCGCATGATCTGGTGAGTAACGTTATGGTACTGGGGCCGCTTGATAACAGTGATCATAATATGATCAGTTTTGATATCGACCTTGAAGTAACTGTACACAGAAAGTCAAATACGTTAGCGTTTAACTTTAAAAAAGGAGACTATGATAAAATGAGAAGAACGGTAAAAAAAAAACTTAGGGGGGCAACTGAGAGAGTAAAAACTGTACAACAGGCTTGGACGCTGTTCAAAAATACCATCCTGGAGGCCCAGGCCATACATGTTCCGCAAATTAGAAAAGAAAGACGGAAGTCCAAAAGACAGCCGGCCTGGTTGAAAAGTGAGGTGAAAGAAGCTATTAGGGCTAAAAAAACGCCTTCAGAAAATGGAAGAAGGACCCGTCTGAAAATAACAAGAAGCAGCATAGGAAGTGTCAAAGCAAATGCAAGGCGCAGATAAAGAAGGCCAAGAGGGATTACGAAAAAAAGATAGCATTAGAGGCAAAAAAACATAGTACAATTTTTTTTCGGTATATTAAAAGCAGGAAGCCGGCAAAAGAATCGGTTGGGCCACTGGATGACCGAGGGGTAAAAGGGGCGATCAAGGAAGACAAAGACGTAGTGGAGAGACTGAATGAATTCTTTGCTTCGGTCTTCGCCGAGGAAGATTTGGGTGGGATACCGGTGTTGGAAACTTACTGACTTCATGGTAAACCTGGAGGACGTAATGGGGCAGTTCGGCAAACTGAAGAGTAGCAAATCTCCTGGACCGGATGGTATTCATCTTAGAGTACTGATAGAACTGAAAAATGAGCTTGCGGAGCTACTGCTAGTGATATGCAACTTATCCTTAAAATCGAGCGTGGTACCGGAAGATTGGAGGGTGGCCGATTTTTAAAAAAGGCTCCAGGGGAGATCCGGGAAATTATAGACCGGTGAGTCTGACGTCAGTGCCGGGGAAAATGGTAGAGGCTATTATTAAAAACAAAATTACAGAGCACATCCGAGGACATGGATTACTGAGACCAAGTCAGCACGGTTTTTGTGTGGGGAAATCTTGCCTGACCAATTTACTTCAATTCTTTGAAGGAGTAAACAAACATGTGGACAAAGGGGAACCGGTTGATATTGTGTATCTGGATTTTCATAAGGCGTTTGACAAGGTACCTCATGAAAGGCTACAGATGAAATTGGAGGGTCATGGGATAGGAGGAAATGTCCTATTGTGGATTAAAAACTGGTTGAAGGATAGGAAACAGAGAGTGGGGTTAAATGGACAGTATTCACAATGGAGAAGGGTAGTTAGTGGGGTTCCTCAGGGGTCTGTGCTAGGACCGCTGCTTTTTAATATATTTATAAATGATTTAGAGATGGGAGTAACTAGCGAGGTAATTAAATTTGCTGATGACACAAAGTTATTCAAAGTTGTTAAATCGCGACAGGATTGTGAAAAATTACAAGAGGACCTTACGAGACTGGGAGACTGGGCGGCTAAATGGCAGATGACGTTTAATGTGAGCAAGTGCAAGGTGATGCATGTGGGAAAAAAGAACCCGAATTATAGCTACGTCATGCAAGGTTCCACGTTAGGAGTTACAGACCAAGAAAGGGATCTTGGTGTCGTCATCGATAATACGCTGAAACCTTCTGCTCAGTGTGCTGCTGCGACTAGGAAAGCGAATAGAATGTTGAGTATTATTAGGAAAGGTATGGAAAACAGGTGTGAGGATGTTATAATGCCGTTGTATCGCTCCATGGTGCGACCGCACCTTGAGTATTGTGTTCAATTCTGGTCGCCGCATCTCAAGAAAGATATAGTAGAATTGGAAAAGGTGCGGCGAAGGGCTACTAAAATGATAGCGGGGATGGGACGACTTCCCTATGAAGAAAGATTAAGGAGGCTAGGGCTATTCAGCTTGGAGAAGAGACGGTTGAGGGGAGACATGATAGAGGTATATAAAATAATGAGTGGAGTGGAACAGGTGGATGTGAAGCGTCTGTTCACGCTTTCCAAAAATACTATGACTAGGGGGCATGCGATGAAACTACAGTGTAGTAAATTTAAAACAAATCGGAGAAAAGTTTTCTTCACCCAACGTATAAGTAAACTCTGGAATTCGTTGCCGGAGAACGTGGTGAAGGCGGTTGGTTTAGCAGAGTTTAAAAGGGGTTGGACGGTTTCCTAAAGGACAAGTCCATAAACCGCTACTAAACGGACTTGGGAAACATCCACAACTCCAGGAATAACATGTATAGAATGTTTGTACGTTTGGGAAGCTTGCCAGGTGCCCTTGGCCTGGATTGGCCGCTATTGTGGACAGGATGCTGGGCTCGATGGACCCTTGGTCTTTTCCCAGTATGGCATTACTTATGTACTTATGGTCCAGTAAGAGCCGATTTATAATTGAATTGGAAGCTTGAAGAAACAATTAGAAACTGCTGGTCCAAAAAAAAAAAAAAAAAACCTCACCCCTAATTCTTTTGTAACTGTTACAGCATCAATACAAAAATGTTTGTTAGAAGATTTTCTTCTTTTATACCTTTTACAGAGCTCAGCACAGTGGTTTAATAGAGTATATATGAAATCAGTATTGGGGAGAAATGGTAAATAACATCTGCAGAGGTTTAACAATTGGCAGAAAACAGAAGGAAATACAGTTGTCACCTCCATCAGTTACTGCCCACCATCCTACAATTTTAGCAACTGTAGACTTGAGCAAAAAGAAATGTCTTTAGTTCAATTTTAAAAACTGGATAGAGAAGACTCAGACTGCAAATGTAGTGGGGTAAAGCTTTCCAAAGCTTAAGTTCTAAAGGTGATTGGCTTAAAGACAAATGATTATGTGCAAATAGACATTAAACCAAAGTTTGTGCAGGAGAATAGGGGATTAAATGAGCTGGATAAAGAGTGTCAAAAAGTAGATGCAGTAAGGTAACAATAACATTTTGAAGTTGGTTTTAAGAGAGACTGGGTGGCAGTGCTGTTCCATGGAACAGGGGTGGGGTGGGATGGGGCTGTCAAGGTCACACATGTAGATGTCTGAGGCCTTGTCTCCTGGCTCATACTTCTTGTTTTCATTCATTAGAAGGTATTACGACTGGGCCAATGTAGTACCTCAGTAATGATGATCTGAACTGCCATGCAAAAGAACCTAGGTTTGATCCCTGGCTCAGATTTTCCATGCACTTAAGTCTTCCTAGATCAGGAAGATAAAGAGGCAGCATTCATGGCTCCTTGGGTGGGTAGGGGTGATAGGGGTGGTGGTGTTAATAGTTCTGCAAGAGCAATGCCTACTGGCTGGATTTAAGGCCCAGGATTGCAGGGTTTAGAAAGAAACCTGGGTGCAGAGCCCCAGTGCAAGGACTTATCATGCATGCTTTCCCTCTCAAGGCCGGTGTTTAAACATCCTGGGCCTGAGGTAGAAATTTAGGGCTGACTGTATTCCATTCAGCTTCAGACTGGCAATAGTCATTTGTAATCTGGGGATTCCCCCCCCCCCCCCCCCAATCCCCAGCCTTATTCCTCTCTCACATCCTCATGCTTATATAACACGTTTTTGGTTTGTCTATCCATTTGTTAAAAAGGAGAAGGGGTGATGGAACAGAGCACAGGAGAGTAGAGAGGATACAAGTGGATATGGGGATATAAATATATACACATAGAGGGGCATTTTCAAAAGGGACGTCCAAGTTGCGATTTGGACGTCCTTGCAAAACGGCGAAATCCAGGGGCGGGGAAACCTGTATTTTCGAAAAAAGATGCACGTCCATCTTTCATTTCATTTCGAAAATATCATCAGAGACGTCCAAATCCTTAAATTTGGACATTCCTAGACATGGACGTTTCTGACTTTCGGCGATTTTCGAAACCAAACACGTCCATGTCATAAACGGCCAAATGCAAGCCATATGGTCATGGGAGGAGCCAGCATTTGTAGTGCACTGGTTCCCCTGTCATGCCAGGACACCAACTGAGCACCCTAGGGGGCACTGCAGTGGACTTCATAAATTGCTCCAAGGTACTTGGCTCTCTTACCTTGCGTGCTGAGGCCCCCAACCCCCCCCCCCCAAAACCCACTACCCCCAACTGTACACCACTACCATAGCCCTTACGGGTGAAGGGGGGCACCTACATGTGGGTTTCTGGTGGGTTTTGGAGGGCTCACTGTTTCCTCCACAAATGTAACGGGGGGGGGGGGGGGAGACTGGATCTGCCTGTTTGAAGTGCACCTCACCCACTAAAACTGCTCCAGGGACCTGCGTGTGCTGTCATGGACCTGAGTATAACATCTGAGGCTGGCACAACATATTTTTAAAGATGTTTTTTGAGGGTGGGAGGGGGTTAGTGACCACTGGGAGAGTAACGGAAAGTCATCCCCGATTCCCTCCGGTGGTTATCTGGTCATTTCGGGCACCTTTTTGTGCCTTATTCGTAATAAAAACATGTCTGGATGAAAATGTCCAAGTGTTTGTCAGGGACATCCTTGCTTTTTTCGATTATGGGTCAAGGACGTCCAAGTGTTAGGCACGCCCAAGTTCCGCCTTTGCTATGCTTCAGACACGCCCCCTTTGAACTTTGGCTATCCTTGCGACGGACTGCAGTTGGAGATGTCCAAAATCAGGTTTTGATTATACCGATTTGGACGTCCCTGGGAGAAGGACGTCCATCTTCCGATTTATGTCGAAAGATGGACGTCCTTCTGTTAAGAAAATGAGCCCAATATTGTACCAAATGGATGGACAAACCTAAAACTTAAGAGCTTATTTTTATGTTATAAAACCTGCTGAAAAGAAGGTATCACAGTCTGCAAAATAAATTGTACTCATATTGTCACCAGTAAGATACATCCTGATATAACGCTGCACCAAGGAAAAATCCCTGATGTGCAAAGGCATGCAACATTTGTGACAAAGTACCTAAAAAGGTAGAAAGGCATTACAGTAGTGGGAAGTTTTTCATCTGATTCATGTCTCCTCCACCTACTCAGCTACAGAACACAAGAGGAACATACAGTTGCCTGACTTCCAAGATTTGATTTCAACACACCTTTTCTTACAACCTAGCAAAACTGAGAATACTTTTGGGCGTGGGATTTCGAACAATCATTACTGCAGGCTGAATTAGAAATATGTATGCTGCAGCATAGAAAGGAGTATTTCTGTGTATTGTGCAGGATTAAAGCGTAAAATCTTGATTTACTTGAGCAAATTGAATTTGTGTTTTCTGAGTAGAAGTGCTTTTAATTTGAAAGAGCCTGGACATGGGCATCTCTGGGGAAGAAGAGGTGAGGACCATAGTATGAGTGAATATAAAGCATCTGCTGGAGGCAGCTAGAATTTCATCATGTGATTTGCTTAATTCAGATCAAGGCAACTGATGGAAGAGGGTGCGGAAGGTAACCCACTGTTCAATGCCAGAGCTTCTTCATGGTATTTTTTTGAGCATAGAGGGCTAAGTGCCAATTTCATAATCTCAATAATTGATCTGGGATCTGCGCCTAACTTTGAGAGACCTATATGTGTGTTACTTACAGTACCTCAGCTCTGATAAAATCTAGTTCAATGTACTAATGATGGCTGACGTGAAGAAACAAGGTCTGAAACCTGAGGATGGAAAATTCAAGTCCAGCATTTTTTTTTGTTTCAGTTTGTGTATATGTATTTGTGTTTTGTTTTGTTTTTTTCAATTTGTGTGTGTGTGTGACTGTATGTATGTATATTGGCTGTACTGCAGTTGTATGTTTGGATGTGAATTACTATGACCAGAGATGCTAAGTGGCCTAATTCTGGGCTTCTGATATCCCCCCTCCCCTCATTAGCACCTTGAAATACATTATGATTTCTGCAGCTTTGATTTCAGATAGTGGTGGTAGGGGTTACGAATACCACAGTGCACTGGGATGATTTCTGAAGAAGGAGGAGAGAAATTAACCAGATTTTTTTTTAAAGGTGATGGATAATGGAGGCAGCCAAGATTAAAGAAACATCTTCATGTTGATGATGATCCAGGTTGTGAATACTATATATGCTATTCAAATATCTATGAAAGGATGCCTCTGTGCTTTTGTTAGGTTTGTCCTTTATTATAGATATCTACTGAATGTGTACCCACAAAGCATTTTTTCTTACAGACACCATGGGGCCCCTTTATAAAGTTTGTTAGGCACTTAACGTGCAGTTATCATGTGAAAACTGTGCATTAAATGAATTTTTCAGATTTTCTCTTGGGGGGGGGGGGGGGTGGAAATGACCTGAACAAAAAAAAAGTACTAGAAATGCCTCCACTGATTGTTGCATTAGATTTGCAGCTAACATGGTAAAATCCCACGTTAAGCTGCATTAACTGCAACTTGTAACATACTTTAGTAAAGGGACTCCTATGTGATATACTAAAGGGCTTTTCCCATTATCTTCCAGATTCGGTATAGTTTGCCCAAATTTGGGTGTGGATCCCAGATCCGCACGTAAACTAATGAGTCAGGCACAAACAATTATTGGAGTTAACAAGCACTTAATTGGCAATAATTAGGATTTATGTGCAGGTCTCCCTATGTCCTATTCTGTAACATGCACACCTAAATTTCATAGTGTGCAAATCAAAAGGGGGTGTAGCTGTGGGAGGGGCATAGGTGGGTCAGCGGCGTTCCCAGAAATTAGACTCGATGTTACAGAATACCAGCATTTGTACACCTAACTGCCATCAGTTGGGCGTGAGCATTTATACTAGCTTTTGGCAGGCATAAGTACTCATGCTCAAAGTTAGGTGCAAGAAGCATGCTAAGCTAGTATTCTGTAAATGGCACCTTTACAGAATACTAGTTTAGTGTGGATCTCGGTGCTTAATTTTGGGCACCATTTATTGAATGTGGCCTTTTGTATATATAGTGAAAATACTTAGCATATTGGGCCCCAGAATGAGATAAACCCTTTAGTACATAGGCCTAATCTAAATCTTTAACTAAAGAGTGGTAGTATTAAAGGCAGGAGCCCTTTAGCCTTCATATACAGTGTTAAACAGAGCATCCATTGAGGCTTTGTTGGGCTAATAGTGCATCATGTACGGCATTTTTTGTGGTCTATCAGTCTTCCAGCCGTCATCTGGCCATGGCTTAAAATGTCATTTATGTGACCATTATTGCGCCTGGGATTGTAATACATTGTTGGTGCTTTATTTATTGGGATTTATTAGCTACCTTTTATGAAGAAATTCGTTCAAGGCGGTATACAGCAGGTACAGCTAAACATAAAACTTAGTATTGTTAACAACAGTAACAGTCAGTTACCACATGTATTAAAGGCTTAGCAGAAGTGCCAGGCTGTATGATGTTTGTGTAGTAGTCTGCATTAAAATTGGTGCTGTTTGTCCCACTGCATACATGGAGTGTTCTTATATTCTTATGGAAACCAATGGGAAGATCAGAACTACAATCCCAGGTATGCAATGGAAGCAAAACCTGGACAGGATTTTCAGTTGATCTGGGGTGAGGTGGCAACCTACATGTGTGTTAGTTACTGTTTGTAATACAGATTTGACATTGCACTTTAAGGTTTCTTATGGATTAGCACTTTTCTATTTGATACAGTGTTTTGTTTTATCTAGTTCAGTTAGGCCTTCTCGAATCTGTTTACCTATCCATCTATGAAAGGTAAAAGAAGAAAGAGATGTATTGATTCTTTGTTCTCTTTTCAGGCAGCTGAATTAGGTAAAGAGGTTTCTTCTTTGATTCTACAGGCATCAGAGTATGTAAATTTTGGACGTTTGCTTAAAACATCCTAGTCTCAAAAATTTGTTAGGAATTGAATGTATTAATTTTAACTGATTATGTTTATTTGATTCTCATTAAATTATGTGTTCCTGGCTTGTCCAGCATCATGTTTTGTAATCTGCATTGAACTGCGAGGTATTGTGGGCTATAAAAATAAACTAGGTTATTTAATGTGGGATGTACGATACGGAGGAGATACAGAAGTTGGTGGCTTTGATAATGCTGCAGTATTCAGTAGCCTGGGTGTTTCTTAATGCTAACTGACCCAAACTGAAAGGGTTGGTTATCTTGAGGATTTCTCCTCCTTCACTCTCTCCCCCGCCCCCCAAGTGGCCTCAGTGCCTGACCATGTCGTTTTCCACACTGCTATGTCTAAAGTAGAGGTTCTCAATCCAGTCTATAGGACTCACCTAGCCAGTCAGGTTTTCAGGATATCCACAATGAATATGCAATTTTGGGCAACCTTTATAGAATCTGGGGGCTAATAGCTGAATTTAGGGCACAATTGTAGGTTTCTGGAGGGGAACCTGGTGCATGGTCTCCAGCAGAGGAAATGACTGAGGCTTATAGTACCAGATCAGAGCCCTGGTTCTGATGAGCTAGAAGTCAAAAAGAGCAAGCAGAAATTACCCTGCTCCCCGCCCCCCAGTGGTGTACCTAGGACATTTGATACCCGGGCCAGTCATTTTTTTAATACTCCTTCCAAAATCCAGTACTAGGCATACCGAGAATACAAAACACTCAGGACCTATAAAGCAATTCTACCATACTATCAGCAGTAATTTCTACGAGTCACACAAGGAAAAGGAAAGCATCTTAAACACTGCAGTGAGCACTAGAACATCAATTAACTTATTGTAAAACAAAGCTAGTCGATCCTACACAGTCAGTGCCAACTGAAAGCCATGTCGTTTTCACAGACACAGATACTCCCTAATCCACTATAGAATAAGTAACCATAAACTTTCTATTTATACAAAAATTAAACTGAAACCCCAAGATGACTGATTCTGCATACAATGCAACACCACAGAAACAGACAATGTCCCCTGGTACTGTGGAAAATATAAAGATAGCAGATGCAAATTTGAAATAACTAACAAATACCAATCACCACTTTACAAATTAACAAATAGAAATAAAACAAATATAGAAAATAAAATAATATACCATTTATTGGACTAATACAATTAGCTTTCAGAGGCCAAAACCTCCTTCCTCAGGTCAATACAGTATACCGCTGTTACAGTATCCTATCCTGACCTGAGGAAGGGGGTTTTGTTTAACAAATGTTAGTCAAAATGTATTAAAATTAGTCCAATAAAAAGATTACCTTATTTCCATTTTCTATTTATAAACATTTATTAACTTTATCCTAAAGAAAAAAATATATTTTATTAACAGTTTGTTGTCTCTGTTGTCACCGAGGAAATTTGGGTGGGATACCGGTGTCAAAAATGATATTTCAAGCGGACGAGTTGGAGAAACTTACTGACTTCACGGTAAACCTGGAGGGCGTAATTGGGCAGTTCAGCAAACTGAAGAGTAGCAAATCTCCTGGACCGGATGGTATTCATCCTAGAGTACTGATAGAACTGAAAAATGAGCTTGCGGAGCTACTGCTAATGATATGCAATTTATCCTTAAAATCGAGCGTGGTGCCGGAAGATTAGAGGGTGGCCATTTTTAAAAAAGGTTCCAGGGGAGATCCGGGAAATTATAGACCGGTGAGTCTGACGTCGATGCCGGGGAAAATGGTAGAGGCTATTATTAAAAACAAAATTACAGAGCACATCCGAGGACAGGGATTACTGAGACCAAGTCAGCACGGCTTTTGTGTGAGGAAATCTTGCCTGACCAATTTACTTCAATTCTTTGAAGGAGTAAACAAACATGTGGACAAAGGGGAACCGGTTGATATTGTGTATCTGGATTTTCAAAAGGCGTTTGACAAGGTACCTCATGAAAGGCTACAGAGGAAATTGGAGGGTCATGGGATAGGAGGAAAAGTCCTACTGTGGAGTAAAAACTGGTTGAAGGATAGGAAACAGAGAGTGGGGTTAAATGGGCAGTATTCACAATGGAGAAGGGTAGTTAGTGGGGTTCCTCAGGGGTTTGTGCTAGGACCGCTGCTTTTTAATATATTTATAAATGATTTAGAGATGGGAGTAACTAGCGAGGTAATTAAATTTGCTGATGACACAAAATTATTCAAAGTCGTTAACTCGCGACAGGATTGTGAAAATTACAGAAGGACCTTACAAGATTGGGAGACTGGGCGGCTAAATGGCAGATGACGTTTAATGTGAGCAAGTGCAAGGTGATGCATGTGGGAAAAAAGAACCCGAATTATAGCTACGTCATGCAAGGTTCCACGTTAGGAGTTACGGACCAAGAAAGGGATCTTGGTGTCGTCATCGACAATACACTGAAACCTTCTGCTCAGTGTGCTGCTGCGGCTCGGAAAGCGAATAGAATGTTGGGTATTATTAGGAAAGGAATGGAAAACAGGTGTGAGGATGTTATAATGCCGTTATATCACTCCATGGTGCGACCGCACCTTGAGTATTGTGTTCAATTCTGGTCGCCACATCTCAAGAAAGATATAGTGGAATTGGAAAGGTGCAGTGAAGGGCGACGAAAATGATAGCGGGGATGGGACGACTTCCCTATGAAGAAAGACTAAGGAGGCTAGGGCTTTTCAGCTTGGAGAAGAGACGGCTGAGGGGAGACATGATAATGAGTGGAGTGGAACAGGTGGATGTGAAGCGTCTGTTCACGCTTTCCAAAAATACTAGGACTAGGGGGCATGCGATGAAACTACAGTGTAGTAAATTTAAAACAAATCGGAGAAAATGTTTCTTCACCCAACGCATAATTAAACTCTGGAATTCGTTGCCGGAGAACGTGGTGAAGGCGGTTAGCTTGGCAGAGTTTAAAAAGGGGTTAGATGGTTTCCTAAAGGTCAAGTCCATAAACCTCTACTAAATGGACTTGGGAAAAATCTACAATTCCGGGAATAACATGTATAGAATGTTTGTATGTTTGGGAAGCTTGCCAGGTGCCCTTGGCCTGGATTGGCCGCTGTCGTGGACAGGATGCTGGGCTCGATGGATCCTTGGTGTTTTCCCAGTGTGGCATTACTTATGTACTTATCTGGTTTCTTTTTTCGTCATCTTCTCTTCACTCCCTTCCATCCAGCATCTGTCTTCGCTCTCTCCCTGCTATCCAGTGTCTGCCTTCTCTCTCTCCCTGCCCCTGTTATCCACTGTCTGCCCTCTCCTGTCCCCTCCATCCACTGTCTGCCCTCTCTTTCCCTCTGCCCCTTCCAACCACTATCTGCCCTCTCTCTCCCTTCCATCTAGCGTCTGCCCTCTATCTCTGCCCCTTCCATCCACCATTTGCCCTCCCTCTCCCATCCATCCAGGGTCTGTCTCTACCTCTCTTTCTCTGCCCCCTCTGTTCAGCCCCTAGTTCCAGCCCCAGCCCACTTCTCCCACCTGCCCCTGCCATGGCCCCATTCTCTCTCCTGCCCTCTTCTCAGACCCCAGCTCCAGCCCCTTCTCCCATCTGAGCCCCCCCTGCTAGTCCCCACCTGCCTACCCTCAGCTCCTTCAACAGCCCCCTTCTCTCTGCCACTCGGCCCCCTGCATTTTAAAAATCTCTGAATCGGCGGTGCAGCGCCTCGCGTCTGCCTGTGAAAGAAGTGGATCGCCTCGTCGGACTGTCTCTCACTGTGTCCCGCCCTTGTGGAAATAGAAAGTTACATCAGAGGAGGGCGGGACACAGTGAGAGAAGGTCCGATGAGACAATCCACTTCTTTCACACGCAGACATGAGGCGCTGCACCGCAGATTCAGAGATTTTTAAAATGCAGGGGGCCCGGGTGGCAGAGAGAAGGGGGCTGTCGAAGGAGCTGAGCTAAGGCAGATGGGGACTGCGGCGCCAGTGGCCTTTGGATCAGGAGCAGCGGGAGTGGAGCACCCCCCCCCCCTCGTGCTTACACCCGGGTTGACCGCCTCCCCCTTGGTATGCCACTGCTCCCCCCTCAAAAAAACAAAAAAAATCAAACAAAAAACCTAGGAGATAAACTGGTAGTTTTGAATCTTAAACTCATGGCACTGTACACAAAGCAGATGTCTGCACTGATTTGAGTCAGAAGAACAAAAGGAGCAGGAAGAAGTCAGGCTGATGTATCTATATATATATATATTTTTTTTTTTTTTGTATCTATTTGCATAATTAGTGCAGGGGCAGCAGAACACCTTTATGGTTGGGCAGGCCAAACAAACCAATCACTGCTCCTATCCCCAAAATTTCCTAGTTGTTAATGCTGTGTGGGCAAAACTTTTGTGGGGTTATGGCCCCTGTGGTCTTTCCTGCTCTTCTTCCTATGAGTAGGTGCACTGTAGAATTAACTGACTGGATTGAAATTTGAATGGAGCAAGAGCAGCTTTGATTATGATTAAAGAAAGCTGCATGGTGGTGACTGGTTTGTTCCTCATGGTGCCCTGCCTTCCTGGTTTCTTTAACAGATGCATTAAGATCTAGATAAATCACTAAAAGGAGAGTGGCAATTTTTTTGGAAGGGGAGGGGGCTGAGTTTTTACAGACTTTATTGAACGCCTCTCCTGGCACTGCAAGACAAATATGGTCTTTACTTGACTTTCTATCCCAAAGGAGTGGGAAGGGACCTAGTACAAATGTGAGTTTTTCTTGATTAACCCCCTCCATCTTCTCACCTGCACTTTCGAAAGAGAAGTGCTTGAATGGATTTTGATGCATAGTTATACAAGACTGAAAATAACAGTACTTAACGTTTTCCCCCTTATTTTTTTGGGATGGCCAAAAGTTAGCTTTTTATGGGAGGGCAGTCTCCCATGGTGATATACTCTGTACATTTTGGGTTTGTATTGGTAAAGGAGATGGCAGCTTGATAGGACATGCACTTTTTTGTTGCAAAATATGCAATTTTTTAAATTTCACTGTCCATTTGGCTAGGTTTCTTTGAGGATGAGAGAAGAGAGTGAGGTTTCACAGCATCTAGAAACTTATATTTGCATTTCAAAAATAGGCTTGAGGAGATTTGGTGATCATTCTCAATTTAGATGTAGACTAGATCAGCTTTTAACACGTTTGTTTGATGGAAGGCAGACTTTGTTTACTCCCAACACAAATGTTGTGGTCCCCTTTGTAACATATATAGGATTGAAGGAACCCCTGTTAAGTAATTTTGTAGCATTTATCTGAAAAAAAAAAAAGGCATCACATATTTGCTTTATTGTAATTTTGTTTACATTATGTGTACTCTTTCTAATTAAAATTCTGATCTAAATCATGTTTTTAACGATGTAGTCACGGTTCGGCTCCCCTAGTTTGGGAATGCATATACTCTGAAAACGGTTTTGCTGCCGAGGTTGAGGTGGGGAAGAAGAGGAGGGCAGGAGCATCTGGGGGCTGGTGTGCCTCGGATGAAAAGTGAAACACATTGGGCGCTGTCGTGTCGGGGGGGGGGGGGGGGGGGCTGTGCAGAAAATGGAGGAAGTCGGAAGTCGCTAGAGTAGAGAGAGAGAGTGATATTAACTCTGGCTGCCCACATGCCGGGCGTTCATGCGAGATGGCTGGGTGAAAGAGCTAGTTTAACACATGTCACCCGCACATTAAAGTACTTCAGATAAGTTACATCCCCAGGCAGTTCCTGGTGTGTGCAAGGAATGTTTCCTTGGTCCGGGTTGAGGGGGAGGGAGGGAGGGAATGGCTGTTTCCTCTCTTCTCCTGGCCTCTGTCAGGCTGGAGTTGCTGACTAAACACTTCTGTCAGCTGGCAGTTGTCACAGCCTGAGGATTTGCGAGGGGGGAGGGGGCGCTGCTTTAGCTGCCTCTCCGGGAGAAACTTTTTTCCCCCCCCTCGGTTCACCTGAAGAGGGGTGTGTGTGTGTGTGTGTGAGAAACGAGTGTGGATTCCCATCCTTCCAAAGGAAGGCACTGGTGGGAAACTTTTCCGCACCGGCAGTGCCACAGTTGTGTGATGATGTCTTCCTTTTGCCACCCTTCCCCCACCTGTGAGCAGCAGATTCCATCCACAGCTGTTTCCCGCCCTCTGTCAGTCTGAAGGGTGGTGTTGGGAGCCCGGTGCACGCGGGGAGGGGCACCTGGGGCAGCGTGAACGGTTCTCTTCACGAGGCGGGTCGCACAATGGCCCCTTTCTCACACACATGACAATTCATTCTTCTCCTCTCAGCCACCCCCCCTCTCCTCCATGCCCATATACTCTGAGCACTGCAGCCGGTTGAGACAGTTTCATAACTTGGCAGAGGAGGAAGATCCCGGAGTAGATCTGCCAAACCTGCTAGGACATTGCTGCTAGCAATCCTGGAAAAATAATCATAGGGATGTGTTTAAACAAAAGAGTACCAAATGTCATGTATTTATCTTATTAGCAGCTTCTTGCCACTTTCTTAAAAAAAAAAAAAAAGTATACCCCAACCCCTGCCCTGACTTTAGGAATGTAACGTTTTGGGGCAGAGAGCCAAATAATCCACAGCAGTTGTGAGATGTCTGCTGCACCAACAAAACGGTAACTCTGCCTGGCTTGGCACTACTGTGTACCTGCTACTCTATCCCATCCCATTTGCTGCGTTTCTGGACAGCATTCAGGCCCAGGTTGATTGCCTCCTTAAGCTAGCATGCTCATATCTGGGGGAGCAGAATGCCAAGCCAAATATATTTTTTGGACATAGATGCCACGGATTGCCATCCCAGTAGAGAATCCCAGCTAATTATTTTCCCCAACTACAGCTTAAGGAGATAGGCAACAAAAACCAAGACACTTGCCTTTTAATAAAATAAATAATAATTGCATATTTTTAATCTCTCCCTTGGGGCAGTGTCTCCAAATGGGTCAGTTTGTCCATACCATGACAGTAATTAATGCCACACCCAAGTCAGTGTATATGGAGTGTGATCTCATTCTCTCAAATTTATTGCTTTAGCTTACTGTAGTACTTACGAAATGCCGAGAGCTTCCTTGTGGAGTTCATAATATGTAACATGCTTCCTTAGCACCTGCAGCAGATGAATCCAGGAACTGGTGGGTTATGTGTACCAGCTGCTGGAGATGGAGATAAACAAGACTGAAGGCAGTGATATCAGACGGCCAACCCGTTCATCAGTTAGTATATCTCTATCTCCAGCAGGTGGTGGATGGCTTCTCTCCAGCTCCTGGATTCAAGGTCCTTTAGGGTGCTCCTGGGGTGGGTGGCCAGTTGAGCAAGGGGGTGTTTGGCCAAGGGTGCCAGCTTTGGAGGCATACTTGGTCGCTGGGTCCCTGCTTCACCCTGCTTTTCCAGTCTCCCAGTCTGAATTTGGGTTAGGCTTCTCAGCCTCCCTTCCTTCTCACAAAAGAAAAAAAAAGAACCAAAAGATTAAAAAATAAAAAAGGGAGCATTTAGTGTGCAGCTTTCTGCCTGAGCCCTACCTTGTTCAGAGAGCCGGAACGATCCTGCTCGGTTCTCTGCTGGGGGTCCTGCTGCATTGGAGGTCGGTGGCTGGGGTAAGTGCTGGCTCTTTTAATCTCTCCCCGGGCGATCTGACTTCAAGGAATGACGGTGTAGACCTTTACACACTGTTCCCGTTGTGGGAAATGGAATTGTGCGGCTGGTCTGTGCAGCTCCGAGTGTGCTGAATCTAATGGGAGACGGGTCTCTTCCCCTGAGGGTGTGCTTTCCCGCGCTGAGCCGGCTCCTATGGCGGTGTCAGGTCAGGCTTCTTCCTCTCTGGATTGTCAGTTAGCAGGGAGGTCTGGGGCACCTGCTGGGCCTAGATTTGGGATGGCTGCAGCGCTGACAGTGTGGGGGACATTTTTTCTTCCAAGTTTGTCCTGCTTATGCACCAGGCCTACATCCTTAAGTGGACTCTCCCTCCAGCAAATCCAGCTCTGACCCTTGGGGCCCGGAGGGGATCAGGGTCTGCCTGCCTCTTCTGCTGGAGATGATCCCACCTTCAAAAGGAGATGGATGGCCTCACTGTCTGAGGAGGGTCTTTGGTCCCCGTGATGGTGGCCCCGACTCTGGTGGTGCTTTCTGAAGGGCCTTGGACGCAGGCAGGCCTGGAAGATGTGGGTGAGGGTGAGCTCCTTCATGAAGAGGTGGATGATCCCTCTGCCGTACGGCTTTTTCACAAGGAGGAATTGCTGTCTCTTATTTCTCAAGCCTTTAGAGGCTTTGAATATTGCAGACCCAGAGGTCGCCGTGTCTCAGGTGATTAATCCTAAGGTGGCTAGTTCCCAGCGTCTGTCGAAGGTGTTCCCGGTTCATAAGACGATACAGGAACTCATTTCCGCACAGTGGGCAGATACTGATGGCGGCCTCAAGGTAGCCAAGCATGGCTTTATCCTGTGAGAGTGGCTTGAGGGGAGCAGTTTTGTCTCCCCAAAGTAGATGCCCTGGTAACGTTGGTCACCAAGAAGACGATGCTACCAGTAGAAGGTGGGGTAGCGTTGAAGGATGTGCAGGACCGGCGTCTGGAGGCCTTCCTGAAGCGCTGTTTTGAGGTGGCCGTTCTGGCTCTCCAGGCCTCCATTTGTAGTTCTTATGTGGCTAGAGCTTGTCTTAGCCGGCTTCATTCGGTACTGGAGACCGACTAGGAGAGGATAACACCCACATGTTCAGAACGGTGAAGCCAACTAAAGGAAAGGAAATTTACTAGATAAGACATCATTTCACCATATCGGAGCTTTTCAAACCGAGTTGTGACTCCAAACGGAATTGCAAAACCTGCATTTGGGGTCATAACCTGAGTTAGTGCTACATATGACATCATTGGCCTGCATTGCCTGGGGAGAGTTGTGTCTTTTTTTTGCGACCACATGAACTGAGATTGTGGTTGCAGAAAGATTAATGAGCACCGATTTATATAAAGTACATAAGTATGCTGTGACGGTATCTGTTGGGGACTGGCAAGGTGGATCCTGTTTGAATAATCCTGTGTGTTCCTTTAAAAATGAAACACAGGGCATCAGTGCACTAGTCCTGAGTGAGCAAATGAATGCTGTTTCCTCTAAAATGTTTTGCCAGTGGCTGCTAGTGAAAAGAGAAAAACATAATATACATTAACAAAGGTTAACTCTAACATCCTTTAACAATAAGATTCACAGTGCAACCCATGACTTTCAATATCATTTTATCTAAAATGCTCAGACTTTATCTGTGCAGGGCCGATGTGATGCACAAGCAACTGGATGCAAATTGAATAAGGGAAATGGGACTTGATATACTGCCTTTCTGTGATATTTTGCAACTACATTCAAAGTGGTTTACATATATTCAGGTACTTATTTTGTACCTGGGGCAATGGAGGGTTAAGTGATTTGCCCACAGTCAGAAGGAGCTGCAGTGGGAATCGAACCCAGTTCCCCAGGATCAAAGTCCACTGCATTAACCACTAGGCTACTCCTCCACTCTGCTCTAGCTATAATAAATGAATTTCAGGAAGCCCAGTCTACATCCCAACTGAAACCAGGATCTTCAGTTTCTGTTGAAACCGATTCTGCACCTGAAATTCGGTACTCGGTTTTGGAAGAAACCAAAACTGAAAATGAATCTGCCATGGCCCCCTTCTGGGCCTAACTAGGCAATTGGTGGATAGTGGGTGCAGGAGTGTCTCCACTCGCTCCTGTGCAAAGCCAGTTCCAGTAAAAATGGCTACTGAGACTTCCTACTGCAGTTTTGCGAGGTTGTCGTTGGAAGTCTTGGCAGCCATTTTTACTGAGCAATGGCACTGGGTAGGAGTGAGTGACATTCGTTCCTGCCCCCGAAGAGGCCACTACCGCCTGGGTTTCTTCAGGTAGGCCTGAAGAGGGCCTATGGGTAGTCGGGCAGGATGGATGAACAAACATGTGGCTAAAGGTGAGCCGGATGATATTGTGTATCTGGATTTTCAGAAGGCGTTTGACAAAGTACCACATGAAAGAGTCATGGGATAGGAGGTAGTGTCCTATTGTCGATTAAAAACTGGTTAAAAGATAGAAAACAGAGAGTAGGGTTAAACAGTCATTATTCTCAATGGAGAAGAGTAGTTAGTGGGGTTCCCCAGGGGTCTGTGCTGGGACCGCTGCTTTTTAACATATTTATAAATGACCTAGAGATGGGAGTAACTAGTGAGGTAATTAAATTTGCAGACAACACAAAGTTATTCAAAGTCGTTAAATCGCGGGAGGATTGTGAAAAATTCCAAGAGGATCTTACCAGACTGGGAGACTGGGCATCTAAATGACAGATGACGTTTAATGTGAGCAAGTGCAAAGTGATGCATGTGGGAAAGAGGAAACCAAATTATAGCTACATCATGCAAGGTTCCATGTTAGGAGTCACAGACCAAGAAAGGGATCTAGGTATCATCGTTGATGATATGTTGAACCCTTCTGCTCATTGTTCTGTTGCGGCTTAGAATGTTAGGTATTATTAAGAAAGGAATGGAAAATGCATCCAGCTTTTCCTACTTAAGCGCACAACTATAGAACGCACTGCCAAAAGCAGTAAAAACTACACTCGACCACCTAAATTTTCGGAAAGCACTAAAGACAGACCTGTTCAGAAGAGCATACCCCAACGACCCAACATAAAATACCTGAACACTTGTGACACAATCCTGCTTATTTTCGAAAGAGATCACTGGCAATCTTCCGACACAAATCGGGAGATGGCCGGCCATCTCCTAAAACCGGCCAAATCGGTATAATCGAAAGCCGATTTTTGGACACACTCGCCGGCATTCCGTCGCGGAGGCGGCTAAACTTCAAGGGGGCGTGTCGGTAGGGTAGTGAAGGCGGGATGTGGGCGTGCTTACGAGATGGCCGGCTTCAGCTGATAATGGAAAAAAGAAAACCGGCGATGACGAGCATTTGGCCGGTTTTACTTGGTCTATTTATTTTCACGACCAAGTCTCAAAAAGATGCCCAAACTGACCAGATGACCACTGGAAGGAATCGGGGATGACCTCCCCATACTCCTCCAGTGATCACCAACCCCCTCCCACCCAAAAAAAACAACTTTAAAACATTTCTTTCCTAGGAGGGGAAGCCAGTCGGCCAGCTCGTAAAAAAAAAAAGGATCTTGCTGATCAGTTATGTTATGACTTACTTGTTCTGGAGTGCTGTATTTTGTGATACCGTTTTGAGAAATGTTCAAGAAAGACTTCATACAAATTTTAAAAAGTCCCTGCCATTCATTTTCCCTTGATAGCCGTCCCTGACGTGCACTTCCCTTAATAGCCGTCTTTCTCTTCGAAAGTGCACTTCTCTTAATGGCCGGCTTTCTCCCCAAACAGGGAAATCAAAACAGCTTTTGCTCACAGTTTTTTTAGTAGTAACAGTGGGATTTGAACCAGCCACCTCTGCATTACAAGAGCCATGATGTAACCACTTGGCTATAGCTCCACTTACTTGGCTGTCCCTCCTTTTTGATTATACCCCTTCAGGTCTCTCTCAGCCAATCACAGTGCGTTAAGCTGTCTGTGAGTGGCTCAGAGAGACCTGGAGGGGTATAATCAAACGGGAGGGACACCCAAGTAAGTGGAGCTGTGGCCAAGTGGTTACATCATGGCTCTTGTAATGCAGAGGTGGCTGGTTCAAATCCCACTGTTACTACAAAAAAAGCAGTGTGCAAAAACTTTTGATTTCCCTGTTCAGGGAGAAAGGCGGCCATTAAGAGAAGTGCACTTTCGGAGAGAAAGACGGCCACCAAGAGAAAAACAGCTATTAAGGGAAGTGCACGTCAGGGATGGCCATCAAGGGAAAATGCACGGCAGGGACTTTTTTCATTTGTATGAAGTCTTTCTTGAACATTTCTCAAAACAGTATCACAAAATACAGCACTCCTGAACAAGTAAGTCATAACATAACTGATCAGCAAGATCTAAACATCCAGAAGTACCAGTGCACTACGAATGCTGGCCCCTCCCACGGCAAATGCCTTGGATTTGGCCGGGTTTGAGATGGCCAGTTCCAGTTTCCATTATCGCTGAAAAACAAAGTCGGCCATCTCAAACCCGGTGATCTGTGGCATTTGGCCGGCGCCAACCATATTATCGAAACAAAAGTTGGCCAGCCATCTTTTTCGATAATACGGTTCCGGCCAGCTGTTGCGGCACCGCCAAAATAGATCGCCGGTGATCATGCCCCTCAATATAACCAAAGACCGTAACGGACATTTCCTCTCCTCTCCCTCTCTAAGTTCCCCCCAATTACCTACCATACATGTACCTCATTCTACTACAATATCACTTTGTATTCATTAATACCATGTATTTGTTCAGACCGGAATCGGCTAACGCCGTTAACGGTAAAATGTAAGCCACATTGAGCCTGCAAAAAGGTGGGAAAATGTGGGATACAAATGTAACAAATAATAATAATAAAACAAAAATGAGGACGTTACAATGCCTTTGTATCACTCCATGGTGTGACCGCACCTCAAATATTGTGTTCAATTCTGGTCGCCGTATCTCGAAAAAGATATAGTGGAATTAGAAAAGGTGCAGAGAAAAGCGACGGAAATGATAAAGGGGATAGGACGACTTCCCTATGAGGAAAGGCTAAAGTGGCTAGGGCTCTTCAGCTTGGAGAAAAGGCAGCTGAGGGGAGATATGATAGAGGTCTATAAAATAATGAGTGGAGTTGAACGGGTAGATGTGAAGCGTCTGTTTATGCTTTCCAAAAATACTATGACTAGGGGGCATATGATGAAGCTAAAAAGTAGTAAATTTAATACAGACCGGAGAAAATATTTCTTCACTCAACATGTAATTAAACTCTGGAATTTGTTGCCAGAGAATGTGATAAAGGCGGTTAATTTAGCAGAGTTTAAAAAGGTTTGGATGGCTTCCTAAAGGAAAAGTCCATAGACCATTATTAAATTGGACTTGGGGAAAATCCACTGTTTCTGGGATAAGCAGTATAAAATGTTTTGCACTTCTTTGGGATCTTGCCAGGTATTTGTGACCTGGATTGGCCACTGTTGGAAACAGGATGCTGGGCTTGATGAACCTTTGGTCTGTCCCAATATGGCAATACTTATGTGCTTATGTACTTATGATGGGGGGGAGGGTGGAGAGTGATCACGGGGAATGGGGGGGGGGGTTCGTATTCAACTGAAAATGCACTGCCAGTTTCATCCAAAACCCAAAACAAAATTCCGTCGGCTTGGAGCCCAGTCCTTTAGCTCAGGATATCATGGTGAAGCTTGCAGCAGCAGGTCCAAAAGAATTGACAGGTGGGGGAAGAGAGGTTGGTAGTTGGGAGGCGAGGATAGTGGAGGGCAGACTTATACGGTCTGCCAGAGCCGGAGATGGGAGGCGGGACTGGTGCTTGGGAGGCGGGAAATACTGCTGGGCAGACTTGTACGGTCTGTGCCCTGAAAAAGGCAGGTACAAATCAAGGTAAGGTATACACATATGAGGTTATCTTGTTGGGCAGACTGGATGGACCGTGCAGGTCTTTTTCTGCCGTCATCTACTATGTTACTGGTAACCCTATCCCTGAGCTCTCTGCTCTGTTACATGGGATGATTGGTGTGGTCAGGGCACAATTCAGTGCAAGCCTGCCCTACCTATCCCATTTTCATCTCTCTCCTGTCTTGTAATAGAGAACATGCATATATATGGTGAGTCTTCAGTGTGCTGTATACCTGCCATCAATATGCCCTTACTAGAATTTTGACATCAGGAGAAGCCGGAGAATTTCCTTTCCATTTTGTGAACAGAACTGAACAATATAGGAAGCACAAGTCACATTTTTTACACAGTTATTTATATTCCCATCCTGGATGTGTGTAGATGTGAAAGAGTCAAAATTAGCAATGTCAGTGATAAGATTATATATATTGATATTGACTAGGCGATAATACTTTAACATACCACACATTTAAACTAGATTAGAGACCCGGGGGTGGGGTTGAGGAAGAGCAGATGGAAGTGTTTGGTTTGTGTGACATCTGCGCTCAGTTTTCTGGTTATGCGACACAGAAAAGGGGTTTGCGCAGATCTTAACTCTGCACAAAAAGATGCCAGCACATCATAGCATTTTAAAATGAATGGTAATTAGGTTATTAACTATTTGGTCCCAGTATAGAGAAGTATGTAGAAGACTAAGGTGAGCACAACAAAGAATTTTTGAATGCCCAGTCTGAGGATGCAGAGAAAGGTTCTAATTTTTCTGCAAAGCCAGTATTTGTGCACAGAACATTTATTTATTTACTCAATTTTTTTAGCTCGTCCTCCTAAAAAAGCCCCAAAACGGTTATAATTACATTCATAATAATAAAACAAAACACTTAATAATAAAAACAATTAAAAATAAACAAATTGACAGAAAGCAATTCAGTGTAACAGTTCCTCAGCATAAATTCTTTCAATCTTTTAGAAATAAGTTTTCACAGCCTTCTGAAAACCCAATAAATCATCAATAGATCTTGTAGTGGAAGGCAACCTATTCCATAACCAGGGCAAAACAAAATGTCTCTGACTCTAGCAGCAAAGCAGTTGCTTAGGGCAGTAGTTCCCAAGCCTGGTCCTGGAGGCACCCCTGCCAGTCAGGTTTTCAGGATATTCACAGTAAATATTCATGAGAGAGATTTGCATGAATATTCATTGAGGATGTCCTGAAAACTTGACTGGCTGGGGTGCCTACAGAACCAGGTTTGTGAACCATTGGCTTAGGAACATAACTTGGCAATTTATCACAAACATATCTGGAAGCTACACCATGAAAGACGCTGAATATTAACACCAATGTTTTAAAAACACAGCGTTTGTGGACAGGTAGCCAATACAATGCACTCTTTCTTCTCATAGGAGAAAAATAAAATATTGTTCAGGGTGGGTGGAGCCTCATTGGGGGCAATTCTATAACAGAAGTGCTAACATTTAGCACCCATTTATGCATTTAACTGTTTAGAATAATGGCACTTACATACATATATGCACACACATGCAGACGTCAAGCACTATTCTGGAAATAACTACTTAACTTTGTATTTGCATGTATTTGCAAGAGGGCGTACACATAATCAGAAAATGTGTGGGGCTCAATGCATGTAAATTATAGTATAATTTAGGTGTAATGCTCCAGCTGGAGTAAAAGCTCATGCCTAAAGGGTAAGCATACCCTGTTGGGCTTGTATTCTTTTATAGAATAGGCTTCTACCTGTGCTCTGTCATAGAACTGCCCTGTTAGTGATTCTGCTTTTTAGCAAGTTGATGTTAAGGTTTTTGGAGAGAGGGCCAACTTTTGGTGTGTACGGCTTGTGTGGATGTGCAGGGTTCCATGCTGGTGCTGCCTTCTTGCTGTACTACATTATGTGGCCAGCACAGGGTGAAAGAGAGGAGAGGAGAGGGTGATGGGATAATTGCACTGAGCAGAGAGCTTGTGGGGTGGAAAGGAAAGGGGTTGCTGCAAGGGGAAGGTGGAGGGGGTTGTCCTGGAACCACCATGTTTGTTAAAACCTTAGTGCACAACCTAAAAACTATTAGGGTGTAGGAAAGGAATGCCAAAAATAAAATAGGAAAGATTTTTTTTTTTGTTACATTTGTACCCCGTGCTTTCCCACTCATGGCAGGCTCAATGGGGCTTACACGGGGCAATGGAGGGTTAAGTGACTTGCCCAGGAAAGATACCAAAACAAGACCATATAAAATAACAATCATTCTTTAACTCTGTACATTATATTTCCACAGTCAGACCGCCCCCCCCCTCCAAGTCAGTGGTTGACCATCAGTAAATGAATCTCAGTATTTGGAAGAGGATTGGTAGAGGAAGATCATTCCATAATTTTAGGTAGCAAAATAAAAAGCCAGATGAAAGTGGTTTAGATTGTAAGCTCTTTTGAGCAGGGACCGTCCTTAGTTATTAATTTGTACAGCGCTACGTAACCCTAGTAGCGCTCTAGAAATGTTAAGTAGTAGTAGTAGTAAGTGGTTTCATAGTGTGACATTTTATGGTTTGGAAGAACCAGTCAATAAGAATCTGAAGAGTGTAAGGACCATGCAGGAGTATAGGGAATGGTTAAGGCAGCTAAATAAGAAGGTTCTCCTAGAATATATGATTTGTGCAAAAGAAGAGGTGTAATATGAACAAATTTCTTGGCATTGTATGAAAGCCTAGCTGCAATGTTATGTAAGGTTTGTAAACATTCGATTTGAGAGCATGTTAAACTAGCATTCCACAGAATTGCAATAATCCAAGATACTTGATCAAAAAAGCATGACAAACACAGTATAGACAGCAGAGATGTCTAAAAATGTACGTAAGAAACGAAGGGTCCGTAGAGTGGCAAATTCTGATCTTAGGACTTCAGAAACGTATTTCTTAAAAATGAAAGACACGAATGGAACCAGACACCGAGATTTAAACTCTGTGACTGGAGCA
Organism: Microcaecilia unicolor; assembly: GCF_901765095.1. Lineage (NCBI taxonomy): Eukaryota > Metazoa > Chordata > Amphibia > Gymnophiona > Siphonopidae > Microcaecilia > Microcaecilia unicolor. The sequence continues at coordinate 321,129,763 of NC_044031.1, forward strand.
ATGGGAATGCTGAACAGAACTCGAACAATATGAGGCTGAGCTAGAGTACCAGTGATCTGGCAACTGATTGTTTTACCTGGGTTTAAGACCAAGCAAGCCAGGTTGCAAGGGAAAACGAGCATTCCGGAAGGGTAGAAAGGTCCACATTAGAAGAGGGAGTTGGAAACAAATGGAGAATATTATCTGCATATAGACATGCTTTGATGATGCCACCATTGAAAGGCACCTGTTAAGCCTAGAGCTAGTCCTGTTCAGACACAGCTTCTTCTCTTGTTTCCAGGAAAAGGGATTGGTCCCTTACAACAAGCTCCCTTAGCAACCTTAAAGTTATCCCTGTAAAATCTGATAAGGCTGACTGGCCTTTGAGCTATCTAAAGGTTTCTAGTCTGTCTCTATAGTCAGACCTGGCCTTTGAGAAATACAGGCTGAAAGGTGAGAAATCAGGCTCATTCTGCAGGGATTATGTTGGTTTTAAGCTAGAAGAATGCTATCTATATTTAACTTTACTCTGACAAATACTGGTAGGTGTAGAGAATTGTAAAATCAACCTTGTGTGCTTCCAGCAGGGTGCAAGACAGTACATGTATATATACAAAACTTGGTTTTGTGAAGCTAAAATCATATTAGGGATATGCACATTGGTGTCAGCTTTGTGTGGTTGAGCACACCCATTACTGTGACCACGGAGGTGTAATCTGTGTTGTGTTTAGGACCCTCCCCCCCCAATCATTTTGAAAAATGTTCTGTGAGTATGCTTCTTCCTTTGGTCCACTGCCTGCTGTTTTAGTATGCACTAAAATGGTTATGTGCATGATAATGAAATTAAGCAGTTTATGTAGGACACACTAAATTAACATGCATTACATTTAAACTTAGTAGAAATGATGGAAAAACAACCAAAAAGAACCCAACTCCCAAACCTACAGCCTTAAAATGTTTCCTTTTGCATGAACTCAGCAAAAACTATAAATCGTGATGCAGAAAGGATGGTTGTTTGTATACATCAGTTACAAAATAATTGTTAAATCATCTGTGAAACGGATTATTTGTTACTACATTGGAAGGCATGTTGACCTTCTTAGCCTCAAGAGCCTGCCTGCCAGCCATTTGCAGCCAAAGTTCTTCAATCGCAAAACGCCTCGCTCTCCACCCGCTGTACGAATGCAACAGTTAACACTCCTCTAAAGTCCAGAATTGCTCGGCCGCCCCTTGCCCTGCCTGCCTCGTACTAGTTGAAAAGGTACCACTGTTTGTTCTGCAAACACTGGGTGCAGTTTGTTTCCAAGGTGACTGTGATTCTCCTGCTGCTGTTCAGCTTAAAAAAAAAAAAAAAAAAAGAGAAAAAGTTAAACACCTGAAAGCATCCTGCTAGGGAAGGGAGGGAGTTAGAAAGGAGGAGGAGAGATTCTGTTAGATTTTTGCCAAGTGCTGGTAGAATGTAAGAGAGAAGGATGCATTTCTTTTGGTTAAAATGACTACTGCAAGGAAAATAAAGAATTTAATGGCAGCATTTCTAAGTGAGACATTTAAAGATTTTTCCCCCTCATTTTGTGGCTGTGTGAAAAATGCCGATAGCTTAAAATGATTCTAAAGTAGCAGTGTTTGAAACTTCCAGTTGAAATATGTGCAGGAAGGACTTGGCAGCAGTGGTAGGGACCGGGCTGTTTTTTGTTTTTTTTTTAATGAAACGTGTGATGATTATTTTCTTCCCTCGCACCGTTTCATTGCCTGCATAGCAGATCCTCCTAAGAGTACTGCAGGAGTCCTAAACAGTCTTAAGTTCAAAACAAAGTGATGGAAGCAAACTAAAGGTATGGGAGATGTTAAGTACGATACCCCCCCCCCCCCTTTTTTTCTCTCCTTTCAATATAGTTAACGCCTTTGGCATGGCCATTTTAAAAGGTTTAATAGAGAAGGAGAATTGCTCTTTTCTTAATTGGACTTGGATGCTGTTAGTCAAGAAAAGGCAAAGTGCTGCTATCGGGTTTAGTACAGTTCATGCACAGGTTCCTGTAAACATTAACCACTTTTATCAGAGCTTTGCAGTGTCCCGAATGGTTTAGCAACGAGAATGTGCCCAGAAACACAGATGGAACAAACGAGTCCAAGGTCAAAAAGATGAGACCGTTTTTATTTTATTAACTTTAAATTTTTTTATGTTTCACCATTTTTTAAATGCCATGTTTTCGTCCTGAGTCTCAGTGAATTTACATAAGTCGGTTGTAAGTTAATATTATAGTAGGGTACTCTTCTCAGTTACACCTGCCCCTTAATCGGTGCCACAGTACTAAGCAAATTGCTAGAGATGATTTGTTCAAGAGCAGGGATAGCAATAGGCATCCTCCACAGTTTTGCGTAGTTGTACCTTCCCATTTTTATATAACAGAAATACAAGAACAGTTGTGACTTTTGGCTGTGGATCATTCAGAAAACGCTTTTCTTTAAATATTTTTCCCAAGGGAGGGGGGCGGAAGGCTTAGCAAAATGAAGCCATAATTCGTCTGTTTTTATAACTGTTGTAGCAAATCGTAAGAAATAATAACGCATCCATCAGATTCGCTCTTCTGCACAGAGCTGTGAAGTGTCCGTGTAGGTAGGAGGTTCTTGTGTGAGAAAAACTTGACCCGTTGGGAAGCAATTATTTTGCTTTAGGATTTTTATTATTGCTGTGATCATTTCTATATTGAGAATTTTATATTTTAATTATTATTTCTAACATTTTAGGGGGGGGCAGTAAATCCTAAACACAAAAAATAAAGTTGCATTTGGTTTAAAACAAAATCATCCCTGATGGCTCGAAAAGGAGGAAACCACGAGTCTGCAGTTTTGCGGTTCCCCTGCTGGCTTGCTTTTCGGCCCTGCACTGGAGTACAGGCTGGAATTGTCTATCCGCATGATGAATGACACCTCGTGCTGTAACTGAGCTGCACTGTCACTGACTCAGTCGCCCGCAGGAGCCTTGACGACTGGGTGGGGCGCGCTGATTGGTGCAGAGGCACCACGGGGGAGGATGGGGGGCGAGCCTGGCCCGGGTGCCCTCAGCCTTGCAAGAGGGGGCAAAGTTGGAGATTAGCATAGAAGCAAGAAGAGTACAGGAGTTGCAGCCTGCTTAGAAAGTGTCCTGTGTTTTTTGTTTTTTTAACCGCTATGGAAAGCTTATTTGGAAGAGGAGAGAGGGCCATGAAATATTAGCTACATACGATCACCACTATCAAGAAAGCAATTCAAAACAGGAACGACTATACCACTAGCGTACAATACAGATGTTTTTGCTTCAGCTGAAAAATCATGTTCAGCTTTTTCACTAACTGTGACTGAAAGGGGAAAGAATTGTTTAAATGCATGTGAGACAGTGTAGTTGGCATATATAGGATTTAGAAATATATTAAGCCATTATTTCACTGATCCCCATTTTTGTTTTTTATTTTATTTCTTCTTCACAATTATTTTCTTGTATTGATAATGGATTTCTAGTCCATATCTGTTTCTTAATAGGGGTTTGGCATTTATAGAAACAATCCCCCCCAAGTTACAGTACTTCAGAGCAAATAAGGAGCATGGAGATTAGTAATTACAAGTGGGAGAAAAATAACTGCAAATTCTTTTGAAACCTAAGAGCCATTAATGTAGATTGTAAGCTCCTTGAGCAGGGACTGTCCTTCCATGTTAAAATTGTACAGCGCTGCGTAACCCTAGTAGCGCTTTAGAAATGTTAAGTAGTAATGTTAAGGCGGCTGCAGTTGGAACTAGTGTGCTCTGGCAGGCAGGTCACATTATATAGTTTTACAGGTGACAGAAACCTCTTCTCCCCTCCCCCCCTTTCTGAATCTGCATCAGTGCTGTTCTACAGTACTTCTAAAGTGACTGTAGGTAAATGAACCGTCCCCACACCCCCACAAACTCTGTTTCACTAAGTACTTGGAGAATAATTGATGACTTTTAAGGAAATTAATTTTTTAGAAGCTGGAATTTGGGAAGACTCATCTGACTTTGAGCCAGTGTAGTACCAGATGTTCGTCAGAAATGTGGAGGTGGCATAGTAAATAAGGTAGTGAAAGTGCTAGTCTTTGTACAGTTTCTGTGGGTTGTGGGGTTGTGCAAGTCCATCCCCCTTCTTTGAACTTGTTAAATTCACTTTTTTCTTTTCTTCCAAGCATCTGGACCCCATCCCAAAACAAATACAAACAGAAACTGTTTTGCTTACTATTTCTCCTCCCTCTCTTCCTGGTTCTGTGCTTCCACAGTCTTCCTGCTCACTGGTCCATAACACAGGTTTAAAGAGAGATTGCTTTACCTGAGAAAATCTTTTTATTAATTAGAATTTGGCCTAGATATTTCCCTATTAGGGAGTGAGGTAGAAGGGAGAAAGAGAAGTAAGAACCCCCTGAACAGATTCTTTTTTTATTTTATGAATGAGCCATTTGTTGTTCAGGGCACAACTGTTGGATATAACCAGCTGCAGCCCCCTCTGCCTGGGAGCAGCATCCATTAACTAAGTTTTTATATATTTTTTCAGACAATAAGCCACTTTTTTCTTTTATTTTTTAAATAGTACAGTTTAATCTATAATGATAGCAACTGAGGGGGGGGGGGGGGTCTTTTACTAAAGATTAGCTGAAGTTATCTGCAGCAGGGCCCATAGGAATAAAATGGGCCCTGCTGCAGATAACTGGAGCTAATCTTTAGTAAAAGACCACCTGAGTTAACTACTTTTAAAAAATATATAATATTTTTTGAGGTGTAAATTAACAAAGAATAGAAAATATTCCCATGAAGTCCAGACCCTCAAATATAGGTGTTTTTGTTTTTTTTTGTTTTTTGCCCTCGAATTTATGTGTGGGACTGACTTCACTGTAGACTAGATAAATCATGTTGGGTGAGGAGAGGGTTTGACTGGGTACTACAATGTGTGAATATCTGCCTGTGAATTGCAGCAGAAACTGCTGCTGATAATTCTGGCCCTCTTTTGAAGGACCTGATGGAAGGTTTGTATTCCAGAAGCTAGTTTATTTCGGCAGTTATACAACCGATTGAATGCAACTTTACGGGTACAAATCATTGCCCTGAAGAGTCTAAGGTCTTAAAGGCCTTATGTACAAACATTTTCATAAAGATACAGAATTGGCGAAAACTATTAGTATATAGACCCCTAAATGGATATGGGACCGATAGATGAAGGGGCCGTTTCACAAAGCTATGCTAATCACTAACGCGTGCTTACAGCAACACAAAAATGCTTTACCGCGGGGTGTGCTCAGGCATTCCATGGTAATTTTGGTATTGGTGCGTTCTACCCAACGCTAAAAAAATAGTGGGTGTGTTCTATGCTAATCGATTAGTCTGTGGGCCTTGCTGTGTGCTAATCGATTAGTGTGAGTCCCTACCACCTACAAAATAGGTGGTGGTAGGGGCTGACACGCTAATGGGAAAATTAGCATGTGGGCATTAATAGGGAAAATAGTGAAAGTATGGTAAAAATAGCCGTAGCGTGCAGGAATGACCAGTGCAAGGACGAGCTAATGTCACAACAGTTTGGCAAAAGGGCCCTGAAGAGGACTAATATGATCAAATGACTTGCATGGGTTTGCCAATTGTGTCCATGAGAGAAGCTGTATTTGAGCCCTGGTCTCCTGCTAATCCACTAAGAGGTCAACACAGAAAGCCATGTGGTAGAGCTGTGTGCCCATGGCTGAGCACTTGGATTCTACCATGAAATTAGTGAGCAAATATTCCACGGGTGATGCAGTAAGCTTAATGAGATGCAAATTCAAAGTGCGCAAGACTTGCAAGCTAATCGGGGAAAGCCCCCGCTGGACACATATGCACAAAGATTCTGCAGTAAGGGCAGCTTTGCTGTATGTATGTTTGAAGAAAATGAAAGTGCCAGCACATCATCAGTGCAAGTTATTCTGTGCATAAATATTAACCTCCCTAAAATTTCTTGCACATAAAATTTTCACAAGACCTGATATTTATGTATAGAACAACTTGCGCAGATTACAAATGTGCTTGTCTTCGTGTTCTTTACACACATGCCTATAAAGTCGTTTTTACCTCTGGGTACAGCTGTTAATTCCGTTCTTCCTTTTAAAGCTGCAGGTACTTGCTGTGGTCACTATAGATCACTATAGAGCATTATAGATCTCTGCCCCCACACCCTTGAAAACAGTCCCTTAGACAACCTGCTCTGAAGTCTGACTGGAGCCAGACCCTAGTACAAAGACTCAAAGGCTGTGTTTGGGGCTGGGCCGCCCTACCAGCCACAGACTGTGCTCAGGCCTTTGCCTGTCAGAGGTCTGCTTAAGACTGCTTATTGAACTTCAGAGGCATTCTATCTTTTGTTTGTGGTCCTGTGACATAACAAGCCTCAGGATTCAATTAAATAAACACTTGTTTTCATTTATATCCCTTTGTCCAACTGTGTTATTTCACAGGCCCACCCTCAACCCTCCCTCGGGGTGTCAGTCACAAAAACAACAAGAAGGAAAAAACTAGCAGCATAAAATGTATTGAACATTTTTGGAATCTTGCCAGGTATTTGAGACCAGGATTGGCACTGTTGGAAACAGGATGCTGGGCTTGATGGACCTTTGGTCTCTCCCAGTGTGGTAATACTTATGTACTTATAGCATTACAACCTAAAATCTGGCAGTGAATTTCTCACATTGTGCGTGTGTTAAAATCCTGTATTAACTTATGTGCATTGCAACAGAATACCTGATGCCCTCATCATTCATTTTAATGTATTGTACAAGTTAACCCCTCCACTAAACTCCTTTCTGCATTGTCTCATTAATGTGAACATATATATACCTTGTGGTATCCACACACTTGTGCTTGCAGTAGTTTTCTGTGTCGGCATTTAAGTCAATTGTTCAAATTGGGTGGGAGGGGGATATATTGTGGCAGGTGTGTGGAATGTTTACTGTCTCATATGTTAATTTTTTTAACAGTTTTATCCATATGGTACTCCATATGGTACTGTATGTATTTGGATGGCAGCTAGCATTGGGGGGGGGGAGGGGTGTCAGGAGACTGAATGTAGACAAAAAAAAAAACCCCACTCTGGATGTTGCTGAGGTTTAAGGTAGCCTGGATGGTGCTTTTAGGCATAATGAACAGAGGTGTGGTAGCCGTGTTAGTCCACTTTTAAAGGCAATCAATAGAAATAAAATAAAACATGGAAAAGAAAATAAGATACCTTTTTTATTGGACATAACTTAATACATTTCTTGATTTGCTTTCGAAGGTTGCCCTTCGTCAGATCGGAAATAAGCAAATGTTGGTAGATGACAGTGTATATAAGTGAAACATCAAAGCATTCCAGTGACAGTCTAACAGAATGGGGGTAGATAGGTGAGAGACAGGAAGAGGGACAGGGAGATATGCATGGAGACAGGAGGGTGACAAAGCAGTACAATTTTATGGTTTATAATGGGCTAGAAAACCCAGATCTTTGTAAGTCCTGTCTGGACACCACAGTCTCAAATCAGCGATGGATATATACAAACATCCATATACAAGAAACCCACAGACAAATGCAGCTACCTCCACAACTCCAGCTTCCACCCTTCACATACAAAAAGATCCATTATTTACAGCCAAGCCACAAGATACCACCGTATGTGCTCTGACCCAGGGGACAGAGACAGACACCTTGAAATCCTGACTGCATCCTTCGAACAGAAAGGCTACAACCCCAAAATAATCCAAGAATATTGCCTCCTCCCTCAAACCTCCCAGGGAACATGTGCTACTGTACAAAGAAAATAAAAAGCCACAGACAGAATCCCCCTTATAGTGACATACAACCCAGAGCTGGAAAAAATTAAGAAAAATCATAAAAGATCTGCAGCCTCTACTCCAGGAGGATGAATTACGGAAAGAGATAATCCCATTCCCACCAGTGCTGGCCTTCCGACAGCCACCCAACTTAAAACACAAGCTAATTAGAAGTAAGCTCCCAACAGAGACTCAAAAAGAAAAGAATGGCACGCATCCTTGCAATATATCCAGCTGCAAACTATGCCAAAACATTTCACAGGACCCCACGGTCATTCACAAAGGAAAAATATTCAACATTAAGGAATCTTTCACGTGCTCATCTTCCAATGTGGTATATATCATTCAGTGTAAAAAAAATGCAACATTGGAGAAACCAGTCAGATGCTAAAGAAGAGATTTAATTTACATAGACACCATATGAAAAATGCCAGTACCAATAAAGATGTTACGCCTATGGGGCAGCACTTTACAAAACCAGAACACTGTACCAGTGACTTCATGGTAAGAATCTTAAAAGGGAACTTTAAAACAATACAGGAATGCAAGACCTTTGAAGTCAGAATGATTAAATATTTTGACACCCACCAGACAGGACTTAACAAAGATCTGGGTTTTCTAGCCCATTATAAACCATAAAATTGTACTGCTTTGTCACCCTCCTGTCTCCTTGCATATCTCCCTGTCCCTCATCCACCTGACTCTTCCTGTCTCTCACCTATCCACCCCTCACCTATCCACCCCCATCCTGTTAGACTGTCACTGGAATGCTTTGATGTTTCACTTATATATACTGTCATCTACCAACATTTGCTTATATCCGATCTGACAAGAAGGGCAACCTTCAAAAGCTAATCAAGAAATGTATTAAGTTATGTCCAATAAAAAAGGTATCATCTTATTTTCTTTTCCATGTTTTATTTTGTTTTATTTCTGTTGATTACCTTAGGCATAATGAAGGATGTTTTTCAGCATTTTGGACCCTGTTGATTGTGCATATGTTGTGGTTTTTTGGGTGGGGTGGGGGTAATGTACAGGTGAAAGGTCTGGTTTAGGTTCTGATCTTTTTGTTCTTTTTTCTGAAGTGTTTTCAAGAGAGTAGTCATAAGTTAAAAACCTGACCAAACAATAACAAGGCAAGGGAGGGAAGTGATCAGCAGTTATGCAGATATTTAGCATAATTTTCAAGACCTGTGGTGAAGCTCCTATCAGCCAGCTTGCTGTTGAGTGCTGCCTGGTAGTGTTGTTAGGCTTGGATATAAACCAGGTCACTTTTTTCATGTTAGTATTTCTGTTGAATTTTTTTTAGGTGCTTTGCAATTTCACTTACACCCAAACTGTTGTACACAGTCACAAATCCATAGACAGTGCTGCCTAAATCATGATGTTTCTTTGGCTGTTTAAAAAATATCCTGCAAAAAAAGATGCCAACAGACATCTTGTGAGTTTTTTCCCTCCCTCAGGCATTGTCTCCAAATGGGTTAGTTTTGTGCATACCAGGACAGCACTGAACCTCACTCTTAAGTCAAGGTACATAGAGTATGATCTCAGTCTCTTCAGATTTACTGCTAAAGCTCGCTGTAGTACGTCCATGGTGCCAAAGAGTTTTCTTTTGGGTTCATAAGATGTAATCTGTATAGGCAACTGGGAAACTGTTTTCACATGACTTGGAGTACAGCTAAAAACATGCAACTGATTTCAAGGCCCTATTGTTATCTAGGAAACTTGAATTTTGCCAGCAAAGCAGCAGACTTCCACACACCGAGTGCCTCCATTGCTCCACTTCCAGAAAGGAAACTGGTCTGCACATTGTATACACAGGCAGATCTTGTAAATACATTTATGAAATATGTGTTTAGCTCTTTAAGAACAAAAAAAAAAACAGTTTGTTTGAGTGATAGAGTGGGTTGTCTTGGTGAAATGTTAATTTTTCAATAAAGTTAGTTGAATTGTAGCTGTTTTTTTTTTTCTTCCATGCCTTTTATTTAAAACATTTAAAAAATTGGCATGAATACATGAAGAAAGCAATTTAATCTCTTCAGTTGTATAACTGTCCTGAGGAAATATGCTGTTATGTTCAAAACAAACAAGCACACACAAAAATCTGGTACCCTACAAACAGGAAGTGGCAGATATGTGAAACCTAGCAGCTGATAAATCCTGTGAAAATGTAGAATCAAGTTTTTAGATCACCTCGTCTATAAACCCTGAAAGTCATCTTTAGTGCTTTTTTTCTTTGAGCTTAAGAACTACTACATTATTAGCAAGTAACTTCAACAGTACGGTACTTTGTATGTTGATTTCTCCCTTTTCATCTTTCTTCTAGTTCACTCAGAACCAGATCTGGGATCTTGGCATAAACCTTCACTCACAATTAGCCAGGGCTGTTTTTCATGCTACTTTACAAGGGTCCACCTTTCCACTCTTCTTAGTCAGGTCACAGCAGCAAAGGCTGGGAGCCATGCACCCAGGCAGTTTTCAGAAGCCTATCTTAAGGGCTAAATCTGGTCACCAGGTGTCATCCTTAAAGATGACCTTGATTCCTGCCCAGGGGCTGAGAATGCAGCCTTTTCTCAGTATCTGAGGCGAAGATCCTGATCCATGGCAGTGTGAAAGGCTGCTGGGTTGACCCTAAAATTTTGATTAATTTAAAGTAGCATTTATATCCTGCTTCTGTCCTAAATAAGTTTGAGATGGGTTACAACAAAGCAAAGAATATAATTTTTAAACACGCCTTACAGAGACATTCTAATTGGACCCAAATTATATAATCAACTTTAAGCAATCCTCATCCTCTGTAAAAAGCCAGATTTTAAAATAATTTTTCACCGAAACAGGGATATAGAGATTTGATTCCATTCTTGCCCCTCTTCCCCTTTCCATAGTAAAGGAAGGTTCTCTTGTACTTATTAATCTATAAACATTTACTGATGGTCAATTGAGCTATAACCTCCCCCCCCCCCCCCCCCCACCAACCTAGTGAACCTTGTGGAATATGGACTGACAGATAATTTGCACAAGTACTATAGGCCCTAACTCCATATTATCCTATGATTAATAGTTTAACATTTTAAATCAAACTTTAAAACTGGCAGCTAGTGGAGTTCATGAAGTATCGGTGCTGCCTGTTCCCATCTGTTTGCTCTTTTAAGTACTTTTGCTGCAGGATTTTTGTTATTTTTTTAAGGTGATGCTACCATAATAAATGGTGCCCGCTTTGCTATTTTTTTCCCCCATTTAAAAGAGGTAATTTGTTAAGCTGGAAAGGAAGACCAGAAGAGGCAGTGGAATTGAAAGGCAGGACGTCTCTGCTGTTGCTGCTTTCAGCTGGTGTTTTGGTATAGTTGTTTGCTTACCTTAGCATCTTGTTGTTTGTTAGTAAAGTTGGCATGATTCATGGGATCTCTTTTCCTAAGAATAGGTATTCAACTGTCACCAATTTTTTTCTCTCCCTTGGATTTCTACTCTTACCTGTGTCAAAACAAGCAGTGCATGTAGTTTGATGTTTTTTGTTGTTTTTTTTTTTTGTTTCCAGACAATAGACGTCTGCTCTTCTAGATTGTTGGGCTTTTTTGGTGCAGAGTGTCCCAAGAAATACTCCCTGCAGGAGACGTTGGACTCGCAGAGCATCTGTAGGTGCTAAGGGCATGGCTTTTCTTTAGCACTCAATGTGGGAACATATTTTGTGAAGTTAGGGTGGGGGAAGCTTGCTAAAAAAAAAAAAAAAAGGTCAAAGGCTAAGAGTAAAGCCTGTTCGCTTTCCAAGGTGTATGATAAACGAGGGCACAGCACCCAGTAGCCTTAGTTTTGGTACACCACCACTGTTTGGTTTACTGTGTACCTAATGTTTAAGACTTGATATGCTTGGTGGCTCGTTTTTGGCCTGGCTATTTTTCCTGTTCCTCCTTTGTGTTTTATACTTAGCTGGAACTAGGTCCTCCTTGATGCTATGATGCTGTGAGCCTTTATTGTCCCACCACATATGGGTTTTCCTCGTTTTTAGCTCCTCCCTCCCCAGCTAGAGCTCAGTAAGAGTACTGACAGGCCTGGTACAGGAAGCACAGATCCTAATAAGTACCCTCTTGCCACGAGTCTGGCCGGGAACTGTCAGTATTAAATTGGTGGTTAAAACTGGGAAAGATAGAGAGAGTCTATGTCTCCCAGTGGTATTACCAGTGGACCATCACTCTATCTTTCTTCTCTGTTTGTGACTCTGGGGTAGGAGAGGGGAACAAGAGACAAATGGGAGGGGGGGGGGGGAAGAAAAAAAAAAGGCCCTGGTTTTTACCATCTGAATGCCAGTGAGGAGTTAAATTCAGTGTGCTGCAGAACAGGTTACACCGGGCATCTCTGCAGCCAGCCATGAAGCTCTGTGCAATGCATGCTCTGAGGCATCCTGTGTAAACTTTACTCCCCTCCCTGACTTTTGTCTAGAAAACCAATTGGTGGAAGGAGGGGCTTGCTTTCCGTATGTAGGGCTGCTTCTTAAGAAATAGCCCTGTGCACTTGTTTGTGCCTATCATCCCAGGGAGCAGACGGCATCTATTCCTGCCCTCTGTGGGGTTGCCTAGAGAATACTCTGAGGAGAAAGGGGGGTGGAGTGCACGGTTAGGAATGGGGTGTGTGTCTCTGTGGTTGGGAGGTGGGGGTGGGAGGAGAGAAGGAGGCAGGCGCAGTGGGGATGGGCTGTGTGAAGGAGTGATTCAGCTGGAGCTGGAAAGGCAGATATTCTTGTGAGGTTAATGATTACAGCAGGGCTGTGTCAGCTCTCAAGAGGAGAGGCTTTTTGGGCATCTGTGGTCAGATCAGTATACGTGAGGTTGCAGAGGGTGAGGTGGGGGATCTGTAAACTGTGGCTCTAATTGGAGCCCCTGCTCTTCACTTCCTTTCTGCCTCCCTCCTCGTGCAGTAAACATACCATATATAGTAGGGTTCATGCTCACTATAACACCCCAGCCTCTCTAGTAACACAAATTCCTTGGCTCACAGAGAACAGGCTGATAAATGGGATGTGCTGCTTATAACTTAAATATCCCACACCCCTGTTTTCACTTTCTAGGTTGTGGTTTGTGAAGCACATGGTTGTGATAAAGACAGTTCAAATCTGGAAACCAGGATGGCTGAAAAACATGTCTCTCTCTGCTCATAACAGCTGGGATCTGCCCTTCATTTTGAGACTGAAGAAACTAATTTTGAATCCATTTATTTTCCTGTTGGTTTCCTCCTAATCCCTCTTTTTTTTTTTTTTTTTTGCGCTTTCAGCTAGGTATGAAGCAGCTTTCAGCTGGGCTGTGGCAATCTGAGCCTTTATGTGCAGCTCCCTGGTAGATTCCCACCTTTTAAAATTCCTTTCCCAAAAGCTCAGCCATTAAAACAGTTCTGTAATTGAGAACCAGGGATAGTGGTCCCTTCAGGAATGGCACAGGTGTGTTGATCCCTCTATCACAGGATGAGATGGGACTTCCTTCTTCAGGGGGCTGTAAATGTTCCCTCCCCCCCCCCCCTCCTTCCCATTCAAACCTAAGGAGCAGAAACTGACCTTGGGAACAAATCTAGGATTTCCTGCAGGGGGCAGCAGACACAGCACCCAGAAGCCTTCAGACTAACTGCGATTGAATAACTTGTTAATGTGCAGTTACTTTTGCACATATGAAGGGGAATCCTATAACTGGGCACCCACATTTATAGCTACTTGCATATGTAAATGTGCAGAAAACTGGCACTTTCCTGGGTGAGTGTAGGAGTAGCCTAGTGGTTAGTGCAGCGGACTGTGATCCTGGGGAACTGGGTTCGATTCCCACTGCAGTTCCTTGTGACACTGGGCAAGTCACTTAACCCTCCATTGTCCCAGGTACAAATAAGTACCTGTATATAATATGTAAACCTCTTTGAATGTAGTTGGGAAAAACCACAGAAAGGCGGTTTATAAGTCCCATTCTCTTCCCCTTCCCCCTTTTTCACGAAGTGGTAGCGAAGTGATTAAGCGCTGTTCTGTAAGGGCATTTAATTGGCATAGCAAATAAATGCAAGGGGGTGTTCACATGGTGCTGCCACTTAAAGGAATCTGCAATACAACGGAGAACTCGAACGCCCCACGGGAGAACACAAGGGCAAGTAAAAGTGGGATGTTTGACCATGGAAAAACAAATCCTGGAGACTATGATCTTGGAAATGCTTATTTATTTGTTATAAAAGACTCGACACAACTGTTGATTTCCATATATGTTTGTTGTTTGTTCTTACCTTTTATCATATGTTTTATGCATTTATCTTATACATATTTTTTAATTTTTATTTGTATACGTATGTTTTTTATAGACTCCTGATGCAGGCCTGACGGCCGAAACACAACAGTTGTGTCGAGTCTTTTTTAACAAATAAATAAGCATTTCCAAGATCATTGTCTCCAGGATTTGTTTTTCCGTAGTCAAACATACCACTTTTACTTGCACCGCTGCCACTTAAAGCGCACAACTTACGGAATACAGAAGTTACTTTTGCCCTTGCTACATTTATGTGACTGCAGTTATGCCAGGACTATGGCTGGTGTAACTACGGGTGCGTTTATGTAGGTGTGCTGATGCTGGGCAATGCCTGTATTCCATAAAATAATCCTTTTGCCCAGTTTACCATTATAGAATGTGCTGTCACCTGCATGGCATCACAAAGGGTGGAATTCGATATCATGCTCCATAAAAGCAAACCACATTTCCGGGTGGTGGGAAGGAATGGAAGGCTGGCTAATTTGAAGACCTGTGTTTTGTGTTTTGGTTTAGGTGCGTCATTATTTGCTTTCCCTGAGTTCTGTTTCTTAGCTCAAGGTATTTAGTGGCGAGGCCAGGGGGCCACTCCCTCTACAAGCTCCTGGAGTAATTTGGGCCCTTGCATCCTTGTGGTGTTGTGCCCTGGAGGAACATCCTGATTCCCAGAGGTTTCTTCATGAGTGATATATCGTTTTCCTTATCCCTAGTGCATGGATTGCAGTTTTGCAAAGTACACTTGTTTTTTGTTACGTTTGCATCATTTTGTGCAGTTCTGTGCACTGGGTTTACCTGTAGCCCTTAGTGGAATGAGCATTGACGTGATTTACTTTGAGTCTTCTGTGTTCTGGCTCTCTCCCAGAAGTCATTTTTCCCCCTTCTGAGCGGCATGACTATCTATTTATTGGCGTTCCTTTCCTTGCTAATTTTTAATGTTTTAACTTTTTATAAACCACTGTGATCTCTTGACAGCTAATTGCAGTATATCAAGCCTAAACGTAAACAAATCTCACCTTGGCCTGAATTGGCCTATTCCCATTTATTGAGACCCCGTTTAGTGTAGTCGAATTCTAATGCATTCCCTCCCGTAGGATGCTTTGAGAGCAGAAAACATGTGTGTGGTGGGTTTCGACTTGACAAGTGGGTGTAGAAGTGACCAGGGTGCACATTTTGGTGGCAATGTTTAAAAATTGGTGCCTTAGTTTAGGTGCCCCAGTGCCGTGTGCTGAGTGCCAGTTCTGTAACAGCGTTTTAGTGCCAAGATTCCATTATAGACGGTGTCCGGAAAAAAAACAGGACCCCTTTCATAGTTTCAAAATACTTTGCATTTGTTTAAATATTTAGTAGTATGACCTTTGAAAATACATTAGCCTAACCTTTATTAGGAAAAACTTTTAGCAAACACTTGGTGCCGTATGCCTTATTTTGTCACAAGAATGTAATCGCAACTTTATCTTCTTCCCTGAACATCATTTTGCTAAAACAGATCTTAATGGTCACTTCCTGAATGATTGAGTATAACAGTAATTGAATATATACACTGTTTGTGTATCACTTCCTGAATGATGCCATTTTGAAAACAGGAATCATCTACTTTTCACAGCATCTTGCAGTAGCACCTGTCAATAATAGTAATACATTACATTTACATTTCTATATCGCAGTGTCCCTTAACAGTTCTATGTGGTACACAATACAAATATATCTATTTTCAGGTTAACAAGTTAGGTAACATCAAGCTAATTTAAAAAAAGATCATAGAAATAGGTTTTGATAGCTTTCTTGAACACAGAAAAGCAAGAAATTAACTGAATGACCAATGGCAGTGAGTTCCACCAATGCGGTGATTGATAGAAAAACGTACAGTTGTATGGAATTTTGTATATCACACCCCTTGGACATGGGTATTGTAATAAAAGAGGCAGTCTGCTATCTAATACTACATTTCTGAGGGGCCCTTTTTCAAAGGCGCAGGTAGTGCTCCCAATTGGTACTACCATTGGGGTAGAGGCGCATGCTGAATCCCACGGTAACCTGCAGCACGCCTACGTTGGCACGCGTGGCTTGGTTATCGAGTGGGTAGCATGTGAGCCCTTACCGCTAGGTCGGCTCAGGTTGTAAATAGGCACACACTAGTTTTAATATTAGCCATTTCCCGGCCCATTAAAAAAATGACATTTATTGCAGCCGTGGTAAAAAGTGGCCCAGCGTGTTCCTAAAAGATGCTCCCACACTACCGCAGGCCATGTTTTTACCAAGGCTTTGTAAAAGGACCCCTGAAATATGTATTAGGTTCCTAGATATAACAGAGTTTATCCTTGGAGTATTAAAAAGGTAACAGAGCAAAGTTTAAACAATATACAAGACCTAACTGGGAGCCAATGAAGCTTTTTCAGCAATGGAGAGACAGACATGTACCTGGAAGAATGATAAATTTAGATATGCTGCAGTGTTTGAAGTCACCTTAGACACGTACAGCACATTGCAGTAGTCCAAGCATGACAGAACAAAGAGATTGTTCCAATAATCTGTAGGTTGACTGATTTCCTCAGGGTTTTAAAAATCATTGAGTTAATCTGGGTTTCTAGAGTTAAATTCTCGTCAGAGGTGATACCCAGTATTTTTAGATGTTTTTCCAATTGTAAAGAGGTTCCTTGAATCTTTATGGTGGAAGGCTTATAGTTGTTTAGTACTTGGAGTTTAGTTTTATTGTTGTTTCATTTCAATTTGGAAGCAACTGGGGTCCCGTTTTTCCGGACACTGTAGAATACTAGTGTAAATTGGCATTGTTGCACCCATGTTTGGATGCACCTTCTTACAATGGCAAGTATAAGTTGGTGTGCCAAGTGATGTGCATAATTTATAATATTCTATAAACTACATTTGTAACTGTGAGACCCCTCCCCCCTTTTTGCAGTGAGGCAGTATGGCACTTAGGTGTCTGTGTGCATTAGGTGTTATTCTAGAAGGTAGTACCTGTTAGTTGATGGTGCCTTTGACTTGAGTAAATGGCACATACCTTTAGGTGCCAGTTTATAGAATTGCCTCATTTCTGTCTGCAATGGCCCTTTTACATTGGCTTTGTTTAGGTGAGTTATCTGGCCACCTGGCACTTTAATAGACAAAGGCTCAACAAATTCCGGATGCCAGGTCGCTATGGTGCCTAGAAATTGTAGCCTGGTACCTGGGATTTCATACCCTCGAAAGTGTTTCCCCCCCCCCCCCCCTAGTCACAGTGCTGCCTCTGAAATGGCTTTCCTGGCTCTACAAAGCGATAGGGCTCTCCACAAACTTGAGCTGTGCTATACTGGAGGTTTGGAAACTCACATGGAACTGAAAACCATGAGACTTTCTGCATAGTGTGGCTTGCTGTACAGAGCCAGGAAAGCCGTTTCAAAGGCAGCGCTGTGAATAGGAAGGCAAAAGCTGGTGACTATGAGAGACTGGGGGGTAGGGGAATGAGAGAGGATGACTGGAGGAAGGCTGGTGGGGGACATGAGAGTAACTGTCTGGAAGAGGTGGCACGAGAGAGACTGGCTGGGTGAAGACTGGAGGGGGCAGGAGAGAGACTGGCTGGGTGAAGAGTGGGGGGCATGTGAGAGACTGGCTGGGTGAAGACTGGAGAGGGCATGAGAAAGACTGGAGGGGGCACGAGAGAGATTGGCTGGGTGAAGACTGGAGGGGGGCACGAGAGAGATTGGCTGGGTGAAGACTGGAGGGGGGCACGAGAGAGATTGGCTGGGTGAAGGCTGGAGGGGGGGTACGAGAGAGACTGGCTGGGTGAAGACTGGAGGGGGGGCACGAGTGAGACTGGCTGGCTGAAGGCTGGAGGGGGCATGAGAGAGACTGACAGGGTGAAGACTAGAGGGTGGGGGCAGGAGATAGAGAGAGAGAGATTGATGAGAACCCAGGCCATGGTGATATGTGAAACAAAGAGGCAGTTGCCTCTTTGCTTCACCTGTCAAGGCAGTGCTGTCACACAGCTGACAGAATACTTTGGGAAAGGAGACTGCTGGCTCTGCTAGTGACTTGCAAAGGCACCTTGAGGAACTGATTTATTAAAGTTGCTTTTCCAGGGACATAGAATAGGAAAGGAGCCTTAGTAAATCATTTTCTGAAAGAACTGCTGCTAATCTGCCAGGGGATTCCCATTCCTCTTCTCCACCCCCCACCCCTCAAGAAAAGAATAAAATTCACTGTAGACAATGTTGGAGGGGCGGGGAAGGAGAAGCGAGAGAGGTCTCCAGCTGCTGGTTCCTAAGTTTTTGGACTGGCTCCTAGATTTAATGAAGATTTGTCAAGGCCTGTACTAGACCATCTTTACCACTTAAGCTGATTAGCTCCTCATCAGTCTGCCCTGTATGAAGCCGCTTTACTGAGAAGTTATTAATGGAACATACGGTGACCACTTACTAATTTCCAGATCACTAATTACGGCTCCACCATACTAACAATGGTCTCTTGACAAGGTGTTCATGGTAATACTTGTGCTTATGGGTGTGTGTACTATATTATACTAGTAAAAGAGGCCCGTTTCTGGAGCAAATGAAACGGGCGCTAGCAAGGTTTTCCTCCCCAACACCCCCCCTTCTCCCTCCCTCCCTCCCTACCTACCGACTCATTCGTCGTTGTGACGCCATTGCTCCGCACCTCCTGAACGCCCCCGTACGCCATTGCTCTGCCCTCGGTGTGTGACGCCATTGCTCCGCCCTCAACGTCATCACGTTTGTGGCGAGGGTGGGGCACGGAGACTTGGCGATTTAGGTGGCTTCACCACCATGAACCCTTCGAACCTGTCTTGAAGGAAGTGACGTCAGTGGCTTGGCTTCACTGACGTCAGTGTCTTCAGAACGTTGAGGGTGAGTTTTATTATATAGGATATTTTAACAAATGAACATAGTAACATTGGAGATGACGGCAGAGAAAGACCTGTACGGTCCATCCAGTCTGCCCAACAAGATAAACTCATATGTGCTACTTTATGTGTATACCTGACTTTGATTTGTATCTGCTATTTTCAGGGCATAGAAAGTCTGCCCAACACTAACCCCGCCTCCTAACCACTAGTCCCGCCTCCCCCCATCGGCTCTGCCACCCAATCTCCGCTAAGCTTCTGAGGATCCATTCCTTCTGAACAGGATTCCTTTATGTTTATCCCATGCATTTTTGAATTCCGTTACCGTTTTCATTTCCACCACCTCCCGCGGGAGGGCATTCCAAGCATCCATCACTCTCTCCGTGAAAAAATACTTCCTGACATTTTTCTTGAGTCTGCCCCCCTTCAACCTCATTTCATGTCCTCTAGTTCTACTGCCTTCCTATCTACGGAAAAGGTTCGTTTGCGGATTAATACCTTGCAAATATTTGAACGTCTGTATCATATCACCCCTGTTTCTCCTTTCCTCCAGGGTATACATGTTCAGGTCAGCAAGTCTCTCCTCATACATCTTGTAACGCAAATCCCATATCTTTTTTGTAGCTTTTCTTTGCACCGCTTCAATTCTTTTTACATCTTTAGCAAGATACGGCCTCCAAAACTGAACACAATACTCCAGGTGGGGCCTCACCAACGACTTATACAGGGGCATCAACACCTCCTTTCTTCTGCTGGTCACACCTCTCTGTATACAGCCTAGCAACCTTCTAGCTATGGCCACTGCCTTGTCACACTGTTTTGTCGCCTTCAGATCCTCAGATACTATCACCCCAAGATCCCTCTCCCCGTCTGTACATATCAGACTCTCACCGCCTAACACATACAGTGGGGGAAATAAGTATTTGATCCCTTGCTGATTTTGTAAGTTTGCCCACTGACAAAGACATGAGCAGCCCATAATTGAAGGGTAGGTTATTGGTAACAGTGAGAGATAGCACATCACAAATTAAATCCGGAAAATCACATTGTGGAAAGTATATGAATTTATTTGCATTCTGCAGAGGGAAATAAGTATTTAATCCCTCTGGCAAACAAGACCTAATACTTGGTGGCAAAACCCTTGTTGGCAAGCACAGCGGTCAGACGTCTTCTGTAGTTGATGATGAGGTTTGCACACATGTCAGGAGGAATTTTGGTCCACTCCTCTTTGCAGATCATCTCTAAATCATTAAGAGTTCTGGGCTGTCGCTTGGCAACTCGCAGCTTCAGCTCCCTCCATAAGTTTTCAATGGGATTAAGGTCTGGTGACTGGCTAGGCCACTCCATGACCCTAATGTGCTTCTTCCTGAGCCACTCCTTTGTTGCCTTGGCTGTATGTTTTGGGTCATTGTCGTGCTGGAAGACCCAGCCACGACCCATTTTTAAGGGCCTGGCGGAGGGAAGGAGGTTGTCACTCAGAATTGTACGGTACATGGCCCCATCCATTCTCCCATTGATGCGGTGAAGTAGTCCTGTGCCCTTAGCAGAGAAACACCCCCAAAACATAACATTTCCACCTCCATGCTTGACAGTGGGGACGGTGTTCTTTGGGTCATAGGCAGCATTTCTCTTCCTCCAAACACGGCGAGTTGAGTTCATGCCAAAGAGCTCAATTTTTGTCTCATCTGACCACAGCACCTTCTCCCAATCACTCTCGGCATCATCCAGGTGTTCACTGGCAAACTTCAGACGGGCCGTCACATGTGCCTTCCGGAGCAGGGGGACCTTGCGGGCACTGCAGGATTGCAATCCGTTATGTCGTAATGTGTTACCAATGGTTTTCGTGGTGACAGTGGTCCCAGCTGCCTTGAGATCATTGACAAGTTCCCCCCTTGTAGTTGTAGGCTGATTTCTAACCTTCCTCATGATCAAGGATACCCCACGAGGTGAGATTTTTCGTGGAGCCCCAGATCTTTGTCGATTGACAGTCATTTTGTACTTCTTCCATTTTCTTACTATGGCACCAACAGTTGTCTCCTTCTCGCCCAGCGTCTTACTGATGGTTTTGTAGCCCATTCCAGCCTTGTGCAGGTGTATGATCTTGTCCCTGACATCCTTAGACAGCTCCTTGCTCTTGGCCATTTTGTAGAGGTTAGAGTCTGACTGATTCACTGAGTCTGTGGACAGGTGTCTTTCATACAGGTGACCATTGCCGACAGCTGTCTGTCATGCAGGTAACGAGTTGATTTGGAGCATCTACCTGGTCTGTAGGGGCCAGATCTCTTACTGGTTGGTGGGGGATCAAATACTTATTTCCCTCTGCAGAATGCAAATAAATTCATATACTTTCCACAATGTGATTTTCCGGATTTAATTTGTGATGTGTTATCTCTCACTGTTACCAATAACCTACCCTTCAATTATGGGCTGCTCATGTCTTTGTCAGTGGGCAAACTTACAAAATCAGCAAGGGATCAAAAACTTATTTCCCCCACTGTACGTCTCCCGTGGATTTGTACTCCCTAAGTGCATCACTTTGCATTTCTTCGCATTGAATTTTAATTGCCAAACCTTAGACCATTCTTCTAGCTTCCTCAGATCCTTTTTCATGATTTCCACTCCCTCCCGGGTGTCCACTCTGTTACAAATCTTAGTATCGTCCGCAAAAAGGCAAACTTTACCTTCTAACCCTTCGGCAATGTCACTCACTAATATATTGAACAGAATTGGCCCCAGCACCGATCCCTGAGGCACTCCACTGCTCACCTTTCCCTCATCCGATCAAATTCCATTAACCACCACCCTGTGGCGTCTGTCCGTCAACCAGTTCCTAATCCAGTTCACCACTTCGGCCTGTCAAGTTTATTCAAGAGCCTCCTGTAGGGAACCATGTCAAAAGCTTTGCTGAAATCTAAGTTTCCCAGTCTCGTAAGGGCGTCTTAACCTTTTTCACAATCCTGTTAAAGCAGCACAGACCCCTGGGGAACCCCACTATCTACCCTTCTCCATTGAGAATACTGACCATTTAACCCTACTCTCTGTTTTCTATTTCTTAACCAGTTTTTTTTATCCACAACAGGACACTACCTCCTATCCCATGGCTTTCTAATTTCCTCAGGAGTCTTTCATGAGATACTTTGTCAGTGGCTTTTGAAAATTCAGATACACAGTATCGATTGGCTCATCTTTATCCACATGTTTGTTCACCCCTTCAAAGAAATGTAGTAGATTGGAAAGGCCCTTGACTAAATCCATGTTGGCTTTGTCTCATTACGTATATGCTCTGTAATTTTGGCAGAAAATGGATTTTGGGCCAGTTTCGGCACCGAAATCAAAACCAAAATTTGGTCAACCTCTGGCCTAGTGCACTTTTGGTTTTTCCCTTGAGCATTCCTTCCTCCTGTCTTCTGAATTTTGTGCCTTTTGAGTACCATCACATATGTTTATCTGCATATCTACCTTCTGTTTTAGACAGTGTGAAGGAACAAGTAATTGAACTGGTTAAAAAAAAACACACAATAGCCTCTCAACTCCCACTCTAGATTTTTGTCTACCCAAAAGAAGTTGCCACATCTGTAAGTGGTAGCATTTTCGTGGTGATGTCATAGAGTCTCCCATCAAGAAAGATCAGGATTGTATTGAATATTTTTAATTGAATGATGTGATTTTTTTTCCCCCTGACCTGGTCAAGGCCTGAAAGCCATTAGATTCCATTTGTCTTTGAAAAGTGTTTTGGATATCTTCTAGATATGTGTATGTTCAAGGGATTGTTAAATGAGGATGCCTAGATTACAGAATTGCTCTTATTGTGTCTTTTTTAACATACATTAATTCTATAATGACACAAGACAGTAAAGAACCCCCCCCCCCCCCCATCAGCATCCTTTCAGGCATAAAGAACATTAACTGCTGTGTCCATGCCTACTTACAGCATCCCATCCCACTCACTAGCCTCCCACAATATGCCCCTGCTGTGCCTTATTGCTTAAATAGAGACCCCTGCGACCTGCCACTCAGTCACTGACAAGGCATTTCATTTCAAAATCCCCTGGCTCATTGCAAATCCCATTCTACCCCAAGTTAAAAAGTTGCCCAGATTTAAATACAAGTGTCTCAATAAAGAAATCCCAAAACACTTTTCAAAGACTTGACCTACAAACAAAGTGGAATCTAATGGGCCTGCACCTGTGTATGTGCAATCAGGTTGCCTAAGTACTACATAAGTACATAAGTAGTGCCATACTGGGAAAGACCAAAGGTCCATCTAGCCCAGCATCCTGTCACCGACAGTGGCCAATCCAGGTCAAGGGCACCTGGCACGCTCCCCAAACGTAAAAACATTCCAGACAAGTTATACCTAAAAATGCGGAATTTTTCCAAGTCCATTTAATAGCGGTCTATGGACTTGTCCTTTAGGAATCTATCTAACCCCTTTTTAAACTCCGTCAAGCTAACCGCCCGTACCACGTTCTCCGGCAACGAATTCCAGAGTCTAATTACACGTTGGGTGAAGAAAAATTTTCTCCGATTTGTTTTAAATTTACCACACTGTAGCTTCAACTCATGCCCTCTAGTCCTAGTATTTTTGGATAGCGTGAACAGTCGCTTCACATCCACCCGATCCATTCCACTCATTATTTTATACACTTCTATCATATCTCCCCTCAGCCGTCTCTTCTCCAAGCTGAAAAGCCCTAGCCTTCTCAGCCTCTCTTCATAGGAAAGTCGTCCCATCCCCCCTATCATTTTCGTCGCCCTTCGCTGTACCTTTTCCAATTCTACTATATCTTTTTTGAGATACGGAGACCAGTACTGAACACAATACTCCAGGTGCGGTCGCACCATGGAGCGATACAACGGCATTATAACATCCGCACACCTGGACTCCATACCCTTCCTAATAACACCCAACATTCTATTCGCTTTCCTAGCCGCAGCAGCACACTGAGCAGAAGGTTTCAGCGTATCATCGACGACGACACCCAGATCCCTTTCTTGATCCGTAACTCCTAACGCGGAACCTTGCAAGACGTAGCTGTAATTCGGGTTCCTCTTACCCACATGCATCACTTTGCACTTGTCAACATTGAACTTCATCTGCCACTTGCACGCCCATTCTCCCAGTCTCGCAAGGTCCTCCTGTAATTGTTCACATTCCTCCTGCGACTTGACGACCCTGAATAATTTTGTGTCATCGGCGAATTTAATTACCTCACTAGTTATTCCCATCTCTAGGTCATTTATAAATACATTAAAAAGCAACGGACCCAGCACAGACCCCTGCGGGACCCCACTAACTACCCTCCTCCACTGAGAATACTGGCCACGCAATTCTACTCTCTGCTTCCTATCTTTCAACCAGTTCTTAATCCATAATAATACCCTACCTCCGATTCCATGACTCTGCAATTTCTTCAGGAGTCTTTCGTGCGGCACTTTGTCAAACGCCTTCTGAAAATCCAGATATACAATATCAACCGGCTCCCCATTGTCCACATGTTTGCTTACCCCCTCAAAAAAATGCATTAGATTGGTGAGGCAAGACTTCCCTTCACTAAATCCGTGCTGACCTTGTCTCATCAGTCCATATTTTTGTATATGCTCTGCAATTTTATTCTTAATAATAGCCTCCCTTATCTTGCCCGGCACCGACGTCAGACTCACCGGTCTATAATTTCCCGGATCTCCTCTGGAACTTGTTTGCAAGAAGGTGAATACATGGAGTGTGCATGGGGGGGGGGGGGGCGGGGGACAAGGGCAGGGCTCCCATTTATGAGCGTAACTTGCAGAATACTGCAGTGCTGCATTTAGGTGTCCACATTTATGCCAGGTCTGTAGCTGGTTTAACTGCAGGTACCTAAATGTTAGCTGTGCCGATACTGGTATTTTGTAATGGGACCTGGGCATCTAGCTTCTGTTATAGAATGGGCTCCTACCGCATCCCTTCGGGGCACCTAAATGAATGGGGCCAATATTCAGACTGCGGGTGGTAGGTGGGCTGCCTCCTGCATTCGGTGCTGAGTCCAGATATTCCATGCCGGGCTGTTTCTGGTGACTGACATAGAATATCTGGTTTACTTTTGGCCGGTTTAAACATAACTGGCCAAGCCGATATTCAGTGCTGGTTGGTTATGTTTAAACCGGCCAAAGATATTCGAGGTCTTCACGTGGCCAAATATGGCCACCAAATTCATACTGAAAATCGGTGGATAGCCGGTTATATTGGGCATTATAAGCAGCTAGCCACTAGCTGCTATCCGGCGATATTCAGCGGGAGACGGCCGGTTAAATGGTTTTGAATATCGGGGGGGGGGGGGGGGGGATGTGCCCAATTGTAGAATTGTCCCAAGATGAAGTGCCTCTTTGCTGGGATACTGGTAAAAGCTAGAACTGAATTCTTTCTGTTTCATGGTTGAGCAGCAAGGCACTGTTTTCATTAGGATTTCACGCCTACCTTTTTCAGTTGTAGCTCAAGGTGAGTTAAACTTGGGTATGTACAGTAAACATTTTGCTTTATCCCTGGAGGGCTTACAATCTAACCCCCCCTGTTTACTAAGCCATGCTAGCATCTGCCTGTACTAATGCAGACACAGCCCATTCACTTTGAATGGGCCGTGTTGGCATTGCTGCGTGGCTTAGTAAACTGGGTGGGAGATAAGTTTGTATCTGAGGTAGTGGAGGATTTAGTGACTTCCCTACTTTTTATTTTTGTTACATTTGTACCCCACACTTTCCCACTCATGGCAGGCTCAATGCGGCTTACATATTGTATACAGGTACTTATTTGTACCTGGGGCAATGGAGGGTTAAGTGACTTGCCCAGAGTCACAAGGAGCTGCCTGTGCCTGAAGTGGGAATTGAACTCAGTTCCTCAGGACCAAAGTCCACCACCCTAACCACTAGGCCACTCCTCCACTCTTTTTCAGCTCATTGCCCATTAAGTTACTCTTCCTTAACCACCTGAGATGTGGTAATGTGTCATGCCATTACAGTATGCACCTGCCACGCTTTACTGAAAATATAAAATGATTGATTTTTTTAAAGTCTTTTCATTGTGTTTCCATTTATCTCATGTTGTTGTGAAAGGAGATGTGTAATTTAAAACTATGATCTTGCTAAGTTAGTAGTTGAAGAAATAAAACGTAAAACTTTTGAAGCTGGTCGGGGGTGGGTTATTGGTTAGTGGTAGTAGTGTGTGTGTATGCGTTGACGTGCATGAAGGGACTTGGGTTAATTTCTCAACTCATATTTTCTGCTCTCCGGCTTGACTGGGGTTGCTGTACAGATTACATTCACAGCTTATGGGGTAGGGTCCCAGTCTCACAGCAATGCCATCTACTGGCTAGATTAAAGCCCCTGATTGTAGGAAACTGCAGTACGGAGCCCTTATTTGGGAAGTGACAATAGAACAGTGGAAACAAACTCCACAGACAATTGTGAATAAAGTTTTTTATACCCTTGATGGCAGGATCCCAGTCTTGGCTTTGACTGAATTGGAGGCCCCCAAAAAAGAAAATGTCACTTCTCCACCCCCCCCCACCCCTCACCAGCCGACTGCAAAAGAACATCTCTCAATTTTTTCTAATTTCATTTTCATATTAAACTCTTCATTGGTATATAAACAACCACAAAAACTGCTAACACAAAAAAGAAAATTAACCAAAACACAAAAAATTGTATATTAAGTTACGAACTAATGTCCAGAATCTGTGCTGTGGTTCAGATTACATTTTCTAATTCCATTCTGGATAGTGGGCTCTTATTAGAGTAATTTTCCTAGAGTTTGTTTGATGTCTTGATCCTGTAATGTGCTGGAGGAGGCTCCTGGTGACCCCTTGTTACTTTATTTTCATAAAAGAAAGAGCATCTCTCAGAGGATAGCAGAGCTGGAGTAGGCTTCACCCAAATAAGCTGTTATTAGAACTTGGTATCAGTGCCCTTATCTTCAGTTTTCGGTCACCTGTTGAGTGATTGGTAAATTGAAGATCTGACTGCGTGTTCGGCTTAGTACTTGAACAATAAAAAAAAAAAAAAAAAAAGGAAGAGCAGACATTGAAAATTGTACCAGTCTGTGTGAGGAGGAAAGAGCTAGAGGCAGATTCTTGTTGAAAAAGCCAAATGTATCACTTTTCCTCAGTTGGACAGTGTTTCAGATGAGTGGTGCTGGACACCAGTTTCACTTCCCTTCATGCAATCCTGTTTCAGAACATCACTTCACTTTTTGTGAGAGAAGAAAATCATTCCCATCCTTGAATTTCAGTAGCGTTCAAAACAGCAAGTTGCTGTGTTTTTAAAAGTAGTTTTGTGTAGTTAGAACTCTTTAAATAATAGCATCTCATATCTGCCAAGTTTTTAGACAAGAAAGCGAGCAATCATATGATCCTAATCTGTCTTTCAAGAACCAGAAAACCCATGAAATTTTATTCTTTTGAAAATGTGAGAGTTCCCCTGCTGTGGGTTTTTTTTTTTATTAGTTTTAGGTGCTCACTATTTAGTTGAAAGATGTTTCAGCAGACCCACCTGTTTTGTATTTGGGTTTGGATTTTAGATTTAATTGCATTTGTAACTCACCTTGAGCTCTGATTTACAGTCAGGTGCAGTAAATTCATTCTGTGTGTGGTGATTTGAGGAAAATTATTTTTATTTGTGAGGATTTATTTATTACATTTTTGAAAGAATTCACTCAAGGTGGGCATTTAAATACCCTTGCCTAGTGATGTGGATACTCGCATATACATTAAACAAGAGAGAGAGGATACCTTGGCTGAAATAGCCCTGAGTAGCCTAGTGGTTAGTGCAGTGGACTGCGTTCAGTTCCCACTGTAGCTCCTTGTGACTCTGTGATTAACTGGGTCAGATGCAAGGTGAGAGGGCTAAATATCCTGGACCTTCCTTTACCCTTTGCCTTGTAGAGGCAAATGAAAACTTGTGGCACTGTTCCTCATCGGAGGCCATTAAGGCTAAGCTGCAAATTCAGCAGAGGAGGAAACTGCTAGGACAAAAGAATAAAAAGAGGTAACAGAGCTGAGCAACCTGAAATATTGCAAATACAATTTCTTTTTATCTGTGTTTTTCCCCCACAAATATAAGGGTCCTTTTACTAAGATGTGCTAATAATTAACTGGCGCTAAATGATAAGTCACCCATTATATTCTTATGGGCGTCTGATCATTTAGCGCTCACTAAATCTATTAGCACACCTTAGTAAATGGAGCCCTTTGTGTATTGACCCTCTGACATCAGGGTAAGAATTTGTGCTAGAGGGGTACACAAGAAGCAATAGAAAGACATAAAATATAGCAATCTTTGTCAAGAAGGGAGACAAAAATGCCACGAAGGTTACACCAAAATGATACTACAAAATTCTCAAAAGCACCAGAGACCCTACAAGAAAAAACCCACCCTGGGACACAGTTTTTTCCCCTTTAAATTAAACAAAAAATCCCCAGAACTTTTATTGGATGTATTTACAGGGCAAAAAGCAAAATAGGAAAAACAGAAATTCAGTTTGTAAAATCACAACAGTTTTGTGCACAGGTTCCTCTCTGAGGCCCATGTACTCCTTTTCTGGGTTCCTGGGCGTGCCTCTTCTCTTTTTCAGCTCTTCCTGGTCCACAGCCATGCACCCCGGATTCCCACACAGAATGCTGCAAAATACTACCACTGAAACAGCTCTTAATCTGAATCCCTCTGTCGAACTTTGAGGTCATTCAGTGTCAGAGCCGCTGGACAGTCCAAAAAGAAAAATCGCTTCTCCTGAAATATCTCCCATGGGAAATGTGCTTGGGTTGCACAGGGGATTCTGGTCCCTCACTTACAGAACAGGACTTGTCAGGGGGATGGCTATATAACTCGAGTGCAATATTTCTTGCCCCTGTTGCTGCTGCCGCTATCCTCTTCTTTTCCAGGCCAAAGGGACAAATAGATTCAGTGCTGGTGCAAGGTCTTTTAACCACAGGCCCTTTCTTGCATGCTGTCATGCTCTGCCCACCACCTCCCCCGCCCCCCCCCCCCCCCCCCCCCCCCCCCCCCGGCCCCTGACAGGAAAGTCATGTATTGGAAGGGGAGCAGGATATGGCAGCACTTGAGCAGGGACCTATGGTTAAAAACCCTGCATTAATGTTGAATATGCTTGTTCCTTTGACTTGAAAAGAGGGAGTGCAGCGGTGGCAGCAGTGAAGGCCTTGAAGGAGGGAAAGAGGGGGAGAAGCCATATGGTGGACATGGAAGGTGGGAAGATGGAAATGCTGGACGATGAGGGGGATGGGTAAGGCCTTGAGCTGCTTTTAGGGTGGAGTAACTGGGCTCATGGCTGAAGATTCACTTAGGTGAGAGCATTGGATATCCTGAGGGATACTCCAAACCTTATGGAGGGACAGTGTACCGTCCTAGGCACCCAGTTGTACTGAACCAAAAACCTTTGTGCTTTTTGCTTCAGATCCTCTTCATGTTATCTCCTTTTCTCCTCTCCAGTTCCTTTCCTTGGTGAAGCTTAGCCTGGAGTAGCACCTCTCCCCCTTTGAGACCTAGCTAGTCATGAAGTGAGCAAATCTTCCTCAGCAGTCCCTCAGCAGAAATAGGGCCGTCTATATTTCTATAACTAAATTCAGGATGGCAGGCCTGTCCCCCACTACATCACCTTAGGCATAGATCACACTAGAAGCACAGACTCTTTAAACTGTTTCCATTATAACAAATAGGAAAGACTTGGTGTCCTTTGCAGTTATCAGCTTAAACCTGAAACCAGAATTGCAAATTGTCAGAGGTGAAATGAATTGGATATTTTAAAGAATTGTGGTACCTAATATTTTTAAAAGGAAAGAAAGTTTTATCTCTGTGGTATTCATGGCAGTTAAAAGCCAACTGAACAAAATCACGTTTGGTTCATTATGTGTAGTGTCAGCTACAAATGGGTGACAGTGTGGTTTGCATGACCTCACATAACCAGTTTGCTGGTATAGCAATTTTTTTTTCTCTATGAAGTTCCAGTTTCTTCCAGTACTGTGACGGTGCCTGAATCTAGAGTAAATGAGTGGGCAAAGCATGGCTCATGGAATTCTTTCTAACCCCCCTCTGCATTTGTGTGTAGCTAGAATAAAAAAAATTGATGGGTACCTTGCTTATGTTAAGACACACGGCACAATAAGCCAGAAGGAATACTTTCTCGCTACCCTCCCCTCCCCTCCCTCAGAGGCAGCGGAACAACTTTTTGTTTTGGGACCGAAGCTCTGCTCCTAGCTCCACCTTTAGTTCCCAAGTTCCCATACCGATTTACATTTAATTTTATGTAAATCATAAATCATATACCCCCTAATTCTTTAACAGGATGGTTAAGCCGGTACGTCAAGCTCCATCTCTGGCCGTCTTCAAATCTAAGCTAAAAGCCCACCTTTTTGATGCTGCTTTTTTAAGATCTTGCGAGCCGGTTGTTCTGCAGGGCGAGCCGGCTCCGGTAAACGAGGTAAGCATGGCAGGAGGGCGCCACAAGCCATGCTTACCCCGCTTACCTCACCTCCCACCACTGCCCTTGTTTGCCTGTGCCGCCCTGGGGGGGGGGGGTTAAATCGTTTTTATTACCTCCGTCAAAGCGGCCACGTCATTGAAAGCCCTGCCCGTCTCTAGCCTTCCCTTCGTGAGTTCGTTCCCTCAGAGTCCCGCCTTCTGACTTCATTTCCTTTTCCGCGAGGGCGGGACTCTGAGAGAACGACCTCACGAAGGGAAAGGCTAGAGACAGGCAGGGCTTGCAATGATGCGGCCGCTTCGACGGAGGTAATAAAAAAGATTTAAACCAACTGTGGCAGGAAGAAAAAGGGGGATGTTGTGGGGAGAAGAAGGGCGGGTATGTGGATATGAATGGGAGGGAAGGATGGGGGCGAAGGAGAATCGCTGGACATGGATGGGAGGGGAGGGAGGGGAGAGAGGAGAATCGTTGGGTATGGATGGCTGGAGGGGAGAGAGGAGAGTCGATGGGTATGGATGGCTGGAGGGGGCAGGGGAGAAAAGAGAATCACTGGGTATGGATGGCTGGAGGGGGGCAGGGGAGAGAAGAGAATCGCTGGGTATGGATGGCTGGAGGGGGGCAGGGGAGAGAAGAGAATCGCTGGGTATGGATGGCTGGAGGGGGAGAAGGGGAGAGAGGAGAATTGCTGGGTATGGATGGATAGAGGGGGGCAGGGGAGAGAAGAGAATTGCTGGGTATGGATGGATAAGAGGGGGTTAGGGGAGAGAAGAGAATTGTTGGGGATGGATGGATGGAGGGAGGGCAGGGGGAGAGCAGAGTTGCTGGACATGGGTGGATGGAAGGGAGGGCAGGGGAGAGGAGAGTTGCTGGACGGGTGGATGGAGGGGAGAGGAGAGTTGCCGGACATGGGTGGATGGAGGGGAGGGCAAGGGGGAGAGAAGGGTTACTGGACATGGGTGGATGGAGGGGAGAGGAGAGTTGCTGGACATGGGTGGATGGAGGGGAGGGCAGGGGAGAGGAGGGTTGCTGGACACGGATGGAGGGGAGGGAAGAGTGAGGAAGGAGATGAGATGAGGGAAAAGGGAGAAAATCTGCACGCGGATGAAGAAAATAGGCAGAAGCTGGATCCAGTGGACAGTCAAGTCTGCGGAGGACCCAGCTTTTACTTACGGATGTAGGGCAAGAAATGAAGAAGAAAGGCGGAAAGTAAAGAAATAAATGGAAAGGAAGCCCTGGAAACGCAGTTAAGATGACAGATAGCAGCAGAATCAGATACTGGGCCAGCATGATCAGAAAAACAAAGTCACCAGACAACAAAGGTAGAAAAAAATCATTTTATTTTCATTATAGTGTTTGGAATATGTCCACTTTGAGAATCAGCTGCTCAACATTAAAAGTTTATATTCATTTACTTATTTATGGCATTTTATCCTACATTAAACATGAATTAGATTGGAACCTGGGATCATTAAAAAAAAATTTGCCTGGAGAGAGTAATGCATTTCCCCCCCCCCCCCCCCCAGGCTCTCTCCCTGGCTATAGCCAGCTGTGCAATTGGGGGGGGGGCGCAGAGGTGTGTGGGGGTGCAGAGGTGGACACGGGGCGCAGACAGTGGTGTGCTGGTAAATGTTTAACAGGCTCTCTCCCTGGTCCACCTCTGTGCCCCCCCAAATTGCAGAGCTGGCTAAAGCTGGTTAGAGAGCCTGGGGGAGGGGCAATGCATTACTCTCTCCAGGAAAAAAATTTACCTTTTCTTTTCTTTTTCAAAAGGTAGAGGTGATGGCAGTGATTCCCATAGGCTGTCCTGCCGCTGGTCCCAGCTCCTTCTCTCTATTGCTGTGGCCTGCATCTGAGGAAACAGGAAATTACATCAGAGAGGCGGGCTGCAGTACAGAGAAGGGGCCAGGACCGGTAAATTTGAGGAAGGGGGTTGAGGAAGGAAGGGCGGGGGTGATGCTGCCTCAGAAGAGTGCTGCATGAGGCTCCCTGCCTCAGTTGGCCTAATGGTAGGGCCGCCACTGTGCGCATTGTTATGGAATATGCTTCAATTTCCATGTGGAAATCGAGGTGTGATTTTAGAATCCCAGGGATAATGTACAGTTACGTGAATAAGTGCTAGAGTGCTGTTCTAGAATTTACTATGAGTTGCACACTAAAACGCCACGTTCAGGCATGAACAGTTATGTGTGTCATAGACCTGGAGTAACTGTTCATGTCAGCATTTAAGCACATCAGTGCCAACTTACTCTAGTATTTTATAATGGCATATTGGCACACAGATACCGTTATACAACTGGTGCTCAGTACGTGGCATTGGCGCACCTAAATTGTGGCGCCCAGTTACAGTATTACTCCCATAGAGTATTATTATTCATTCACGTGGGAGATTCCCAAATCAATCAGTAAAACTTCCAGCAACAGATACAGAACAGAAGTAGAATTAGAATAACATTCTCTTCATCAATGAGAGCAACATAAACTCCCTCCACTATACTGAGAAGTAACGCAAAACATTTTGCAGATAGACGCTCAATGTGCACTAACCCTACCTATGAAAAGTCAGCACTGCAAATATTCTAGAACACCAGAACACCTCCAGCTGGACAAAGAGAACAACGATACACAGAATCTACATGTTATAAAAATCCCAAACCGTTACCTAGTATTAAGAGAGACTACAGATTAGAAACAAGTACCTAGACAAAAAAAATGAAACTGAAACCCCAAGAAACCAGACTATAAGCAGCAGAACATTGAAAAAAGGGTGATAAAAAGAGATTTGTTCCTGTATAAAACAAAATATTAAAAATCAAAATTGTGTGTACCTTTTGAGCATTTTGTTTTTCTATGTGGGCTGGTCCTAATCTCTTTACTACATCCTCTTGATTTTCTCCCAAGTCCTTTTCCAAGATCGAATTTCCATTTACTGCTTTTCACTGTCCATCTTCTTCCGTTCCTCGCGTCTGTTTCATTTTTCTCTATTTCTCATCTGCATTTTTAAAAATGTACATATAACTAGATTTCATTCCTCCTTGAGTGGAGGAGTAATAGCTTTCAGGCTTGCAAGCTTTATATAAGAAATTAAATAAAAATAAATAAATACCTTAATTACACGTGTATGGATATACATAGTGGCTGGTATCTCCTGTGACCCAGCATTGGTTTATGTGCTAGAAAATCAGTGTTCATTGTCAATGAAAACTGCCGTGAGAAAAGCTAAGAAGGGCTTGGCCTCAACAGACACATCTCCATCATTTGCAAATATAGTTTTTCCATTCCTGGTGTAGGGAATGACATAAGATTCAAAGTCTCAGAAAGCTTGGTAAAATGACTATAACATAAATTGTTTGCTTGATGACTGACTGAGCTGCCTTTATTGTGCTGTGTACACAAATCAGGATTTAAGGAAGAGCCTGGGTTCATTTTCTGGCTGAGGATATCCTAGACAAAGCATGTCTGTTCCTGCTGCATGTGCTGTTATAGGTATTTTAAAATAAGGCTGTATGTTGAGAGGATATTGAAAAATACTCTACAAATTGAGAGGGTCTTTTACATAACCGCGCTAGCGTTTTTAGCTTGTGTTAAAAATCAGATTTCACTTAAACGGTGGACGCCCATTATATTCCTGTGAGCATCTCAGCGTTTAGTGCATGCTGATTTTTTAGCACGAGCTAAAAACGCTAGCGCAGCTTTGTAAAATGATCTGTGAAAGATTGAGGGACACATCTTCTAGGGGTGACCCGAGTCACGTGGAGGGGCATTTTCAAAAAGGACGTCCAAGTTTTGATGAAGACGTCCTCGCAAAACGTCCCCATCCAGGGGCGGAGAAACCCGTATTTTTGAAACAGGATGGACATCTATCTTTTGTTTTGATAATACGGTCAGGGACCCCAAATGCTGAAATTTGGTCATCCTTAGAGATGGTCATCCCTAGACTTGGTTGTTTCTGATTTTCGGCGATAATGGAAACCAAGGACACCCATCTCAGAAATGACCAAGTGCAAGCCATTTGGTCGTGGGAGGAGCCAGCATTTGTACTGCAGTGGTCCCCTTGACATGCCAGGACACCAACCGGGCACCCTAGGGGGCACTGCAGTGGACTTCATAAATTGCTCCCAGGTACATAGCTCCCTTACCTTGTGTGCTGAGCCCCCCAAAACCCCCAACCCCCAACTGTACACCACTACCATAGCCCTTACGGGTGAAGGGGGGCACCTAGATGTGGGTATAGTGGATTTTGGAGGGCTCGCTGTTTACTCCACAAACATAACAGGTGGGGGGGGGGGGGGGGATGTGCCTGGGTCCGCCTGCCTGAAGTGCACTGCACCCACTAAAACTGCTCCAGGGACCTGCATACTCCTCTGATGGAGCTGAGTATGACATCTGAGGCTGGCAATCAATATTTTTAAAGATGTTTTTTGAGGGTGGGAGGGGTTAGTGACCACTGGGGGAGTAAGGGGAGGTCATCCCCCATTCTCTCCAGTGGTCATCTGGTCATTTCGAGCACCTTTTTGTGCCTTGGTCGTAAGAAAAATACGACCATTTAAAGTCGTCCAAGTGTTCGTCAGGGACGTCCTTGTTTCTTTCGATTATGGGTCGAGGACTTCCTAGTGTTAGGCACGCTCAAGTCTTGCCTTCGCTATGCCTCCGACACGCCGCCTTGAACTTTGGCTGTCCCTGCGACGGAAAGCAGTTGGGGACGTCCAAAATCGGCTTTTGATTATACTGATTTGGACGACCCTGTGAGAAGGACGCCCATCTTCCGATTTATGTTGAAAGATGGGCGTCCTTCTCTTTCGAAAATAAGCCCAAAAATGACCTGGTGATGTGTTTGCCCCAGTGCTACCTCTATTGTTGAAAACAGGATTTGATTTTTCTTTGTCATGGTAATGTACTAAATGATATCAGATAAAGCCAGTGTGGTCCACCTAGTCTGTCCAGTGAAGTGATGGTTACCCATTGCCTATGCCTTTTTTTACAGTTGTAAATATGTTCAATAACTTATATTACTACGATGAATGTTATGTTTTATGATGTGATGTAATATAAATGTTAGTTTTTTTTTTATACTT
Source organism: Microcaecilia unicolor (assembly GCF_901765095.1). Classification (NCBI taxonomy): domain Eukaryota; kingdom Metazoa; phylum Chordata; class Amphibia; order Gymnophiona; family Siphonopidae; genus Microcaecilia; species Microcaecilia unicolor. The sequence goes on from NC_044031.1 coordinate 321,165,193, forward strand.
GATCTGCTTTGATCTCCATGTTGCAAAGGTAGAATATAAAAACTGAAATAAATTCACAGTCTCTGCATGACTGTTGACATCTACTGGCCAGATGTAGCACTCCTGATTTGTAGGATTCCAGAAGGTGCTGGAGTGGGTGTCACACTTCCCCCCCCCCCCCCCCCCCCACTCAGCTGAGAACTTTGTGCTGTAATTATTGGATGTTGGGGGAGGATGTAAAATAGGGAGGGAGGGAGGTGTCTGTAAAGGCTAGTATAAACAAATTGGGTATTTGTACTCTTATGAAAGTTGGTTGAGAGGAATAGTCATCAGTAGACTCCAAGTATCTCCACTCCTCATTCTGAAATCTGATTGTTTAAAAAAAAAAAACAAATCCAAAGCTTACTGAAAAGTGATGGTAATTACAAAATCACAAGAAAGATCATGAAAAATAGGTCACGCAATAACTGAAAAAAATGCAATAATATATTAATGTGTAACATAAAAGTGTGTACACATATTTGCTAGGCGAATTATAAATTAATGTAATGGAATATTTTTTGTACCAGGGTACACTTAACATAGAATCGCTGCATATGGTCTGCAGCATACATTCTTGTGCTTCAACTTTCAGGGTTTTGTTTTTTTTTTTTCACTTCAAAAAGTCCATCAATATCTCTTTGCTTTTCAGGGGCAATCAAACTCAGGATGACTTCTATAAAGAGAAGAGAGAGCCTTCAGCCCAGATGAAGAGGACTGTAAGTAACATTTAAATAGGATGGATATGTACTAGGTACAGTCAGCTCTGTGGAGTACATCCACTTATGCATTGACCAAACAATTTGTGAAATATTTGAGCCAGCATCTTGGCATCTCAGGAAGCATGGCAAGCTTAACAGTTTTGGACTGACTTTCTTCTGAGACTAGTTAAACCACTCTCACCCACCAAATTCTTTACTCATCCAGAGACAATGATATAGAATAAACACCTGAAACATTATCAGAAGCACTATAAATTGAAAAATATCTAGTTAGATATTAAATATCTATCTATATAGACAGAGAATGTCCACGACTGTATGGCATTGCTTCTCAAATCTTTCCTGGAGGCATACCTAACCAGCTGGATTTTCAGGATTACCACAATGAATATATATGAAATAAGTCTCCAAAACATGCAAATCTATTTTATGTTTATTTGATGTGATAATCCTGAAAACCTTATTGGGTGGGTGTGCTTCCAGGAGAGGACTGAGAAAATCTGCTGTACAGAATGGAGGATGCTGTAGGGGAAATGAACAGCAGGAGCTACTGCAATACTTACCTGTGGAGGAATAGTGTTAACTCAGATTTGAAGAAGCTATACTGTGATTTATCAGAAGGCTGTGTGTTATGAAATCTTTTTATTTATTTTGGTTTGTGTGTGTTTGGAATTCATGGAGACAGTAAGGGGCCCATTTTCAAAGCACTTTAGGTTACTATCCAGCTCATTTTCGAAAGTGATCGCAGGCCATCTTCCGACACAAATCGGGAGATGGCCGGTGATCTCCTGGAACCGGCCAAATCGGTATAATTGAAAGCCGATTTTGGCCGGCGCCAACTGCTTTCCGTTGCAGAGCCGGCCAACCTTCAAGGCAGGGTACAGAAGACAGGACAGGGGCAGTGTGGGGGTGGGGCGAGGGCATGGTTACGAGATGGCCGGCTTCGCCCGATAATGGGGGGAAAAAACCCGGGCTTGACGAGCATTTCGCCGGCTTTACTTGGTCCCTTTTTTTTTTCACGACCAAGCTTCAAAAAGGAGTCCCAATTGACCAAATGACCACCGGAGGGAATAGGTGAGGTGGCTGGCGTGGGTGTCAGCTTATTGATGCATTCAGGATGATGTGTGCCAAATTTTACTGAAATTGGTTAAGTTTTGACAGAGTTATGGAGAAAACCAAGCTTTGTATCTGTTTTTTTTTTTTTTTTTAACAAAATGGAGAGAAATCCAAGATAGTTGCAAATGAAGTGGCTGCAGTCCCAAAAGGATGGGAGGAAACTGCAGGACCAAAACATTCAATAGACTTGGATGCTGAGACAGTTTAATCCTGTAAATGCCATAGTTGTCCACTAAAAAAATGCTATACCAACTTTCCTTATTTACATAGTTAACATGGTGAAGGGTGAAGGTCAGTTGACATATCCAATCTGTTGAAGCTCTTCCTCTGGTTTTCTCATACTGGGTAGGTGAGCAGGCACATTCCAGTATGGAAACCAACATCAGCTTGTTCTGCTCCTTGTTTTCCACCTGATTTCTCAAATCTGTCCCAGCTACCACTACCTTTCACTCCATATCTGTCTTGAACACAACATCAAAACTCTGTCATAGTGCTGTACTTCACCATCTTCACTGGTAGGCCATTTCAGGCCTTCCTTGTTTGAGTCTTGAAAGACTGTATCTAGATCTGCTTGTGTGTCATCTTACCAAGCTTTGTAATTCATATAGTCACCAAAACATACAAATCCTAGAAACATAGAACATGATGGCAGGAAAAGGTCACATGGCCTGTCCTGTCTGCCAATCCCTCCCATTCCCTCAGAGATCCTCTGTGCTTATCCCGTTCTTTCTTGAATTCACATGCAGACCTTGCCTTCACCATCTCCACTGGGAGACTGTCCATGCATTCTGTTATCCTTTCTGTAAAGGTAATAACTAGAAATAAAACAATGTAAAACAAAAGATAGGAAAATAAGATGATAGAGGCATATTTTCAAAGCACTTAGACTTACAAAGTTACATAGTAGCCTATGGAATTTTGTAAGTCTAACTACTTTGAAAATGAGCCCCAAATTAGTGAACTAACAATATATATATTTTTTTACAATCTGTCAGAGGCAGATCTGCCTCCCTCAGGTCTATTTATTATCTTTTAAAGTGGACTAACATGGTAAAAGCCACATTACTTTATCCTTTCTCTAAATAAGTCTTTCTTCTCTATGCATATTTGTGTGGAGTGATTCCATTCAGGTATTCCAGCCTCCAATGAAGCCACATACAGCCATACCACTTGCTGGGGAGGACTGAAAGTTAAGGCTTGCAATGCCCAGGCAGCTCTCCTTATGAGAGTAATTATGCTAAAGATTAAGGCACTTTCTCTGCTTTTAAAAATAATCTTTCACTCAAACTGGCTGGAAGATGACCACACGCAGCCCTCTGTTGCTGGTCAGTGGATAAATTTGTCTACGAAATTTTGGATTGACCCTCTGATGATCATAATGCTGTGGCTCAATAGAATCTGCCTGGAGTCTTCTTTGAAAAGTATGTGGGAGTGATGTACTTCAGCAGCAGGAGGGAAGGAAGGTGGCTTCCACTGCAGTGGAGGCCTTTTGTCAGCTGTAGGAGCAGTTCGAGGGGCTTCAGTCTTCGAGGAGACCTTCCTTCTGGGTCTCAGCCTGCAAGAGAGGCCACTGAAGCATAGGGTCTGGATGGAAGGTGGGGGAAAGGAAAGTTTTGGCTTTCTTTGATTCATTTTCTGAGCTGGATGAAAGGTGTTGCATCAGCTGACTGTCCTCTGTGTTTAGCTTGGAGGTTGCCCAGAAGCAATGCTTTCACCACCCTAAGCAGTAGCACTCTTTAGATTGGCAACTGTCCCACCCATGTGCTAGAAGGGAACATTATGGAGAAACCTCTCCTGTCCCCATACTCTTTATTGACTGTGCACTGGAATATTAAACAGGGTTGTATTACATGATGGCAATGAAGTGGAGGTATTTCATTCTAGCTGCCTGGTACATGATAAGAGCTCAGGATGGCCCCTTTTTCTTCAAAAACTAACATGAAGCGAGAGAAGAAAAAAGTGGTGGTGGTAGTGGGGAATCTAGCAACACTCATATTTATTTGTAAATGCCAACCTGCTTTCCAGAAAGTCCTTTCTTTCTTTCTCTTGGATGTTTTGGAATCTTTTTTAATTTTAATTAATTAATTTTTTATTGCTTATATTTTTATGCTTCTTTGGCATAACACAGATGCTTAGTTTAAAATAGATGCCTATTTTAAAAAATACATATCTCATTGCCTGAGCTGACCCTTTAGCAGAGAGAGAGAGAATGCATGCCCTGTATCCAGCAAGTATTTCTTAGGAAAGAAAACGATGAAAAATATTCCTTATTCATTTTTTAAATTTCTTTTAATTCCTATCAGTTATCCAAAACCTGTTTCAGCTGGTGCCTTGGTTTAGCAGTAGGGTTGTGAAACTGCAATTCTGGAGGGCTGTAAAGTAGTCAAGTTCTTGGGATATCCCCTAACGAATATGCATGAAATACCTGCATACAGTGGAGGCAGTGCATGCAGATGTACCTCATGCATATTTGGTAGGGATAACCTAAAAACCTGACTAGTTTGTGACCCTTCGAGTTTTTGAAATTTGACATCCCTTGTTTATTCTGCAGTTGGGAACCTGTTGAAAAACACAGGGGTGTTGTGCACATGGCATTAGAGCAATGCGGAATTAGGGACCTGAGTATGTTTCTGAGGTCTGTGAAAACCCCATTACTGTGTTGCAGTGCTGTGAAGACCTTGCATCTGGGCCTTGAGGGTTGCAGTCCACTCTGACTCATCACTTATTACTAATATTGTAATTCCTGGATTTTTGATCTGGCTTCTTTTACTGTGATCCAACCTTGACTGCAGAGGTAAAGGCGGAATAGATGTCCTGGTGTAACATAACATACGGGACACAGACTGTACAAGTCTACCAGCACTGGGCTTAGTTCTTCACAGCTGGAGTCACCTTCTAAGCGCCACTCGTCACATCAACACACATACAGCCATTTTAAGGGTTTTTTTTGTTTGTTTTTTTAATACCATCCATTTTCTAATTAGAGATCCTCTGTGTTCATCCCACACTTTTTAAAATTCCGTCACCATTTTTTTAATCACCTTCTTCAGAAGGGCATTTCAGGCATCGACCACCCTCTCCATGAAAAAGAATTTCCTGATATCACTCCTAAGTCTACCAACTCGCAACCTCAAATCATGTCCTCTAGTTTTACCATTGTGCCTTCTCTGGAAAAGATTTGTTTCTACATTAATACCTTTCAAATATTTAAACATCTGTATCATATCTCCCCTGTCCTTTCTTTCCTCTAGGGTATACATATTCAGGTCTTCCAGTCTCTTCTCTTATGTCGTTTGGCGCAAGCCCTATATTGTTTTTGTGCTTTCCTGGACCAAATGTATTTTGTACACATGACTGTTTATCATGGATATAGTGTACACCAGACCTGTTCACAGATTTCTAGGGCTATAAGTTTTCACATTTCCCAAGTTTTATTAGTATTTACTACCCTGCTCAATGGAGGCCTTCTGGGCAGTTTGCAATCTAATACAGATTTAAAAAAAGAGGAGATGCAATTAAGAGGACAAGACACGACAGAGAGATAAACGGAAAAATTATAATAATGATAGTAAAGTGGGAAGGGTAAAATAAATAGGAAGGGTACGGCAAAATCAGGCCTGCCCTGAACTGAACACTTGAAAATGGACAATATTAATTGAAAGCATCGGCAAATGGTATACCAGAATAGCTCTTGGCTTATAGCACTCTAAAGACAAAACATACCAAACAGTGTCTGCTGTGTTGAACAATACGTTTCAGATGTGGGCTGTCCTCCTGCAGAAAGTCTGTGAAGTATAACGACCCTCTGCTGCTGCTAAGTAATCATTTTGGGGGAAATTCTATAAATGGTGCTTAAAATTCAACAGCAGAAAATATTGGCGCTAAGCATGATTCTATAAAGAATGCATGCCCTTTATAGAATTGTGCTTAGCGCCGATTCCTGCGCCATACGCCTGCTGAAACCTGATGTGAATACTGATACCCTCAAGTTAGGTGCACTGAGGTTGTTCTAGAACTATTCGCACAGCATTTTGGAACACTCCCGACATGCCCATAGCAACGCCCCCTTTTGAGTTGCCTGCTAGTAGAGTTAGGTGCCATGCCTTATAGAATAGTGCGTAGCCAGATGCACATGTAAATTTTAATGGATGCCAGGTAACTTCAATAATTTGTTGTTAGCACTTGTATAGATTTGATTGTGATTGGTCTCACACGCAAATAAGACGGATTTTGAATTAGTTTTGAGCACCTAATTATTAACATTAATTGGCTCATTAGCCAATTAATTTGTCCATGTATCTTGGGATCATGTCTGTATTTTGGCATGAAAATCCAGGCACCATATATAGAATCTGGGCGTTTGTATCAGCAAGTTGACCAGTTGGTGGTGTTTTCTTATCCTTTACTTCCCGCAAGGATCTGGAACAAGATAGAAACATAGAAACATGACGGCAGATAAAGGCCAAATGACCCATCCAGTCTGCCCATCCTCTGTAACCCCCAATTCTACCTGTTCCTAAGCGATCCCACATGCTTATCCCATGCCTTTTAAAATTCTGGAACAGTCCTAGACTCCTCCACCGGGAGGCCATTCCACGCCTCCACCACCCTTTCTGTGAAATAATACTTTCTTAGGTTACTCCTAAGCCTATTCCCTCTTAACTTTGTCATATGTCCCCTCATTCCAGAGCTGTCTTTCATTTGAAAAAGGCTCTCTTCCTGTACATAAATGCCCTTGAGATATTTAAACGTTTCTATCATGTCTCCTCTCTCCCGCCTCTCTTCCAGCGTATACATGTTTATTTATTTGTTGCATTTGTACCCCACATTTTCCCACCTATTTGCAGGCTCAATGTGGCTTACAATTTTCCGTCATGACTTATGCCATTTCAGAGTACAGGTACAATTGGTAATATATATAGAAACATGGATGATATAATGAACAATCAGATAAAATAGGGAGAACATGCAATTGGTATCACATATTGAGGTTCATAAGCCTGCCCTTATAATTTTTGCATTCAAGGCCGTTTACTAGTTTCATAGATAACTTTCATCTGGGGCTGCCAGTGTGTGTTTGTGTCTGGGGGTGCGGTGTGATAAGAGGGGAAGGCATGGAAGGTTTAAATAGAAGTTTTCTTCTATTCTTTGTTGAAAAGATTCTGCTGAAAGTATCAGTGTTGTACTCTGCTTTCTCTCCTCCATCTGTTGCGAGTTTTGACAGGCATCCACCTGGGAGCAAAAAGAAGTGGTTTTAATTGATCATGATTTAAGAGACCTACCAGAGCAGCTAGGTTACACTGTTTCATTGTTACTTGCAGAAGGTCCCCTGCAGAGAGGATATCTCTGGAAGACCTGGCAAACCCTTTAATGGCTGTAAAGAAATGTATGCAGGGGAGATACTGAGGGTGTGCCTGAGCAGCCTGGTGCTGATAGAAGAGCTAACTATAAAGTGTCTCTCACATTTAGGGTCCTTTTTAACAGTGGGGGAGGGGGGGGGGTTATAGCAAAAAAGGTGCCAGTACTGAAATGCAAGGCTATTCTTCAGGGATGGGGTGATCACTGAGAGACCCACCCCACAATAGCAACCAACCAGAGAATTTGTGAAAAGGCAAAATTGGTGTGCAAAGCCTGGGCTCTTCCATTAATGTTTGGGATCTATGGGTCAGTTTTAGCAGACAGTGAAAAGGCGCCAGTACTCGGTACCCCAAAAGCCCTTATGTTTAAACTGCTTATTTTGGGTGATTGGATATTCTTGTGGTCTTGGAATCTTCCACACCTGACAGTGAGATGTGCCACAAATGGCCACTTTTCCTGTTGGGATCACGGCATCTAATGCCTTGTCAGCCTCTGCAGGAGAGATGGAGATGCTGGAGCCAGTTTGCATCTCCTCACACATTAGCTAGTTCTAAGCAACTAATAGCTTTTGGGAGGATTTTTCGCTTCCTTTAGCTCTCCTGCCTTAGGAAGCTTGAGCAACACTCTTTTGCCCCATGTTCTCCCCCATTCTTTCTCCTGGTTGCTGGTTTAAATTCTGCAGTGCTGTGGTGGTTGCTGCTGGTTTAGATGTATTTCAGCCCTGCTAGTGGAATGAGAGTTAATGTGTAATACTGTGCACCCTCTAGGGCTGAAAATGTATTTTGATTTAATGTTACATTATTATTATTTTTAATTTTAATTAAACCTTTCTCTCCAGATTTGGGATTTTCTTTTGGGCACTGAGTGTGGGCTGGACTGCTCGGTGAGTGCATATTCTGTGAAAGGTTGTAGGAAAATTTTAGAAAAAGCCTTGTGGACTCATATCAGTATGAGACAGCAGTTCCCAAACTAGGGGCTCTGAGTGCAGGTGAAGTTGCAACTTCCTCATTTGGGGATACAACCAGAAGAGGAGAGGGGCATCGCTGACCAGTGCAGGCTACTGTTTAACTTGGCTTGGGGTCTGTAGAATCATTGTCAGCTGAAGCTAGAGGTCAGCATGGAAAGAGGTGGGGATGGGGGTCTCATTAAATTTTTTTTTCCACTTGGAGTTGCAGCTGGAAAAACTTGGGAAGCAGTGGTATAAAGCAACCAGACATCTGCTTGTTATGGAAGACAGATTGTGTTCAGTTTGGATAGGCTCGAAGTGTGATTCCACAGGACTGGCTCTCCTTGTACTTTAGGATACAGCTACTTGGTCACCTTTTGTTAACCTGAGAAATAGGCAGGCAGGATACATAAACACAGTAAAATCCCCAAATTAGCACAGCAAGCCCAATCCTGACACTCAGGCAGGCAAGCTGCTTCATCTAAGAAAGAAGGCCAAGGATCAATGTTGTACAGTCTGATTTCAAAACATAGATAGAAACATAGAAAAATGTAGGCAGATAAAGACCATATGGCCTATCCAGCCTGCCCATCCATGCCATCTACTTCCATATCACTCCCTTAGAGATCCTATATATTTGTCTCAAGCTCCCTTGAATTCAGATACTGTTTTCATCTCCACCATTTCCACCGGGAGGCCATTCTACAAATTCGCCACCCTTTCCATGAAGAAGTAATTTCCTCAGGTTACTTCTGAGTCTATCCCTTTTCACCTTCATTTATTTTATTTATTTATTGGGATTTATGAACCACCTTTGTGAAGAGATTCACCCAACGCGGTGTACAGCAGGTACAGTATAATCAGTCATCCTATGTCCCCTTGTTCCAGAGCTTCCTTTCAATTGAAAGAGATTTGCCTCTTATGCATTTATGCCACATAAGTATTTAAATGTATCTATCATATCTCCCCTCTCCCGCTTTTCTTCCAAAGAATACATATTGAGATCTTTAAGTTTGTCCCCATATGCTGTATGATGAAGACCATTGACCATTTCAGTAGCCACCCTGTGGACCGACTCCATCCTGTTTATATCTTTTTGAAGGTGCAATCTCCAGAATTGTACGCAATATTCTAAGGGCCCTGTTTACTAAGCCGTGTTATAGATGCGTTAGAGATTTCTCCGAGGACAAGCAGGCTGCTAGTTCTCACTGATGGGTGACGTCCACGGCAGCCCCTCCAATCGGAATCTTCACTAGCAAAGGCCTTTGCTAGTCCTCGCGCTCCGATGTGCACCGCGCATGCGCGGCCATCTTCCCGCCCGAAACCGGCTTGTGCCGGCCAGTCTTCTTTTCTCCGCGCTCGGTACGGTTGTGTTTTACCGTTCGTGCCCCGAAAAGTCGGCCTCGCGCGTCGTTTTCGACTACTTTCTGTGAGAAATTCCAGAAATTATTTGGATTAACCACTTTTGGTTTTTCCTTCCTCTACTTCGAGTTTTTTCGCCCCGTTAAGTTTTCTTTCGTCGTCGGGGTAGGCCTTACTTAGGCCCCGGTCGAAATTTCCCTTTTTTCTGTGCCAAATTTCACCATTTCGTCTTTCGATTTCGCCGGCGTGATTTTTCCGCCCATGACATCGAAGCCTTCCAGCGGCTTCAAGAAGTGCACCCAGTGCGCCCGGGTAATCTCGCTCACTGACAGGTACGCGTCGTGTCTTCAGTGTCTGTGGGCTGGGCACCGCCCTCAGGCCTGTAGTCTGTGTTCCCTTTTGCAAAGGCGGACTCAGGTAGCGAGGTTAGCCCAGTGGAACATTTTGTTCTCGGGCTCTTCGTCGGCATCGGCACCGGGGGTATCGAGTGCATCGACGTCTTCAGCGTCCAGACCTTCAACCTCGGCGGCCAGTACATCGAGTGCATCGAGGCATCGGCCCTCTGCATCGGCGCCGAGACATCGGACAGCTGCATCGACGTCGGTGGTACCGGGACCTCGTCTGCTGATGTCGTCGGACAGTGGTGCTTTGTCTGGAGTGCAGGTGAGGGCTGTCCATTCCCCTGCTGGTGGCGGTGAGCCTTCGGGTGGGTCTCCCCCTACCCTGAGGGCTCCTGCGGTACAGCCCCCCCGAGACCGACCTTCTTCGGTCTCGGCCCCGAGGAAGCGACGGCTGTATTCTACGTCCTCCTCGTCGGTACCGGGAAGCTCCGGTGACATGCTTCGTCCCAAGAAGTCGAAGAAGCATCGTCACCGGTCCCCTTCCCATGTCGGTACTGAGAGCTCTGGGTCGCCGAAGGAGTCGGCACCCAGCAGGCATCGGCGCCGAGAGGACCGCTCACCCTCTGTTCAGGAGGTGTCGATGCGCTCCACTCTGGACAGCCCGGAACAGCCTCCACGCCCGGAACAGGTTCTGACGTCGACGCCTGCATCGACCTCCATGCCTTTCTCTGCAGCCGCTCTGAACGAGAGCCTCCGGGCCGTTCTCCCAGAGATTCTGGGAGAGCTGCTGCGCCCTACCCCTCCGGTACCGGCGGTGCTTGCGCCACCGGTACCGTCGAGCGTGGCGCCGGCTGGCCCATCGCCCGAGGTGAGGTCTCCGGCGTCGGTGCCGCGTGCGGTACCGGCTGCTGTCGCCTCCCAGGAAGGCTCCCCGACTACGTCGGCGGAGGGAGCTTCGCCGATACGGGTGAGGGAGTCTACCTCTCGACGCCCCCATCGTGGACGTGGCTCCACGGAGTCGAGTCGGGCACGGTTGCAGACACAGGTCCGTGAACTTGTGTCTGACACCGAGGGTGAGGCCTCGTGGGAAGAGGAAGAAGACCCCAGATATTTCTCTGACGAGGAGTCTGAGGGTCTTCCTTCCGATCCCACTCCCTCTCCTGAAAGACAGCTTTCCCCTCCTGAGAGTCTGTCTTTTGCTTCCTTTGTCCGGGAGATGTCTACGGCCATCCCCTTCCCGGTGGTTGTGGAGGACGAGCCCAGGGCTGAAATGTTTGAGCTCCTGGACTATCCTTCTCCACCTAAGGAAGCGTCCACTGTTCCCTTGCACCATGTCCTAAAAAAGACATTGCTTGTGAACTGGACCAAGCCTTTAACTAATCCCCACATCCCCAAGAAGATCGAGTCCCAGTACCGGATCCATGGGGACCCAGATCTGATGCGCACTCAGTTGCCTCATGATTCTGGAGTTGTGGATCTGGCCCTAAAGAAGGCTAAGAGTTCTAGGGAGCATGCTTCGGCGCCCCCGGGCAAGGACTCTAGAACCTTAGACTCCTTTGGGAGGAAGGCCTACCATTCTTCTATGCTCGTGGCCAAAATCCAGTCTTACCAGCTCTACACGAGCATACACATGCGGAACAATGTGCGGCAGTTGGCGGGCTTGGCTGATGCGCTCCCCCCTGAGCAAGCCAAGCCATTTCAGGAGGTGGTCAGTCAGCTGAAGGCGTGCAGAAAATTCCTGGCCAGAGGGGTGTATGACACCTTTGATGTTGCGTCCAGGGCCGCTGCTCAAGGTGTGGTGATGCGCAGGCTCTCATGGCTGCGTGCCTCCGACCTGGAGAATAGAATCCAGCAGCGGATTGCGGACTCGCCTTGCCGTGCGGATAACATTTTTGGAGAGAAAGTCGAACAGGTGGTAGAGCAGCTCCACCAGCGGGACACCGCATTCGACAAGTTCTCCCGCCGGCAGCCTTCAGCCTCTACCTCTACAGGTAGAAGATTTTTTGGGGGAAGGAAGACTGTTCCCTACTCTTCTGGCAAGCGTAGGTACAATCCTCCTTCTCGACAGCCTGCGGCCCAGGCTAAGCCCCAGCGCGCTCGCTCTCGTCAGCAGCGTGCGCCTCAGCAAGGCCCCTCGGCTCCCCAGCAAAAGCAAGGGACGAGCTTTTGATTGGCTCCAGCAGAGCATAGCCGACATCCAAGTGTCAGTGCCGGGCGACCTGCCAGTCGGAGGGAGGTTGAAAGCTTTTCACCAAAGGTGGCCTCTCATAACCTCCGATCAGTGGGTTCTCCAAATAGTCCGGCAAGGATACACCCTCAATTTGACCTCGAAACCTCCAAATTGTCCACCAGGAGCTCAGTCTTACAGCTTCCAGCACAAGCAGGTACTTGCAGAGGAACTCTCCGCCCTTCTCAGCGCCAATGCGGTCGAGCCCGTGCCATCCGGGCAAGAAGGGCTGGGATTCTATTCCAGGTACTTCCTTGTGGAAAAGAAAACAGGGGGGATGCGTCCCATCCTAGACCTAAGGGCCCTGAACAAATATCTGGTCAAGGAAAAGTTCAGGATGCTTTCCCTGGGCACCCTTCTTCCCATGATTCAGGAAAACGATTGGCTATGCTCTCTGGACTTGAAGGATGCCTATACACACATCCCGATACTGCCAGCTCACAGACAGTATCTGCGATTTCAGCTGGGCACACGTCACTTTCAGTACTGTGTGCTACCCTTTGGGCTCGCCTCTGCGCCCAGGGTGTTCACAAAGTGCTTGGCTGTAGTAGCAGCAGCACTTCGCAGGCTGGGGGTGCACGTGTTCCCATATCTCGACGATTGGCTGGTGAAGAACACGTCCGAGGCAGGAGCCCTGCAGTCCATGCAGATGACTATTCGCCTCCTGGAGCTACTGGGGTTTGTGATAAATTACCCAAAGTCCCATCTTCTCCCGGCACAGAGACTCGAATTCATAGGAGCTCTGCTGGATTCTCGGACGGCTCGCGCCTATCTCCCAGAGGCGAGAGCCAACAACTTGTTGTCCCTCGTCTCGCGGGTGCGAGCGTCCCAGCAGGTCACAGCTCGGCAGATGTTGAGATTGCTGGGCCACATGGCCTCCACAGTTCATGTGACTCCCATGGCCCGCCTTCACATGAGATCTGCTCAATGGACCCTAGCTTCCCAGTGGTTTCAGGCTGCTGGGGATCTAGAAGACGTGATCCACCTGTCCACGAGTTTTCTCGAATCCCTGTATTGGTGGACGATTTGGTCCAATCTGACTCTGGGACGTCCTTTCCAAATTCCTCAGCCACAAAAAGTGCTGACCACGGATGCGTCTCTCCTGGGGTGGGGAGCTCATGTCGATGGGCTTCACACCCAAGGAAGCTGGTCCCTCCAGGAACGTGATCTACAGATCAATCTTCTGGAGTTACGAGCGATCTGGAACGCTCTGAAGGCTTTCAGAGATCGGCTGTCCCACCAAATTATCCAAATTCAGACAGACAACCAGGTTGCCATGTACTACGTCAACAAACAGGGGGGCACCGGATCTCGCCCCCTGTGTCAGGAAGCCGTCAGCATGTGGCTCTGGGCTCGCCGTCATGGCATGGTGCTGCAAGCCACATATCTGGCAGGCGTAAACAACAGTCTGGCCGACAGGTTGAGCAGGATTATGCAACCTCACGAGTGGTCGCTCAATTCCCGTGTAGTGCGACAGATCTTCCAGGTGTGGGGCACCCCCTTGGTAGACCTCTTCGCATCTCGAGCCAACCACAAAGTCCCTCAGTTCTGTTCCAGGCTTCAGGCCCACGGCAGACTGGCATTGGATGCCTTCCTCCTGGATTGGGGGGAGGGTCTGCTGTATGCTTATCCTCCCATACCTCTGGTGGGGAAGACTTTGTTGAAACTCAAGCAAGACCGAGGCACCATGATTCTGATTGCTCCTTTTTGGCCGCGTCAGATCTGGTTCCCTCTTCTTCTGGAGTTGTCCTCCGAAGAACCGTGGAGATTGGAGTGTTTTCCGACCCTCATCACGCAGGACGAAGGGGCGCTTCTGCATCCCAACCTCCGGTCCCTGGCTCTCACGGCCTGGATGTTGAGAGCGTAGACTTTGCCTCTTTGGGTCTGTCAGAGGGTGTCTCCCGTATCTTGCTTGCTTCCAGGAAAGATTCCACCAAGAGGAGTTACTTCTTTCTGTGGAGGAGGTTTGCCGTCTGGTGTGACAGCAAGGCCCTAGATCCTCGCTCTTGTCCTACACAGACCCTGCTTGAATACCTTCTGCACTTGTCTGAGTCTGGTCTCAAGACCAACTCTGTAAGGGTTCACCTTAGTGCAATCAGTGCATACCATTACCGTGTGGAAGGTAAGCCGATCTCAGGACAGCCTTTAGTTGTTCGCTTCATGAGAGGTTTGCTTTTGTCAAAGCCCCCTGTCAAGCCTCCTACAGTGTCATGGGATCTCAATGTCGTTCTCACCCAGCTGATGAAACCTCCTTTTGAGCCACTGAATTCCTGCCATCTGAAGTACTTGACCTGGAAGGTCATTTTCTTGGTGGCAGTTACTTCAGCTCGTAGAGTCAGTGAGCTTCAGGCCCTGGTAGCCCAGGCCCCTTACACCAAATTTCATCATAACAGAGTAGTCCTCCGCACTCACCCTAAGTTCTTGCCAAAGGTTGTGTCGGAGTTCCATCTGAACCAGTCAATTGTCTTGCCAACATTCTTTCCCCGTCCTCATTCCTGCCCTGCTGAACGTCAGCTGCACACATTGAACTGCAAGAGAGCATTGGCCTTCTACCTGGAGCGGACACAGCCCAACAGACAGTCCGCCCAATTGTTTGTTTCTTTTGATCCCAATAGGAGGGGAGTGGCTGTGGGGAAATGCACCATATCCAATTGGCTAGCAGATTGCATTTCCTTCACTTACGCCCAGGCTGGGCTGACTCTTGAGGGTCATGTCACGGCTCATAATGTTAGAGCCATGGCAGCGTCGGTAGCCCACTTCAAGTCAGCCTCTATTGAAGAAATTTGCAAAGCTGCGACGTGGTCATCTGTCCACACATTCACATCTCATTACTGCCTGCAGCAGGATACCCGACGCGACAGTCGGTTCGGGCAGTCAGTTCTTCAGAACCTGTTTGGGCTTTAGGATCCAACTCCACCCCCCGAGGGCCCTGTTTGTTCTGTTCCAGGCTGCACTCTCAGTTAGTTGGTAAATTTTTTAGGTCAATCTCAGTTATGTCCTCGCCGTTGCGAGGCCCAATTGACCATGGTTGTTGTTTTGAGTGAGCCTGGGGGCTAGGGATACCCCATCAGTGAGAACAAGCAGCCTGCTTGTCCTCGGAGAAAGCGAATGCTACATACCTGTAGAAGGTATTCTCCGATGACAGCAGGCTGATTGTTCTCACAAACCCGCCTGCCTCCCCTTTGGAGTTGTGTCTTCCCTTGTCTTTGTTTTGCTACATATGAGACTGGCCGGCACAAGCCGGTTTCGGGCGGGAAGACGGCCGCGCATGCGCGGTGCGCATCGGCGCGCGAGGACTAGCAAATGCCTTTGCTAGTGAAGATTCCGATTGGAGGGGCTGCCGTGGACGTCACCCATCAGTGAGAACAATCAGCCTGCTGTCCTCGGAGAATACCTTCTACAGGTATGTAGCATTCGCTTTTAATGCACGTTAACCATGTACGTGCCTATAGTATCCTTATAGTCACCTACAGAGTTAACGTGCACGCTAATTGTAGGTGCGTTAAAAACGCTAACATGACTTGGTAAACAGGGCCCTAAATGAGGTCTCACCAGAGTCTTATACAGGGGCATCATCACCTCCTTTTTCGTACTGGCCATTCCTCTCCCCATGCACCCATGCATCCTTCTGGCTTTCGCCGACGAGCCTTTTCTACCTGTTTGGCCACCTTAAGATCATCACATACAGCCGCACACTAGTCCCACTCCTCTTTTGTGTGCAAAAGTTTTTCACCCCCCCTAAACTACGATTCCTGTGGGGTTTTTTAAGCATTAAATCTTAGCTGCCAAATTCCAGATCATTCCTCTAGCTTCACTAAGTCCTTCCTCATATTATTCACACCATCAGGGTGTAGATTTTGGTATAATCCGTAAAGAAGCAAAGCTTACCAGACAGCCCTTCAGCAATATCGCTTACAAAAATGTTAAAAAGAACCAGCCCAAGAACCGAACCTTGCGGCACACCACTGGTAACATCCTTTTCCTCAGAAAAGCTCCATTTACCACTACCCTCTGTCAGCTTCCACTCAAGCAGTTCTTAACCCAGTCACTTTAGGGCCCATACCGAGGGCACTCAGTTTATATATTAGTTTATTAATGTAAGACAATAGTAGTATAAGATATTTAATATTTGAATGCTTGTGGAAAGGTGCTGGATTGACATCATCCATTTCTCCAGAGAACAAACACAGCCTGGGGAACAGCAATAGTAGTGCAACCAACCCTATTCTAGGAAGGCCATATTTGGGGGTCAGACCCTGTATCCTGCATGGCAGTTCAGTAGATCAGAAATTAACATGCACTAGAACAAGATTGTCAAACCTCAGCCCTCGCCAGGCTGGGATTTTAGGATTCTCCTAATGAATATGCATAGAATCTATTTGCATACAATGGAGGCAGTGCATGCAAATAGATCTCATGCATATTAATTGGTAAAATCCTGAAAACCCAACTGGATTGTAGTCCTTGAAGACTGAGATTGGACAACCCTGTACAAGAAGTTATTTAGCTGAAGATTTGCATTAACCAGAAATTTTATCTGGAATCAAATCAGTCTCTATGCTTAGATCCATTATCTTCTTTAATCTGAAAGTAGATTGGCTTCATGTGATCTGGAGAATCTCATATTACTCCCCAAAAAATTATTTTCTGGAAATTTTCCTTTTTCTGAACTGGCCTCAGCCATGACCATTTGGATAAATGACAATGTACTATGTATTCAGCTGATGAAATCTAAAGCAGTAGAATTGTTCCTCCCTTACAAACACTGTGGACTTTATCTTCCTTGCTGTTTCCACTCCAGGACGCCTTTCCACTCGGTCTCAATGATTTGTAAAGCAGTCACTGGAATAAAATTCCCGCGCTCATCTCCCTGCTTCCCATTTCAATTTGTGTCCATAATGGTGCCAGCATGGGAGGAGGTGTTAGCAAAGTATGACCAATTGGCCTACTTATTTTGACCAGTTGTCTCTGCTTATGCTGTTGCAGCTGAGGACCTCTCTCAGCTGTTAGCTGCATAAGCTCTGATAGTGTGCAGGATATCATTTATTCAAATGTGCTGTGTTGCCTCCCGCTTTAGTTCTTTTACTATTCTGGGTAGGTGAACATATGAGTTTCCATATTCTTAAACTTATACCCAGACAGCCCACCCCGCCCTGTTTTATCCAGCCTCTGAACTCTGGTCCCATGTTTGCCAAGCATACTTAAGCTCTATCACGTAGGTTGTTCCAAGCATCTATTATCTGTTTACCACCTCAGTGGGTGGTGGTAAGTGCTCCCCCCTGAAATGACTGCACGGTAAGTGGTTCACTTGCCACACAGCCATTTCTTACAAAAAAAAAAAAACACAGCCTTTTACCCGCTACGGTAAAAGCGGGCCTCAGTGCACGACAAAAACATGTACTGACGCTAGCACAGGCCCCCTTTAATGCAGCTTAGTAAAAGGACCCCTCAGAGAGTAAACTAACAACACCCAGAAAATGTAGGTGTGCCCTAAGGTGTGTGCCCAAGTTCTCTCGGGTACGCCCCTTAGGAACCCCAAAGGAGCCAGAGACTCTGTTCAAAAATGTTTTGTACTTTTTAAGGCTTTGTAATTTTATTGTATGTTATGGGGAAGCGTAAGGGGAAGATTAGTGGGAAGCTCCAGCACTCCCAAAATCAATAGACACATGGATAAAGCATCTGGTTTGTAAATGATCTCTTCTTACCCTCGAAAGTGTCATCTTTCTCCGGAGCCTCTTTGAGTTTGGATGGTTGTTCTATCCCTTCTCCAACATTGGTAGGATCTTCCCAAGTTGATACTTTCTCCTAAGGAGGGGTATCTATTTTAATATTGACTAAACCCCCATCAGACTAGCCCCATAATGTCCCAATTCTTGAGTACTTGGACTTGAAAACATTGCAGGAAATAACTTTAAAGGATATTTGGAAAGTAGGTGGTTGGACTGAAGAATGGATAAAGTTGATTGTTCCATAATTATGTCAGTTTTCATAACAGACAATTGATAAATTGTCTGAAATTGAGAATAAGATTACAGCTGTTGATTCCAGACTGACTCATACAACTACATTGGCTACAAATGTACAATCCACCTCTGTCTCTCTTTAAAGACAGTTTTGTAATACACAGGCAGTTAGAATATTTTGAGAACAGAATGTGTTCTAAGACTTCACACAATTTTTGAATTTTCCGAAATGCCATCTTTTTATCTCCTGATATTTTGCTACATAGATATTTGAAGACAGTATTACTCAAAGAAACAATCATATCATCAACATTTTCAATAATTTAACAGTCTTTTAATGAAACAAGTGCAGCATAAATACTATAATACCAAGAACACAGGAAACAATCACCCACACAAGTTTTAAGGTTTTGTTATGTTTCTACTCATCAAGCTAGATTTCTACTGAACAGGGTAAAATTAATTAAAGCATATTTTTGTAAAAAGGATGCGCAGTCATCCCATCTGAATTTTTCCTGATGTGGCACAGGCCACATAGCTGCGCTGGAAGGAATTTCTGATAGTGAAAGATAGGGTAACAGTGATGAGAGGTTCCTTCTTTTTGCAGTTTCCCTGTATATGTTTAAGTTTAAAGATGTTCAATATATTTATTTCACTCTGAACCAGCTTGAAAGATTTCTGAATTTAAAAAAAACGTTGATGTTGAGGAGTAGTCTCTGCAGGAATTTGTAATTAATATTGGAATTGTTGTGAATTTGGATTGAACTATCTAAATTCTGATTTATCTGGGTTTTTTTTCTTTGCTAGTAATTAACTGCTTATTTCTGTTAATGTGGTTTATTTGCATTCTTGATTTCTTTATGGAAATATAAAATTTTGAAAACCTGAAATAAAAAATAATAAATAACTGTGACAACCGTGTGAATGATTTAAGCGACCAAAATATATATCAGCAAATCTAAATATGGAAAGAGACCATCAGAAGTAGCTCATGCAACAGACACCCAAGGTTTCAGTCTTGTTTCAATGAATATCCTGAATTTATAATAACCGCTGTTTACACGGTATACAAAACTGATAGGTGGATTTCTGCCATCATAGGTCTCTAAAACCACATGACTAAAATGAAAATGCCCCACAAAAAATAAATAACAACTGTAATATCGAATATGGATACTCAAAAGCTGCTGCTTATCAAAATGGTCACTTTTCAATTTATTCAGAGGGTTGTTACAATTGTTTAGTTTTGAACAATCTCATTAATGGGAAAATCAATGGAAAGGGTGGTTTATAGCCAGCTGATTAGTTTTGGGATGATTTTAGTTTTTTTCAGTGGTTATTAAGCTTTAGACTTCATGAAAATACTAATGCGGTCTTGGTTGCACCAGTGGATAATCATTTTCAGAGTTTGGATAAAAAGGAGACAGCTGTGCTTGTTAGATCTTACAGTAGTCTTCAATATTTGATATTTGATGACTTGCTTTCAAAAATTTGGTCTTGGTGGTCTGGTTCTTTCTGTGTTTAAACCATTTTGGAAAGCATGGTTTAGAGAGTGATGGTTATTTAGTTTGTTCAGAATTGTGATTATATTCTTGTGGCATTCTATAAGGCTCAATTTGATCTCTTCTTTTTCAGTGCATTAGATAACTGTGCATAGAATTTGGAGAGAAACTTTCCAGTAAGGAGTGGTACAGATGTCTTATATAAGAAAGAGACTTGCTACTTAGCTGAGGTGATGGCTGGTTGAAAAGTAATAGATTGGTGGTGAACCCTGCTAAGTTGAGACATTGCTACTGGGCTGTTATGATCCTGGGACTGATTGGCAGCTGTCTTGGAATGGGGATGTAATGCTGAGGATCTCAAAGAGACCTAGGAATCATTTTGGATTCCTCTTTCTTTGGATATACAGTTCTTTGCAGTTTCACAAAAAGGATTCTGGTAATCAAAAGTTCTTTGGCAGATTAGAGCTGTTTTATACCTTGAAGGTTTAAGGGCAGAGGTACAGGCATTCATTATATAAATAACTGATTATTTATTTATTTATTTCTGCTTTTATATCCCACATTTTCCCACCTCTTTGCAGGCTCAATGTGGCTTACAAATACCGTAGTGGCGATCGCCATTTCCGGAATAGAAATACAGAGTAATATTCCAGTAAGAGTTCAGGAAATACACAATAAAATTAGAAGAAAATAGATAATTCATTTCAGGTGTATGAGAACAAGGGTAATGAAAGTGTCCAATAATAACAATGTGATAAGAAACAACAAAAAAAAGAATAGTTCAATGTTAACTAATTCTGGTACAGTATTGATGTCATATTTTTTAAGAATGATCCTTTCGATAAGTCTCTTTGAACTGGTTAGTCTTTAATAGTTTCCAGAAGGCTGCCAAGTCGTGTGTTGTTTTTATGGTATTCGGCAGTGCATTCCAAAGTTGTGTGTAGATGTAGGGGAAGCTAGATGCATATATTGACTTATATTTAAGTCCCCTACAATTGGGATAACGGAGGTTCAAGAATGTACGTGATGAACTTATTGTATTCCTTACTGGTAGATCTGTGAGGTCTAGCATATATATTGGGGCCTCTCCATGAATAATTTTATGAACCAGGGTACAGATTTTGAATGTAATTCGAACCTTTAGTGGGAGCCAGTGTAATTTTTCTCTAAGGGGTTTGGCGCTTTCATATTTTGCTTTTCCAAAAATGAGTCTGGCTGCAGTATTTTGGCTGTTTGAAGTCTCTTAATAATTTGTGCCTTACATCCGGCATATATGGAATTGCAATAGTCCAAATGGCTTAACACCATTGATTGCACTAGATTGCGAAATACCTCCCTAGGGAAGAAAGGTTTAACTCTTTTAAGTTTCCACATAGCATGGAACATTTTCTTTCTTACATTTTTTGCATGGCTTTCTAGGGTAAGATTACGATCAATTGTGACTCCCAGGAGTTTGTTTCAAGGTGTCCGAAAGAGGAAGAACGTGATTTGGAGTGTTAATATTAGCATAATTGACCTTATTATATTGCGATGAAAGGATAAGACATTGTGTCTTTTCAGCATTAAGCTTTAGTTGGAATGCATCTGCCCATGAGTTCATTAATTGGAAGCTATGATTGATTTTCATTGTGATTTCTGTTAAAATCATTTCTGAATGGGATATATATTTTACATCATCAGCGTAGATGTAAGGATTGAGGCTTTGATTGGATAATGACTTGGCCAGTGGTGTCATCATTAAGTTGAAGAGAGTTGGTGAAAGTGGCAATCTCTGAGGCACTCCACATTCAGGTTTCCATAGAGAAGATGTATTAGAATTTGATAGCACTTGATAATTTCTTGTGGTTAGGAAGCCTTTAAACCAATTCAATACACTTCCTCCAAGCCCAAAATATTCTAGGATGTTCAATAGAATATTATGGCTAATCATGTCGAAAGCACTAGACATGTCAAATTGTAAGAGGAGAACATTGTTGCCAGCTGCAATAATTTGTTTACATTTAGTTAAGAGTGTTATTAGCACTGTTTCGGTGCAATGATTAGATTGAAATCCTGATTGAGATACATGCAATACTGAAAAGTTGTTTAAGTAATCAGTAAGTTATTTAGTAACTAGACTTTTCATTAGCTTAACAACAAGAGGAATGGATGCAACCATTATAGTAATGTGTTGTACACTTGACTAACACAGAGGAGTGTTCAGAAGTTGTGGCATTTTCAGAATGCAGCAGTGCATGTGAAGGGTAGGTCTGTAACTGGGTGCCCACATTTATTATGCGTCACTTGTGCTTGTTTAGGGTTTTTTAGTGGGTTGCTTGTTGAACACCACTCACTCAGAAGGCTTAGTAAGTTGATTATCACAAATACATTTTCATTAGTAACTGCCTTAATGCTTTCATATAGTATAAATTGTAAATAGTTCAGCAAACATTTTGACATTTTAGCCATCCTGGTTTGCAGTGGTCTTTTTGAGTTTCCTGGGGAAAGGGAAACGGGACTTGATATACCACTTTTCTGAGGTTTTTGCAACTACATTTAAAGCGGTTTACATATATTTAGGTACTTATTTTGTACCAGAGGCAATGGAGGGTTAAGTGACTTGCCCAGAGTCACAAGGAGCTGCAGTGGGAATCAAACTCAGTTCCCCAGGATCAAAGTCCACTGCACTAACCACTAGGCTACTCCTCCACTCGGAAGGGATATCCCACCCACTAACTCCTTTCTTACATAGGTGAAGGCACCAGGTGCCATTCATTCCAGGGCCCGATGGAGCCTGCCCAGGAGAGACTCCAGCCAGGTGGGCCGTGGACCCAGGAACGCTCACAAAGGAGCCTTACATTAATGTACAGAATACTAGCACTTATGTGTGCTATTTCCGAAAATGTCAACAGGATGCCTAAACACTATATCCAGTGTACCTGAATGTAACTCACCTTGAGCTATTACTGAAAGGTGTGAGCAAAATCTAAATAAATAAATAATAATATTCAGCAAGGGCATATGTGAGTGGCAGCATGTGTAAATGCAAGAGGGCATACGCATAGGTGGAACATGGGCGAGGCTCCCACTTAAAAAGGTATAACTTACAGAGTAATATTTGAATGTTAAATGGAAATAAAAAAAAGAGACAGCATGAGAATATGGTATGACGTTTGGTGGTAGCGTGTTTTTTTTTCTTTCTTTTTTTTTTTTTTTTTTACTTTTGTTTTCATTTGTTTTTTTTTAATTTAAGTTGACAGGGGCTCTCCTTTTTCTTCTTTCCTTAACAATTTGCTGCCCTGCTATAGATAGACATATCCAGAAACTGTCTGAGTCTGGCCCTGCAGCAATGGCCAGTCAAATCACCCAACTCAGATACCTCCCCTGCCTACAGCTAACCCAGGCATTTTCTGAGCATCCACTTTAGGGTCTATGTTCAAAGGCCTAGAAAGCTTCACATACCCTGCCTTTATAGGGTGGGGTGGGGGCATGCTTAGCAACTCATTTACTTCACAAACTCATCTTGATTTTTTTTAAATACAGAGAATAATAGGTCTTTTCTTCCCCTAAGCAACCTTAATAAATGTCATTTTTATATCAATCTAATTTAATTAAAACATGCATTATGCATGGAAAAATCTGGACAACCAGGACAGAGGGGGGAAAAAAATCCCCAATGCAGGAATGCAAGGTTGCAGGGAGCAAACTTCTGAGCATAGAAACCTCTCCAGTACTCGAACAACCAGAGATACAAAACAGGAACATATTTCATAACGTTCCTGTAAAGCCATCTGGAAAACTTTGGTTAGGACTTGCGTTCTCCCCTTTTACAGTGACTTTTTAGATTCCATAGCCTTGAAAAACTGCAGATAAAGGTGAATGTTGAGCATCAGCAAGAGCAGTGGGTGTGAATGTATGCTGGATTCTCGCATGCTCCCTTATCTGGGGGTTCTCAGCTCCAATCCCTAAGATGCCCCTAGTATATTATCTATCAGAAATTTGCATATATGCTGTTCAAGGGCTTAATTATTTTGCATATTTTGGCTACTCTGAAAACCCAGATCTGTTTGCATCCCTCAAGGTCTGAAATTGAGAATCTGTTCTCTCTGATCAGCAGACAGTTAAAAGCAGATCCTTTTCAAGGCAGCTTTCCCTGCCTTCTCTCTCCTTAGCTTTTTACTGTTGAAACCTGGGGCCTATTCCCCTCCAGGCACAGACATTCTTGTACTCAGACAGTAGCTAGGGTGTCTGCTTTAGACTGTTACATTCATTTCCTTTAGCAATTCCTGAATCCCTTTTCTGTGACCAAACAAGTTAAACTTACTCCTATTTTAAAATATATTCACTTTCATTTCAAGCAGAGTGGTTTATAACATAAGTGTGTGCACGTGTGTATATCTGGGGAACTGCAGTCGATACCCATTGCAGCTCCTTGTGATCCTGGGCAAGTCACTTAACCATCCATTGCTCAAGGTAGGAAAAAAAAAAAACTTAGATTGTGAGCTCACTAGGTACAAAGTACCTGCAGATATTATATGTAAACAACTTTGCATGAAAAAAAAAAAAGGCGGTATATCAAATCCATGACCCTTTACTCTTTATATATGTGACCTATTGAGCAAAAAGGTACCACAAGTGGGTTTACAAATAAGAAAGAGGGGCATTTTCAATATGTATAAATCCAATTTTGGACATTAAAAAAAAAAAGTCCCAAAATCCAGTACCAAACATGATCATTTTCCAACCAGAGAAATGTCTGTCTTTTTGGTTTGAAAATACCCTATTTTAGATGTTTTTATGTTCAGTGCATCTTTCTTTAAAGGCCATTTTCTAATTAAAAAAACTAGGAAAAACAGACAAAAACAAGCCATTGAGATGTCTGGGGAGCAGTGGTTTTACTAGACTAGCCACACAGGTGGGTCAACCTAGGGGGACATTGCAGTGAAGTTCACATGAAAGGTCCCAGGTACACATCACATCATAACCCCCTTATATTGTATCGTGAACCCTCTAGGAATAGCAAAAAATGTACTTTACCCCAACTGTACACCACTACAGTAGCCCTTATTCCTGCATATGTCACCTATATGTAGATTTAGTAGGCATTTTTTGTTTTTTTGGGGTGCTCACAGTTTTCCACCACAATTGTACCAATTAGAGTGGGATATGGACCTGGGTCCCCTTCTCTATTGTCCACTGCACCGGCCACTAGGCTACTTCAGGTATCTGCTTGCTGCTGTAAGAGGATGGCCGTTATCTGCAGCTGTCATAGTGCCTGGTAAGTACTGTCACTTTCACCCAGGGGCTTAGCTACGGGTGGGCCTGGGTGGGCCCAGGTCCACCCATTCTCGGCTTAGGCCCACCCAGTTTCTCCTGATCCTCCAATTGACGCAATCAGGCTGCAGTGGGAGGGCACAGCCTTTCAGGAAATTGCCACGGCTCCAACCTCATTGGTTCAGCTCACAACCACACATGCAGTAGGCAGTCAAAAAAACAGCTCTCCTCTGCAGTTCTCCTACCTGTGGCTGGTAACCAGCTTAATTTTGTTTGCGGGTCGCGGTCGGGAAGTCAGCCCCTCTAGTGCCACACTGCTGCTGTTGAAGCTGTTGAGTGCTCTGCTTCTCTCACCCCTACACAGACAGTCAGGATGCCTGCCTTGCTCCCCCCCCCCCGTGGCACACAGGCCAGCGCCACATGCAAATTTCTCTTGTTAGTGCTGCAGCTCGGCTGGAGGAGACCCGGCCGTTCTGCAGCACTGGCAGCAGAAATTTCTTGGTGGCGCTGGCCTACAGGGCACGGGGGGGGGGGGGGGGCAAGGCAAAGCAGGCATCCTGATTGACCGTCAGCTTTGGGGCGAAAGCAGCAGAGCACTCAACAGCTTCAGCGGCAGCAGTGGCGGTGCGGCGCTAGAGGAGCTAGAAAAGAAGTTATTGGGCCTTCACTGAGCTCACTCAGCCTTTATATGAGCCCTCAAGTCTGCAGTGCTGTCTGAGATACCTGCCACCACATGCACACAAATTTTGAAAACTCAGACCCAGCTGCCCAGGTAAAATATCTTTTTAAAAATATACAGTGGAATGCTGGTGGTGGGTTTCTTGGTGGGTGTGGGTTATTCACTGCCTAGAGGAAAAAAAAGGTATACTTAATCGTTAAATATGCCTTCCTCCCCCTCCCCCAGACAGTGAAAAGCCCACCCAGAAACCCACCAACCATAAATTTTAATGTTACGTTTTTGGGTGGGGGTGGGCTCAATGCCCAAGTGAAAAAAAAAAAGTATATTTTATATTGGTAGGCTTTTGGGTGGAGATGGTCTCTGCAGTGCCCAGGCTAAAATAATAATAATAATAATAATATTAAAAAAAACTTTATATTTATTGTGGGCAGAGTTCTGGGTGGGAGTGAGCTCTGCAGTGCCCAGGACATTAAAAAAACAAAAAGGTTTTGTATTTAGTGCTGGTGTGCTTTGGAGTGGGGGTGGGGGATGCCATACTATGGGGGTATGGGTAATGGGGGTAGGACAGGGCTGAGGCTAGGTTACAGGGAGGGGTGGGGAGGCTGGGGGGCAGATGCCTAGCTATTGGATGGTTGGCGGGGAAGGGAAGGACTGATGCTGGGCTATAGGAATGGATGATCGAGGTAGAATAGAGTAGGGAAGGGCTGATGCCTGGTTATGGGGATGGAGGGGGGATAGGGAAGGGAAAGGCTGATGCTTGGCTACAGGGATGGATAGGGGGGTAAGGAAGGGAAGGGCTGATACCAGGCTAGAGAACAATTTCTGATTTTTGGTCCTTATTTCTGTAATTGATGAGGGATTGGTCTGTGTGAAGGAGCAGATGAGAGATTTTGCTGGCATGTAGTTTGTGTGAGGGATCTAGGAGTCTGACTTGTCTGGCCTTTCCAATGGGATGCGTATTACTGTTATGTGTATTCACTGCTGCCTTTTTAAAGGTATTGATATTGGTATTTGTATTCGGAATTGGTTAAGGTTTGCAACAGGCTCTAAAATGTTTTCTTTGCAGGATTTTCTGTTACTTTACAAAGTACCTAGAGGTGAAGGGATTTTGTGGTGCTATTATTGAGGTGCAATTATTGAGGTGCTACCACAATTTAAATACATTTTTCTATGGAAAGCTATAAGAGGAAATATTCTAGCTATATTCTGTCTGTTACAAATTCCACAGTAGGTAGAAAAGGAAGACGTCTTCAAAGGTGTATTTACCAAATTTTAAATGTTTGATTAATACAGCTTAATAAGACATATATATTATAATGTAAAGTTGAAGGATATGTGCCAAACTGTGGTCATTTAATTTTGTCAGCATCACAAGGGAGATAAAGAGTAGAGCCAGAGGAAGGGGAAAAGTCTTCAAAGTTTACTTAATCAGGCATTTGTTATAAAGCAAAGTTTGAAGGATATATGCTAATGCTGTAATTATTGCAGGTTCCTGTCATGTGTATTGAGATGTTTGCCATTATTGCAGACTGGTCAAGTTTAAGATATGGGATAATGTAACTGTATTACAAACATCTGTTTTTATATTAAATATATATGTGGTTTATATTCATGAAGGGCAGCTGTTGGGCAGACTACTTAGAAATCCATCATACCTATATACATAGTGCCCACCCATATTAGCTCCAGGCCCACCCAAAATGTCAGGCCTGGCTACGCCACTGCTTTCACCTCTTAGGGAGGTGGGAGGGGGTCAGTGACCACTAGTGGATTAAGGGGGATTCATGCCTTTATCCCTTCCGTGGTCATTTTGGGCACGTTTATGGCACTTAAGGGTTCTTTTACTAAGGTGCGCTAGCATTTTTAGTGTGCGCTAAAAATAGGCGCACGCTAAATGCGCCAATGTATTCCTATGGGCGTGTCCAGCGTTTAGCAAGCGCCTATTTTCAGCGCAAGCTAAAAAAGCTAGTGAGCCTTAGTAAAAGACCCCCTTAGTCATGAATGAAATAGGTCTACCCAAAAATGGCCTATTTTTTTTTTGCCCTGGACGTTTTTACAATGTTCAGTTATTGCAGAAAAACATCCAAATTGTAAGCCCACCCAAAACATGCCTCTAACATGCCCCCTTGAGATTTAGATGAAATGCGTAGAAAAATGTCTTAAAAATGAGTTTTGAAAATAGCAATTTGGATGTTTTTGTGAAAAAAGTACATCGTCCGCTTTGTGCCCTTTTTTTTGGACATTTTCCTGTTTTGAAAATGAACCCCCAAAACTATAAAAGTTCAGAAGTGCAATTTTCATATTTGAAGTTTTGCGTACTGTAGGGTCAGTAGAATGGGACTGTGGAACTTCATCACTGGAGGGAGGAAATCTATTGTGTCTGCATTCCACTTTTGAAAGGACAGCCTTGATAAAATGAGGGAAATGATTAAAAATAAAAAGCTAAAAAGTTCAACTGTGAAGGTTAGGAGTTTAAATCAGGCATTGACATTGTTTAGAAATGCCATCTTGGAAGCCCAGACCAGTTGTGTTCAATGTAGTCCAAACAGCTGCTGGTGTAGTTAAAAGATGAGGGGAAAGAGACTATTATAGCCAACCCCCCTCCAAATCTTTCAAAAAAATTGAAAACTGCTCCACATGAAGAAAATAGGAAACAGCATAAGCACTAGCAAGATAGATGCAAAGTATTGATAAGGAAGGCTAAAAGAGAGAAATTGAAAAGAAAATTGCTCTAGAGACAAAAACTCATAATAAAACCTTTTTTAGGTCTGTTTGAAACAAGAAGACTGTGAGGGAGTCAGTTGGACTATTAGACCATTATGGGGGAAAAAGAGCACTTGAGGGAGATCAGCTCATAGCTCAGAGAAGAATAAATTCTTTGTTTTTTTGGTGTTTACTGAGGAAGTTGTAAGGGAGATACCAATGCTAGAAAAGTTATTTAATGGTGATTCAGAGGAACTGAAACAAATCTCAGTGAACCTGAAAGTTGTAATAGGGCAAATTGACAAACTAAAGAGCAACGGATCACCTGGGCTGAATGGTATACACCCAGAGTACTGAAAGTGCTCAAATATAAAATTGCACTACTATTAGTAATTTGTAACCTATTACTAGAATCGTATATGGAACATGAAGATTGGAGTGTGACCAGTCTAAGGCCACTGATGATCCTTGGGGTTAAGCAGCATGGAATCTAGCTGTTATTCAGGACCCTGCCAGATACTTGACTTGAACTGGCCACTGTTTGGGCTTGATAGACCTCTGGTCTGACCCAGGGGCACAGCCAGAACTCGAGGTGGGAGGGGGCCAGAGCCCAAAGTGGGGGGGGGGGGGGCGCACATTTTGGTCTTCCACCCTGCTGCCCCCCCCCCTACTAAAATGAGCCCACCGGACCGTGAGGGGGAAGAGGAAGCAGGGCAGGCAATGCGGCAGCACCAGAGACCAGCGCTAGGGACCCCTGCCAGCCAAACCAGGAGCCCAGAACAAATTTGGGAGAGCCCAGGTACCCCCCCCCCCCCCCATAGCTATACAACTGGTCTGACCTAGTAGGGCAGTTCTGTTATATATATGTGATGAAGTGGGAATTTGTTCTTGCATTAGAAAACAAGGAAAAGCATGAGCAGCATGGCTCCTGTAACTCTTTCCAATCCTTTTGTGTGCATACTTGTGTTTATGTCTGTGTGTCCTCAGTTTGTATGTCTCTGACCTGGAGGCAAGGGGGAGGGGTGGGTGATTCAAATAGAGCAGTAGCCAAACAATGAATTTGAAAAGAATCATAAAATGCTACCAAATGTGATGACAGTGATATCTGATGGTTAGATATATTTTCCGAGGACAAGCAGGCCCAATGTATTCTCAAATGTGAATGGTGTCTGGGTGCCGGCATCGAAGACCACAGGCAAGGTAGGAGCCTTAGGAAGGAGTGGAGACTGAGCCACAACTGGCACAAGCGCCCTCGATGCCTGTGCAGCTGTAGCATCTGCGCCAGCTTCTCCTCAAGTATTACTTGGTACCGCTCATCAATGGTAGGCACCAGCAAAGGCTGGGGAGCCGGGCAGGCACAGCCTGTGAAGGAGTCAGTGTCGAACTGGAAGTGGGAACCTGGCTGCACTGGCACCTCCACTAAGGAGGGGGAGCGCTCCTCTTAGTGCTGGCACTTATCAGGTACCGGCAGTACCGCTGTCCTGGTGCTATTAGCACCGTGCATCGAAGAGGACTGATGCTTGTTCTTCCCCCAGTGCTGAGCATCACAGTCCTTTGCTGCCGATGAGGATGACATTGAACCTTTGGGTCTGATGTTGACTGATCCTGGGCCTACTATCAGTAACCGATTGTAGAGGGAGACTGAGACCTCCTCCATGCTGGTACACTCCCAGTGGTAGTTGAAGTCTGGGCAGCCATTAAAGTCAATGTTTCCGGTGCAGGATTCAGAGTCTGTCCTGCTGGACCTGACGCACCCTCTGTGTCCTCAGATGCATTTGTAAAGAGAGAGAACAAGAATCATGTATAACGTTAAGTCTTACAATATAGTTTAAACAAAATCCTAGCTTCTATTGGCAGCCAATGTGACTGAACGTAAAAAGAGGACACTTCTTCATATCTGTTTAAGGAATAGATTAATCTAATGGAGACCTTTTTTTTACTGTTTGCAGTCTTTTGTATAGAAACTTTGAACACTCAAGATAAATGATGTTACAGTAATCCAGTTGGGATAGTAGTAATGACTGAACTATCAATGTAAATTAATCTAATTCTGTATATTTTCAATTTCTTATTTTCTTAAGATGTATATGGCAGGCAGGTTCTTTTAGGATTGTGTGGACTGTTGTATCATGCATTGAACTCATTATGCAAATTTTTGTTTAACCAAATAAATTATTATTCTTTCATAGAAATGCATTGGGTCTTTTTTTGAGGGGGGGACACGGTGGGGTTATTTCTCTAACTGTCCTTGGTGGACAGTTTTGGAGCGCAGCATGTCTTTTTCACTAATTTTTCATCCATGCCAAATTTTGGTGGCCTTCTGATACATTTTCAGAGAGCTATTTCTACCCAAGACTCACAAGACATTTTTTTTTCAATTTCTTATGTTTAATTTATTTTTGACATTGCTTTGTGCTGTACAGAATAAAATTAGAAGTTGCAAGACCTGGAAGATCCTGCTACTGTTGTCAGTATAGATATATAAAGCAAATGGTGCCTTTGCCTTTGTCACTGGCAGTACATCTTTAGTAATACAAGGTAAAGAGTTGTGGCTGCATTGGGCATGGAGGCAAAAAACAACAAGAAAAGAGAGACATAAAGAAGGCAAAGAATGGTTAGAATACACAAAAGGCAAAGGTGGGGGGGGGGGGTGCTATTGAAAGGACAGATCTGCTTCTCAAGTCTTTGAAGGCTGTAGGGCTGCTACTTGTTCCTTTAAATGAGCAGTAAAATCACTTGTTGCTCTTTCTTGTCTTCCTTTTTGTCCTGATTAAATTCAATTAATTCCTTGAAATAAGCTGGCTTTTGTTTGGATAGCTCAGTTAAGCACTTGGCCTTCCTAGGGGAGTAAGTTATCACAGGGTAATGAGTCCCCCTTGGTGAGAGGCAGCCAGAAGCCTTTGCTTCTTCCCCAACTCCCCCACCCATCTGATTATCCTCCTGATAACCCAGCCCAGCAGAGCTGTCTTTCCTGTTGCCCTGCTTACAAATCTTTTTGCCTGAGGAAGGCAGAGGTGTCCCTTCAGTATAATGTATTGTACCTGAATTCCAAAGATGCTGTAAACCACCTTGAGCAAAATGCAGAAATGTGAGCTAAAAAAAAAAAAAAATTCCAGAAAGTTATTACTAGAATGTGCAAGAGTGCATTTCTTATTTATGATTTTGGAAAGAGGGAGATAGCTGTGTTACTTCTGTTCAAAAATTGCACAGAAGGGAAAGAATTACAGAGAAAGAAAAACTGCTTGAACGTATTTATTTTGCAATAAATCTTTTGTGTTAAGAGTAATACTCAGTTGTAAGAGAGGCTGTGCTGAGTATGAAGTCTATCAGCTTCTGGCATGGAATTCCTCATCTCTAATTTATGGGTAGATATTTCTCACACAAGTGAGGGGTCGGCCTGCACATGGGCAGAACTGAATTTAGTTAATGGGAGGGCAATTTTCAGGAGCTAATTACTTGGTTAAACACTGATAGGTCAGATAAATTGTTGTATGAAGAATGATCACCCCCTTGCCAGGGTAAAAGTACATGTGGGGATCAGCCACATGCTTTTGCCCGGGCATGAAATAGGAATGTCTTCAGATCAGAGAAGGGAACCTATATCTACCCATGGCATTTGAGGGGGAAAAGGTACCCATAGAGAAAACAGGTGCAAATGTCTGCAGGTACCTTGTCCAGTATCTCCCCTTTCTCCCCTCCTCAATGTGGCCATTATCCCCTTTCCTTACCCTTGCCACCCCTTTCCCAGGTTGCCAACATCTCTCCTCCTTTCTACCCCTTACCAGGTAGCTAGCATCTCCCCTGCTCTCCTTACCACCCCCATTCAATACTTCTTCCCTTCCCTTTGCTGCCACTGGCCACCGCCACCATTGCCCTTCCAATGCTGAACCTACAAGCAGATTTGGTACTGGCATGTCCTATGTTCATGCTCTTTCCAGATAACAGCACCTGCTCTCTGGAAAGTGTGGCTGACTAGGATATTCAGTGACACTCTCTAGCTAGTGCCTCTGAATATCCTTATAGACTGCCTTTGGCAGTTCAGATAGTAGCAGGGTGTGGGAAGAGCCAGGGTGGTCCTGGAAAATATTCGGTAATGACAAAATATTCAGTGGGTGTTCTGGGTAACTTAGGGCAGCAAAAAGGCTGTGCTCAGTTATCTGGATCTCTCTCTCTCTGTTTTTATTCCAGTTATAATGGTTTCCAAAAGCCAATGGAGTATAGTACAGTAATAACAAAACATTACCTTACACAATTCTGCAAGCCTTCATTAAGGGAGAATCTGAGAAACACTAAGGAGAATAAAAAGGAAAATTTTAAATGAAGAAATAAGGAGGAAAAGCCTCTGCATTGTTGCTAACCAAAACTCGCCCGTCCCTTTTAGTGTCGCTAAATCCAAAGCTAATCAAACCTCCATATCCAATAAGAATGTTTCCAAAACTCTATAATTATTATTGTGATATTTAATCAGACAGTTGCATGGGAATGACAAATTTTAATTTTCTCATATACTGTTTGCAAGCCTGAAAGCTATCGAAGTAGTATATATTCAAGTATAGAAGGTATTTTTCTGTCCCTGGAGGACTTACAATCTAAGATATCCTTTTAGTGAGCTGTGGCAAAAATTGGCCTTAGCGCATCCTTGCATGGGTTTTTCCCACATGCTAAGGCCATGTTTACCGCAGCAATAAAATTGCTGATTTTTTTGTACTAATGGCCATAATGCTAATGTTAATCAATATTAGACTAATAACACTGTATATTACTTCTCATATATAGTCCTTCTTATAATAGACCTCAGAGGTATTGTTGATGTGAACTTCCACTTTGATGTTGTAAAACATCCAGAAATCAAACTTATGTGCCTCTCGTCATTGGTCAAACATCTATCATTTTTTTATATTTTACTTTTAAATTTTTAACTTTTTGAATAGAAAAAATTCCTTTGTACTTAGCTTTAAATAAAGCTTCAAATCATTGAGATTTCTACCACTCCAAGGGCTCACACCGACACGTGTTTCGCCATCAGGCTTTATCAAGGCTGCATGCCCTCTCTCATATCTGAGTAGGTTTCCTTAATCGCAAGCCTCCTACTCCTAAGGAAACCTACTCAGATATGAGAGAGGGCATGCAGCCTTGATAAAGCCTGATGGCGAAACATGTGTCGGTGTGAGCCCTTGGAGTGGTAGAAATCTCAATGATTTGAAGCTTTATTTAAAGCTAAGTACAAAGGAATTTTTTCTATTCAAAAAGTTAAAAATGTAAAAGTAAAATATAAAAAAATGATAGATGTTTGACCAATGACGAGAGGCACATAAGTTTGATTTCTGGATGTTTTACAACATCAAAGTGGAAGTTCACATCAACAATACCTCTGAGGTCTATTATAAGAAGGACTATATATGAGAAGTAATATACAGTGTTATTAGTCTAATATTGATTAATGAATCGTGAAAGTGCTGTATATATATATATCATAGTGGGCAATTTTTGACATCATAATGCTAATGTTGCCATTAAAAAAAATTACCACATGAGCACTTATGACACATATTTAGTAGGTGGTAGGGGCTCACGTGGCAATCTTGCAGTAATGTAGCTGTGCTGTTTAGTGCAGGAATGCCCAGTCTCTGCCCTCTGACACTCCCCTTCCGAGGTAAAATAAATATTTTTTAGCATGCAGTTAGCATGTGCACATTTTGGAGTTACTGTGGGGCGTGTCCCGTGGTATGCCATTTTAAGTTGCATTAGACACACGTAGTGTCTCATGCAGCTTAGTAAAAGGACAGGTAAATTTGTACCTGAAGTAATGGAGGGTTATTTTATCGGTTTCTGAGTTAAAGGTACCTAAAGGGTGGCAAGAGATGTAATTTCATCCTGAAGATTCAAGAAACTTAGATCATAAATCTGAAGGAGACTCCATGACATATGCCACCCCCCTCTTCTGCCTCCTTGAGAAATGTAGTAGGTAACAAATGTTAAGAGATAAGAATTTGATCAACACTAAAACTTTATTCACCTGCTGTACAGCGCCTTGGGTGATTCTGTTCATAAAGGTGGTTAATAAATCCAAATAAATAAAATTCAATTTTTTCTAAACAAGATGTCTGGAGACAACAGTCAACGCAAGGAAAATTAAGAATATGGTATTCTCTGTCTTCCTATTAATATGAAGAAACAAATTGTCCTTTAATGCATGAGGACTTTAGGCTGCAAGGCCAGCACCTGAGGTTCTAGGGACCTGAGCTTACTTCCCAAAATACACAGGCGGATATGTTTGAAGACATGGATTCTACTCAGTTGTTTGGAAAAATGGCATAACTGAGTTACTGAGCTCTTAACATATTCTCCACCCTATCAACTGACCTTCAAACATCCATCAAAAAAAATGTCTAATACACAAATCTTCAGTTATCTCATTCTATCCTCCAGGGCTTGGTACTGCCATGGGTATTGGAACTACATGACCCAAAACATATGCAAAGTAGTAGGAGCCAATGCAGCTACAAGTGCATCAAGAGTCAATACTGGCAAAGGTGCAGAAGTTCAGGAAAGGGATGGGGTAGGGCAATTTCAGGGTCTAGGGGAGGGACTGGATTTTGCTAGTGAAGTTGGAGGTTTCACTGCTGGAGCAGTTGTCCTGCTCTGAATTAGCCATACTTGTTGATTTGACTCTGAACACTTGTAGTCACAGGGAGAGAATCTTTACTTCTATTCATTTGTTTCCCCTTGTTTGCTCAAAATAGAGCAGTGGAACACTTTTTGGGGGTGCCCAAGCTTCGCCCCCAAGTCTTCCATACCATCCTAGTCCCCTCCTGTGGCATCCAACAGCTCTCCTTCCCTTTGTTCCTCTCAAACACCTCCCCACCCCCCATGGTGTCAAGCATTTCTCTCCATCCCTATTCCCTTCCCCCCATATTATCCAGCATCTCTTTCTCCTTCCCTCCCTTCCTCTCAACCAGTCATGGTGTACAGCATCTCCCCCGCCCCCTCATGGTCTTCAACACCTCTCTCCTCTCTTTCCCCTTCAACATCATTCTTTCCTTTCTCCTGCCCCCTGCCTGTAGTATCCAGCATTCCACCCCCCCCCCCCAGAATCTCCAGTGTCTCTTTCCTCCCATCCCTCTCAACCACCCCCCATGTTCTACATCAACTCTACCACCCATGGTCTCTAGCATCTCTCTCCTTCCCTTCCCCTCTTCAGCATCTCTCTCCTTCTTTCCCCCTCAACACGTCATAGTCTCCAGCATCTCTACTCCCCCTCCCCTCCAACATTTCTCTCCTTCTCTTCTCCTTCAGCATGTCTCCAATTCTGTCCCCTGCCTCTGATGTCCAAATTCTACCACACCATGGTCTCTCTTTCCCTGCTTCAACACCCCCTGCCTGTGGTGTCCAGCATTCTAGCACCCGCTATGTTGTCCAGCATCTCTCTCCTTCCCTCCCTCTCAACCCCCATGGTCTCCAGCATCTCTTCCCTTCCCTCCCCTGCCCGCCCACCCCTCCTTTCTTTAGCATATGTCTCCTTCCCTCACCCTCTGCCTGTGGTGTCCATAATTCAACCCCCCTGTGGTGTTTAAACATTCCACCACCCCCATGGTCTCTAGCATCTCATCTCTCTCTTTTCCTCTCTCTCAACCCCCTACCCCATGGTCTTCAGCATCTTTTCCTTCCCATCCTCTCCCCTCACCTCTCTTAAGCATCTCTCGCCTTCTCTTCTCCCTCCTCTGCTTTTGGTGTCCATCATTTACCCCCACCCCCACCCCCCATCTTCAGCATTTCTCCTCTTTTCCGCTATGTCTGGGAGGTATTTATTCTCTTACCAAGTTCTCCAGGAGACATAGCAGGGCCTTCAGATACTCAAGGCCTGCTGGCTCCCGCCCCCTCTGAACTTCCTGTTTTGGAGGGGACAGAAACCGGCTGGCCATCCTTGAGTATGCACAGATGTAAGGTAAGAGAAGAAAGGCCTCGTGGGGAGAGAGGAAGGGTAGCAAAATTTCATAGCACCTGTGGCTCCTCCTTGTCCAGGACCTATGAGCAAGATGAAGTTGTCCCAGAGCAGCAGATGATTTAAACAACAACAACAAAAAACTCTGGTGGCTCCTGAGAGCAAGGTGGCAGATCCGTCTGTCCTTCTTCATGCACCTCCAGGTTCCATTCTCCATCACTCACACTTCTGTCCGAGGAGTTTGGCTTCCAGAAATATGAAAATGTTGCTGTACATTTTGTTGGACTCTCTTTAAGATCTTTCTCAATACTTGCTTGCATAAACATTGTATGAATTTTAACTAGGGGACAGTAGAGCAATTTCTGTGAACAGCATGACGAGAAGATAGTATTCCCATCAGCTGCAGGCTACTTCATATAATCCTTTTCTTTGTTGATTTTCTTTGTAAAATTAACAAATGGAAGAAGTAGTTTACATTTTATTTTTACAACAAGAATTTATTTTAAGGACTGCAGCAGCTGAAATAGGTGTCTGGGGTTAGGTGAGGCCAAACTTTGCTCATTCTATTTCTCCTTTTGTTATAAGTAAACAAACGAAAAAAAAACAGCAAAGAAAAAAGAACAAAAGTCTTCTTTATTCATGTTGAAAATATCCATCTTTACAGAGGAGTCTGTAATGTGTTGGTAAGGTGAATGAGGTGTCTGTGAACTCCTGATAATCAATTTATGATAACGAAGTGTCTTTGATCAGCAGAGCTGGTGAGAAATCCTTGATAAACAATTTCACAAAAAAAAAAAGTATCTTGTGGCACCAGTGTCCATGTGAATCCTTACATCTTAACAAACCACAGGTGGTAGAGTTTTGCATAGAGATCTAGGGCTACATTTATTTAAAAAATGTTATCACATTACCTCATGCTAATGCATGTTAATGCTATTTACTACAGGTCCCATTTTATGTAAAGGAATCCATTTACTAATAATGGGACAGAATGCCTATGTAAAAAGGCCCCCCAAAAGTGTCTATTTTATAAAGGCAACATAGGTGCCTGGAAGGCCCGTTTTAGATAGGTTATGGAGAGGGGAATTGAGGTCGCAAGATCATCATGAGCATAATTTCCTCTGTATTTTAGGTAAAGTGGTAGGGTAGCTGTGTTAGTCCACTTTTAAAGGTAAAAAATGGAAATAAAACAAAGCGAAGAAATGAAAATAAGATGATACTTTTTATATTAGAGTAACTTAATAAATTTTTAATGATATTTTGAAGGTAAACCCCCTTCTTCAGATCTGAAATGAACAAATGATGCAATATATCAGAATATATCTGTGAAACATGAAATAATTCCAGTGACGGTCTCATGGGGAAGGTGGGGGTGGGAGGGGAGGGGGGTGAGAAACAGGGAGAGGTGGATAGGTGATCAGAGGGTGACAAAGAGGTGTAATATTATGGTTTATAACAGGGGTGTCCAACCTCTGCCCTTGCTAGGTCAGGTTTCAGGATTTCCCGAGTGAATATGCATGAGATTTATTTCATCAATGGAGGCAGTGCATGCAAATAGATCTCATGCATATTCATTGGGTAAATCCTGAAAACCCAATTGGATTGTGGCCCTCGAGGGCCAAGGTTGGACAATGCTGGTTTATTATGTGATAGGACACCCAGATCTTAAGTCCTGTTTGGTGGATGCCAAAATATTTCATCATTTTAAGTTTTTATGTTCCTGGATGATTTTTTGACTTTCCTTTTAGTTTTCTCACCATAAAGTCATTAATGCAGTTCTCTGGTCTGGCAAAATGCTGTACTACAGAGCTGTCACCCTGGTTAGCACTATAGTTTTTGATGTGGTATCTGTGTAGATTCAGTCTCATCTTAAGTATTTGGCCTGTCTCTCCAACATAGCACCCTTCTTCACATTTTTTGCATTGAATAATATACACTACATTTGCATGTGTTTTATATTTTACAAAAGCTCTGGAAAACATGGAGTCTCCTGTAAAATACATGTAAAGATGTGCAGGACTGCACATATGGGTGCTGACATGTCTGATTTTAAAGCAGCATGTGAGGTGAAAAAAGCATCCTGCTGTCCCCCATTTGTTCTTGGGAGCTGTTAAGGATAGATGGACATACAGGTTCCCATATGTAATCTTAGCATTATAGCAGTAAGCTCCTATGTGTTACCACCAAGCTTTGTAACAGTCTAGTGAGGTACCAAAACTAGCAAGGCTGTTGCCTGAACATCCAAATGCCTGTGTTCCTGTGGCCTTGCTGGAAATTTCTGATCATCACTTAGTACTTTATCTTAATTGGTTTTATTGTTCTTACTGTTTTAAAATATTTATTCCTTTACTTGTATTATTAATTGCAAGGGCAAATTGTAAAATCTCACACAGGGCTTGCAGGCCCATGGGGACACCATACCTTAAGAGCTGCAGAACTGCCATTTTATCCAGTTCCAGGATGTTTTGGTTTAGTTCTTGTTTTGAATGTATATCCTAAAGCAGTGTAGTAGTGAGCGACGCTCAAAGGAAATTGCATGCAAGTTAGATTCATGTAAATTTAGCAAGCAGCTCAGTAGGGAAAGTGCACTTACCTTGTCTCGGTAAGTGTCCTTGTTCTACACATGTCCAGAAATCCCACTGCTGTACTCTCTCCTTTCCCCTGTAGTACTTGCTGGCTTCACTGTTCCCCTATCTCCTTTATCATTTATTAATTTAATATACCACTTCTAAATTGCCAAATATTGAAGTGGTTTACCTTACATCAATAAGAGGAAGTAAGAAAAGAATGCCATCATTTGATAGGAAAGAGCAAATGAACTGAGAGCTCAAGCAGTCCAAATAGAGAGAATCACACAGAAGTAGTCATACACCAAGCAACAAAATCCTGGTTATTAGTGCACCACAACTCACAGCCAGTCAGACAATAATCTGTATTCTATGCTCTCGGTCTTGTCCGTCAAAGGTCCATTTACTGGAACATTAGAGTTCAAAAGCTAATTGAAAGAGATGTATCTTTAAAGAAGCATGAAAGTGAGTATATGACTTGTCAAAGCGGAGACACTAGGAGGGAATTCCATAGGGCAGGTGAAAGGAAGAAGAAGGTAGAGGATCGGATTGATTCCCACCTCGCCTTGGATGGGTGGGGGAGTACCATTCAATGATCATAAAGTGGGAGTGGGTGTTTATGGCATGACGAGAGACTAAATACGAAGGGGTAGCAGAGGGAAGAACTTTATGCGGTAATGTGAGCACTTTGAATTTGATTCTGTGCGCTATAGGGAGCCAGTGAAGGCATTTAAGGGAGTGGAGTAACATGGTCATAGCGGGATGCATGGAAGATATGATATTCTGTAGGATCTGGAGATGTTTAAGACTGGCCTTAGTGATACCTGCACAGGCAACGTTGCAGTAGTTGCAACAAGTATTTCATGTATGCGTAAAGAAGTGAGCAGAGTGAGTTGAAGTCGATAGTATTACAGATTGATCATAATCAGCAAAGGAAAAAGAAGCTTATTTTTAGTACCTGCAACATGTCAGGGGTGAAAGAAAGCCAAATCAATAGTAATCCCTAGATATTTAAAAGAAGGAACAGTGTCAATTTGCCTATCAAATAGAATGGGTTTGATCGATTCAGCCTTCCTCCTGCATTTTTCTTGCCTTCCCTCAGG
Source organism: Microcaecilia unicolor (assembly GCF_901765095.1). NCBI lineage: Eukaryota > Metazoa > Chordata > Amphibia > Gymnophiona > Siphonopidae > Microcaecilia > Microcaecilia unicolor. The sequence goes on from NC_044031.1 coordinate 321,204,995, forward strand.
CTGCCCCAGTGGTTTTGGCTTGGGAATCTCCTCCTTGCTGAAAGTCTCCCCCCCCCAGCTGACATCATAGGGGATTTCCACAGCTGATTGGCTATTTGCTTGTTTCTCCACCCCACCCAGCTGTCATCATGGGGGCTTTCCCCCAGCCGATTGGCTATCTGCTTATCGCTCCGTTCTCCCCCCCCCCCCCCAGTTGATATCATAGGGGCTTTCCACAGCTGATTGACTGTTTGCTTGTGTCTCTGCCCCCCCCCCCCCAGCTGACATCATAGGGGCTTTCCACAGCTGATTGGCTACCTGCTTGTTTCTCCGCCCCACCCAGCTGTCATCATGGGAGCTTTCCCCAGCCGATTGGCTGTCTGCTTATCGCTCCGTTCTCCCCCCCCCCCCAGTTGATATCATAGGGGCTTTCCACAGCTGATTGACTGTTTGCTTGTGTCTCTGCCCCCCCCCCCCCAGCTGACATCATAGGGGCTTTCCCCCAGCCAAAAGCAGACAGCCAATTGGCTGGGGGAAAGCCTCTATGATGTTAGCTGGGGGGGGGGCTTTCAGTAAGGAGGAGATTCCCAAGTGGAATGATGGAGGGGGGGACATCCTGAGGGAAGGCAAGTAAGCTGCAGGAGGAAGGTGGAGCCAGGATCAGAGCAATTTGCTATTGAAAAAAAAATCTCTTCCTTGCTGACCCCCACCGCCGCTTGTTTCTCCTTCCCTCTAAGCTGTTCTCTGCTCTGGGACCAGTGGTGTACCGAGGGCGGGTCGGTGGGGGTGCAGGGAGCAGCTGCGTGGCTGTTGGCTCCACCGGTTCCCTTCTCTCTCTTTTATTACTTTCTGTTCTGGGGCAAAGGGAGCAGGGAACCGATGGAGCAGACAGCCGCACAGTTGCTTCCAGCACTCCAGGAGGTAAGAGCAATGCATTGTGGGGGGGAGGGGGGACACTGCATCCGGAGGGGGGGGGGGGGGTGCAGCAGCGATCTGCCCCGGGTGGCAGCTGACCAAAGAATACCACTGGCTGGGCCAAGTTTTGCTATTGAAAAATGCAACCAGAGTGCTTCTCCCAGAAGTTGCCCTCACACAACGACAGCTCCAGATCTCACGGAAAATTTTACACATTTGTGCATCGCTTAGAAATGGCTGTGCATCGCTCAGAATGCTCATTTTAATACTAATCAGCTCGTTGTATTACATTTGCATAGAATTATCGTAGTCTGCTACTGCGATCGGTAAGATGGACGTCACTTTCGATTATTCCCCCCTACAGGTCTCTCTCAGCCAATCACAGCGCGTTTAGCTCTCAGCGGTGTCAGCTAAATGCGCTGTGATTGGCTGAGAGCGACCTGGAGGGGGCATAATCCAAATAGTTTTTTTATTTGGATGTCCTCGCAGAAGAACACCCATCACAAAATAATCTGGGGAAAAATGTCCAATTGCTAGTCAGGGCCGTCCTTTTTTTTTTTTTTTTTAATGTTTCAGTGAAAGGACATCTATGTTAGGTGTCCCCAGAGCTGCGCGTTCCCGGGGAGGAGGGTCTGCACGGTCAGCCGCAATCCACCCACCTCCTTCCGAGAGTGGGGCGGCAGGGATCACCGGCTGTACCGGCGGCTGCAGCTTGCGCTCCGGCCCGCGGCTCTAACAAGTGCTTGTCAGGGACGTCCTTTTTGGACGCTTGGCTTGGCTGCTCTGCGCATGCTTGACCGGCCGACTGGCCAACTGTTTTCTGAGGAAATAGAGAATGCAAGTGAGCGACAACGAGCAGCTCATTTGCATTCCATTTCCTCGATGCATGGCCGTTCCCTACTGATTCGCTATGGAATCGGTAAGGGAATGGCTGTTCCTAGGACTTTAGTGCATCTAGCCCCTGGTCCTTAGGTACAAGTGAAGGTTCACTGTGTTCAGTTTATTGAGGGAAAAGTGCTGCCAATCCAGGGTGAAACAGACTGCAGCACATCTGCAATGAACCATCATTTTCTTCTAGCACCTCCCAAGTTCCAAACTCCATTCCACAATCAGGGCCCTGAGAAATTCCCACAACATACCAAATTACTGTGACTGTGTACCTCACAAGCTGAGAAGGGCCAAATGGTACCTCCTGGGCTTTCTATTTATGAGCCATTTCCTGGTCTCTCTCATGAAGCCAGAGCCTAGTAGATGAGATGGGCTGATTGGCCTCATCACTTCATGTACATCAATTCCTTATTTGTTGTCTTTGAAATCTATTTAGCTCTGCTCTATTTGGTATGATTGTGATTTCTGGCCTATTTTGATTTGTAGTTTATTTTTATTTTCAACATTTCTTATTTCTTATTATGAACCACTTTGATCTGTGAGCCAATAAAAGTGGTGTATCAAAGTTTAATAAACATAAGCATTTTAGTTCTGTGATCCATTACTGGGATGAGGGGCTCTATGGGGTAATGTGCTGTGAGTTGCTCTTGCTGAATATCTTTTTTGTGGCTAATACAGTAGGACAGTTAACTGTCTGTCTGTTTCTCACTGTCCATCACAAGCTCTGGCATCTTCTTACAGTGAAAAAATGCGCTTTCTCTTTCATTCAACATCTCCCTTCCCCCACCACCATTTTAAATTTACAAAATACTCTGTTGTTCTCACAGGGTTAGTGGGTTCTGATTATCTCAGTGGGTGTTTGGTATTTTTCACATCCTGTTGTAGGTAGGGGTGTGAAAACCAGTAGATGGGCTGATTCTGGTATTTTCTTCTCTGGCAGATGGGTACAGTCAGGAGGGAGTCCCATCTTGCAATCAGCCTCCCCGAATTCACCACAGTCTGAGTCCAGGGCAGTGGTGTTTGAAGTGTTGTGAAGAAAGAGCAGAGGCCCTTTTATTTTGTTTTATTTTGGGCCCTGTTTACTAAGCCACGCAGTACTAGGCGCTCACACTTTTTTTTAGCGTGCGCTAAAAATTAGTGCATGCTAACGATAGAGACACCCATTATATTCCTATGGATGTCTCTAGCATTAGCGCACTAATTTTTAGCATACACATGCCTACAGCATGGCTTAGTAAACAGGGCCCATCATTTTTTTAATGATAACTTGTGCTTAATTCAGCCATTTTGTCTCAGTGTGTTACCATGTGTTCAATATATACATGGGTACTTTTTTTATACAGCTTAATCTAGCAGCACATGCTGGGAAGGAGACTGCTGCCATAATATAGGGGTCGAGGGTGCCCAGTTATTTAAAAACTTGGTGTGCAGAAGTTCTTTGTCACTAGCACAGCTAAAAGTCAAGAGGAGGTTTGTATGTGTGCATAAGTGTGGAGTGGGGTGGAGGAAGCAGGGGAGAAACAGTTTCCATCACTCTCCCGCCTGTGAGGAGGGAAAAAGTGGTGCTTTGTAACTGGTGTTCACCATGTGGCAGCTGTCTCCTGACTTCCAGGGTCTGGCAGTACTTCACCCTGTCAGGAAGTCATGCCCCCTCGGAGAAGCAACCAGAAGCAGAGCTAGGAAATTCAGAAGAAATGTGTGTGTGCATGTATTCATGTTATTTTCTTCATTCTTAAAGCACAGAATCTTGAGGCACAATTTTTTGCTGCAAGGGAACGGTAGAGAAAATCTAAACATACTCAGATTGCTAAGAGTGACTTCTAGCAGCTCATGCAAAATAGCATGGCAGGATACTTAAAATAGGAGCCCCGTCTCCTCCTCTTCCTTCTCTCTTCCCTTACCCTCCCCCTTGGAAATATTGGAAAGAAAACAGGATCTTGCTCCCAAGTTAATTAAATGAAAACCTCTGATGGCAGAGGACATTGTTTGCTTTGGTAAGGCATCTTGTGCCAGCTGCAACGTAAAAACGGTACTTTGGCATGCTACGGAAGTTTCTCAGGGTCAGGCTGCGGGATGGAGTCTTTTGGGAGGTGGGGAGAGGAGTACTGGAAGAAAATGATGGCTCATGACAGATGTGCTGCAGACCTCCGCAGTGTGGGAATGGCTCACAGCCCTCAGCATAACACTGTGCTTCCGTTCCCTTCCTCTCCTTAGTTGGTACCCTGCCCCCACCCATCCCTCTAAACATGAGCCCTGCGAGGCGGTAGCATATGTGGCTATAACAGTCCAGAGAGGTCAGGAGGGAGAGGAGGATTCTGCTGTTTCTCATTACAGAGATGCACAGAGAGACAGAGACATTCTTCATACAAACTCCTCTTCCCCCCCCCCCCCCCCCCCCCCCCCGGGCAAGTCATAATTAGGAACTGGGATAATTTCGATAACAGGTCACCTAACTGGTATGGCAGGTATGCACATAAGTTGTGTTTATTTTGAAAGGGAAACTAAATGTTTGCTTTCTCTTTGAAAATTATCTCACCGAAAGTACACACACACACACATACACACTACATCTACTCTTTCGTATACGAACGTTTCAATGCATTAAAGGTAGGTACACTGTAAGATGGCATTGCTTTTATGCTGGCTGTGCACAGGTGATCTCAGCAGTATAGTTTTTGGAGTGGGACTGGGGAAGAATTGCAGTGTATGTACACATGATATAAAATAAGCATGTACACACATAGAACGCACATATATACTACACCTTCAGAGCAGGTGTAATTTGTGTGCTACTGGGGGGGGGGGGGGGGGGGGGGTTTGTAGGACTTTACTTCATAAAGCCACATAAATGCCTGTTATTTTTCTAAAATATTTAAGCACTTTTTTTATATTACCCCCTCCAGTAGTTTTGAAAGAAGTCACTTCTTTGCTTAACCTCTGCTTTATGCATGTAAATGGCTTTTAAAATACTCCCTTAGTACAGGTAAGCGTAGTTGTACCTCTTTTCACACCAGTTCTCCCCATCTTTCACTACAGCGAAGTTTTCTCCTCTCCCTCTCTCTCTTCTTGGCCAGCAGGGGGCATGTGGTAGTTTAATTCCTGTCCTCTTCTGTATAGTATGAGTTACATGGGGGGCTAGCATCAAGGATGACATGGGACAAAGTTTCTTCCCATCCCATGGGCTCTGTCCCCGCCTCATCCCTGCGAGCTCTGACTCATCTGAAGAAGCCTCGAACACTTATGATTTTATATTTAAATCTTTTTATTAAAGTATAAAAAGCATTAATATTCTGTATAACTGTTTCTAAATCATAAATAGGAAACAATAATAATGAGCAACTGAAATAGCCCCACCTCCTCTACCCTTCCAACCCCAACGATATCTGACTTCTGTTACCCCAAAGAACCCTAATCCACCCTGTTAAAATGTCCAGGAGGATATACACGCTCTGTGCCCTAGCAGGGGAGAAATATGCCCTATGAAGCACTGTTATAATTTTTAAATCTGTGGATGAATAATAAATCAATAATCTCAGGATCAGTTTAGCTCTCCTGCATCCACAGTCCTTCCTGCTATAGAAAATGACCTCTTAGAAGACATGCTAGTAGCAGAAATTCACAGGATCCCCTGTGCAAGTTTTGCCAGTTTTGGCCAGCACTTTTGCTTGTTTTTCAAAAAAAATCAAAACATTGTCGTCATCACTCAAACATAAATAACTGTCCAATTCTTTAACAATAATCTTCAGAAGAAGCATTGTTCCATAAAATTCATTCAGAAAACAGCTAACATCCATTTTCATTATTTTGGAGGGGGGGGGCTCTTCCTCAGATGTGATGCTTTCTGAGAATGTCGATTGTGAAGGATCCCGAGTTGTTGATGGACTTGAGCCTTCTATTTCGATCTGTTTTGGTAAAACCTTCTCAAAGATTGGTTGCCTGTGTTTTTACATAATCTGGGAAGATAATTGGATTGTCTTTCAGATGTGAGTGTAGAAGAGAAACAACACTATGGATGAACAGGAAAATAAGTGTCAATTAAGTGTTGAGTGTTCCTTGATGCCAGCAACAGTGGATTAATCTGTTGCAGTAAGGACAGTGCTTCTTTTGTGCCGGTACGCACCTTTTTTGTGAGCTGTGGCTGTCCAGTGGATTCTTTGGGGCAGGCAGGAAAGATCCCCAGTCTTGCCTGCCTGCTACCGGCGCTGACCCTCCCCCGCTGCCATATCGCTCTTTAAAAATGTCCGAGACTTCCAGCGGCGTCCTCGCGAGACTTCTGCTGAAGTCTCGGTTTTCCATTTTGAAGAGCGATACTGTAGCGCCACGGAAGAGTCAGCGCCGGCAGCAGGCAGGAAAGACTGGGGATCTTTCCTGCCTGCCCCGAACAATCCACTGGACAACCTGGGTGTTTGGGGGGGGGGGCGGGGAGCGAGGAGAATCGCTGGGTATGGGTGACTGGAGGGGGAACTGGGGAGCGAGGACTGGAGAATCGCTGGGTATGGAGGGGGGAGGGGAGAGGAAGGTTGCTGGACATGGGTGGCTGGAGGGGAGGGCAGGGGGGAGAGGAGGGTTGCTGGACATGGGTGGCTGGAGGGGAGAGGAGGGTTGCTGGGCATGGGTGGCTGGAAGGGAGGGCAGGGGGGAGAGGAGGGTTGCTGGACATGGGTGTCTGGAGGGGAGAGCAGGGGGAGAGGAGGGTTGCTGGACATGGGTGGATGGAAGGGAGGGTAGGGGGGAGAAAAACTGCACATGGATGGAGAAAATAGGCAAAAGCTGGATCCACATTATACCTCCTCCAGTCAATTCCACAGAGGAGGACCCAGCTTTTACTTATGGATGTAGGGCAAGAAATGAAGAACAAAGGAGGAAAGTAAAGAAATAAATGGAAAGGAAGCCCTGGAAATGGAGTTAAGAGAACAGATAGCAGCAGAATCAGAGACTGGGACCAATATGGATAGAAAAACAAAGTCACCAGACAACAAAGGTAGAAAAATCATTTTATTTTCATTTTAGTGTTTGGAATATGTCCAATTTGAGAATTTACTACTACTACTACTACTACTACTAACTAGCATTTCTAAAGCGCTACTAGGGTTACGCAGCGCTGTACAATTTAAACATAGAAGGACAGTCCCTGCTCAAAGAGCTTACAATCTAAAAGACAAGAAAACAATCTAAAGACAAGTGAACAATCTAGAGGACGAGTGAACAGTTAGTCTGATAGAGTGGATAGATTGGGGTATTTTATATATCTCGAGTGGTTAGGCGCCGAAGGCAGCATTGAAGAGGTGAGTTTTAAGCAGAGATTTGAAGATGGGTAGGGAGGGGGCATGGCGTATGGGTAAAGGAAGATTGTTCCAGGCATGGGGTGAGGCAAGGCAGAATGGGCGGAGTCTGGAGTTGGCAGTGGTGGAGAAGGGTACTGAGAGAAGGGCTTTGTCCTGTGAGCGGAGGTTACGGGCGGGAACATAGGGGGAGATGAGGGTGGAGAGGTAGTGAGGAGCCGCAGACTGAGTGCATTTGTAGGTAAGGAGGAGGAGCTTGAATTGTATGCGATAACTGATCGGAAGCCAGTGAAGTGATTTGAGGAGAGGGGTGATATGAGTATATCGGTTTTGGCGGAATATAAGACGTGCAGCAGCGTTCTGAACTGAATGAAGGGGGGATAGATGGCTGAGTGGGAGGCCGGTGAGGAGTAAGTTGCAGTAATCAAGGCGAGAGGTAATGAGAGCGTGGACGAGAGTTCTGGTGGTGTGCTCAGAGAGGAAAGGGCGAATTTTGCTGATGTTGAAGAGGAAGAAGCGACAGGTCTTGGCAGTCTGTTGGATATGCGCAGAGAAGGAGAGGGAGGAGTCGAAAATGACTCCGAGGTTGCGGGCAGATGGGACAGGGAGGATAAGGGTGTTATCAACAGAGATAGAGAGTGGAGGAAGAGGAGAAGTGGGTTTAGGAGGAAAGACGAGGAGCTCGGTCTTGGACATGTTCAGCTTCAGGTGGCGGTTGGACATCCATGCCGCAATGTCGGATAAACAGGCCGATACCTTGGCCTGGGTCTCCACGGTGATGTCAGGTGTGGAGAGGTATAGCTGGGTGTCATCAGCATAAAGATGATACTGAAAACCATGAGACGAGATCAGCGAGCCCAGGGAAGAGGTGTAGATTGAGAAGAGAAGGGGTCCAAGGACAGATCCCTGGGGAACTCCAACAGATAGTGGGATGGGAGTGGAGGAAGATCCATGGGAGTGTACCCTGAAGGTGCGGTGGGAGAGATAAGAGGAGAACCAGGAGAGGACAGGGCCTTGGAACCCAAAAGAGGACAGCATGGCAAGAAGTAAATCATGGTTGACAGTGTCAAATGCGGCGGAAAGATCGAGGAGGATGAGGATGGAGTAGTGACCTCTGGATTTGGCCAGGAGCAGGTCGTTGCAAACTTTAGAGAGTGCTGTTTCTGTCGAGTGCAGAGGGCGAAAGCCGGATTGAAGTGGATCGAGGATGGCATGAGAGGAGAGAAAGTCAAGGCAGCGGCTGTGAACAGCGCGCTCAAGTATTTTGGAAAGGAAGGGTAAAAGAGAGATGGGGCGGTAGTTGGAGGGGCAGGTAGGGTCAAGTGAAGGTTTTTTGAGGAGAGGTGTGACAACGGCGTGCTTGAAGGTGTCAGGGACAGTTGCAGTGGAGAAAGAGAGGTTGAGGATGCGACAGATGGCGGGGGTGACAGTATGGGAGATGGTGTTGAGTAGGTTGGTGGGGATGGGATCAGAGGAACAGGTGGTGCATTTCGAGGAGGAAAGAAGGCGGGAAGTTTCATCCTCGGTGATCTCAGGAAAAGAGGAGAAAGAGACCTGGGTAGGTTGGTTGATGGAGAGGGTTAAAGGGTGAAGAGGAGGTGGTGGCTTGGTCGTGAACTCAAGGTTGATCTTTTGCACTTTGTCGCGGAAATAGTCGGCCAGTGATTGAGGAGAGAGAGAAGGGGGAGTAGGAGCGGGGGGCACTTTTAGGAGGGAGTTAAGGGTGGTGAAGAGACGACGAGGGTTGGAGCTGAGAGAATTGGTCAATTGGGTGTAAAAGTCCTGTTTTGCACGGAATAGGGAGGAGTGGAGGGAGGATAGCATGAATTTGTAGTGGAGGAAGTCTGGAAGGGTACGAGATTTCCTCCAGAGGCGCTCAGCGGATCGGGTGCAGGAGCGAAGGTATCGGATGCAAGGAGTCAGCCAGGGCTGGGGATTGGTGCGCTTTGTGGGACGGGAGATGGATGGCGCAAGGGTGTTCAAAGCAGAGGAGAGAGCGGTATTGTAGGCGGAGACCGCTTTGTCGACAGTTTCGGAGGACATGATGGAGGGGAGGAGATTAGAGATAGTAGATGATAAGGTGGAGGGGTCAATAGCCTGGAGGTTCCTGGAGGTGGTGGTTAAAGTTGGACGGGGTGGAGGGGGGGGGGGTGAAGAAGTGTGAATGTGATCAGGTGATGGTCGGAGAGAGGAAGAGCTGAGACGTGGAAATTGGAGGGTGAGCTGGAGGAGGAGAGGACGAGGTCAAGACAATGGCCGTCACGATGAGTAGGGGTGGTGGAGCACAGCTGGAGGTTGAAGGAGGATGTTAGGGTGAGGAACTTAGAAGCATGGGGGTCGGATAGGTCATCAGCATGTACGTTAAAGTCTCCGAGAATGAGGGACGGAGATGAGGGGTCAAGAAAGACAGAGAGCCAAGCATCAAAGTCGGTAAGGAAGGAAGGGAAGGATTTATCAGGGGGGCGGTAAATGACTGCCACTCTGAGTGGTAGCGGGTAGAATAGCCGGATGGAATGGGCTTCAAAGGATGAGAAGCAGTGAGACTGCGGTAGGTGGAGGGGTTGGAAACTACAGGAGGGTGAGAGTAGTAGCCCAACGCCTCCGCCGCGGCCAATTGGGCGGGGCGTGTGGGAGAAGAGATAGCCTCCATGGCAGAGGGCTGCAACGGAGGCAGAGTCTTCCGGGGAGAGCCAGGTTTCGGTTAGGGCGAGCAGTTGAAGGGAGCGAGAGATAAAGAGATCGTGGGTGAGAGGCAGTTTGTTGCAGACTGAGTGGGCATTCCACAAGGCGCATGAGAAGGGGAGGGAGGAGGGGGGAAGGAGGGGAATAGAGACGAGATTGGAGACATCCCGGGATCGTTCGCAAGGATAGGACGGGGACAGGTGAGGGGGACCTGGATTAGGGTTAATGTCTCCCGCGGATAGCAGGAGGAGGAGCAAGAGAGTGCGGAGGAGGGTGGGGGAGGTTGGGTGACGAAGGCGACGAAGACGGGGTGTACTGAGGAGGAAAGGGGATGGGTTAATGGCAGGAAGGAAGTGCCGAAGGTTGAGAGCCAGGAAGGAGGGGGACAAGAGGGATGGTAAGGTGAGGGATGGAGGTGAATAGGGTATTGCGGTGGCGGGCAGGGTGGGAGGGCAGCGAGTAGTTCTAATGGTAGACAGTGGGAGTGGGGGGGAAAGGAGATTAGGAAGGGACAGGGCAAGGAAGAGAACATGGACAGGGGCCATAGGTGGTGACTGAGGTGTAACAGGTGACAATATAGTGGCTGAGGTGTTAAGCAGTTAACAGGTGTTAATGGGTGACTATGTAATGACTGAGGTGTTAAGCAGATAGATAGGGCTTGAAGCTAGGTTTTGGGTTGGCGATTAGATAAGTCAATGGCTGATAAGCTAGCAGGCAGGTAGGTAAGTCAATGGCTGAGAGGCTCGCAAGCAGGCAGGCAGGTTACTCGATGTGTTAACAGTCAGATGGATTGGAGCAAGCCGGAACAAGCTGAAGCAAGCAGGAACAAGCCGGAACAGGCAGGTACAGATGGACAAGCTGGAACAAGCAGGAACAGATGAACTGTGTCAGGATGAGCAGACGGACAAGCTGGGATCAGGAAGACTGGAACGAGCTGGGATCAGGAAGACTGGAACGAGGTGGAACACGCTGGAGCAGAAGAATTGGAGTAAGCAAGGAGAGGCTGGGTCAGGCAGGCTGAAACACACTGGAGCCGATGGACAGCAAGGGGAAGGCTGGATCGGCAGCTGAAACTAGCTGGACACGCTGGATCCGGTGGACAGGGGCAAGCCGGAAGAAGCTGAATCAGGCGGACTGGAACACACTGGAGCCGATAGACTGGAAGGATCAGGCGGGCTGGAACAAGCTGGGCTCAGGAGAACTGGAACGAGCTGGAACACGCTGGCTGGATCAGGCGGGCTGGAACACGCTGGAGCCAATGGACTGGAACAAGCGGGCTGGAACACGCTGGAGCCGATGGAGTGGAACAAGCGGGTGAAGCTGGGTCAGGCGAACTGGAACAAACTGGGATCCAGGAGGACTGGAACAAGCTTGAACACGTTGGGGCGGATTGACTGGAGCAAGCAGGGATTGACTGGAACAAGCTGGAGTGGGCTGGATCAGGTTGGAATGGGCTGGAACAAGCTGGAGCATTAGAGCAGGAACGAGCTGGCACACGGGCTGGAACAAGCTGGAACAGGCTAGGCCAGATGGGCTGGTATAAGCTGGATCAAGTTGGAGCAGAAGACAGCGGCACTGCAGGACTGGAACACGCTAGGACAAGCAGGTGCAGATGTACTGGGGCAAGTAGGAACAGCCGGACTTGGACAAGCAGGTGCAGGTGGACTGTAGCAAGTCGGAACAGACGGACTAAGCAAGCTGGAACGGATGGCCTGGATCAAGTTGGAGCGGATGGACTGGAACAGGCTCAGGCAGATGGGCTGGAACGGATGGACTGGAACAAGCTGGAACAGGCAGGAGTAGGAGTAGCAGGGCCCGAGCGAGTAAGCTGGAACAGACAGATTGGGACAAGCAGAAGCAGGAGGGAGCAGAGCAGCGGGCTGGAGCAAGCCGGGTCGGAGCAGGCTGAAGGGCCAGAGCAAGCCAGGACAGAGGGCAGGCGGCAGACAGGCAGGACCAGAGCCAGTGAGGGCCACGGGACATGAACATGAGGTCCTAGGGAACAGCTGCCTGTGGACACCTGGCTCCCCAAGCTCCCACGTCAGCAGGATTAACACCAGGGCCAGCTGCCCAGGTCTCCTGGCTCTCAGATGGGCTAGGGAGAACGGCTGCCACGTGGACGCGTGGTCCCGGCCGCCCTCCGCCGACTCACCACCCTACCTCAAACTCCCACGCTGTGCCGGTCACCAGGCAGCGGAACGAGACGGCTGCCACGTGGACGCGCGGTCCTGGGCCGCACAGCTTCGATTGCCCCGCCACCGCTGCTCTCGACCTCCTGCCTGCTTGTGCGCTGATACAGCCACGCCGATCCGTACAGCGACACGAGGCAGTAGGAGGCGCTGACTCCGTGAGCGATTCCCTCCTTGGCTACTGTCCTGGGGTTCACGCTGCGATTGCGAGACACTGGGAACCGACCCTTCGATCGGTTCTCAGCGGAGCTCTTCGCAGTGCTTCCTCTCGGTCCGTTCCGGTTCGATCAAGGACGGTCCAGGATAGCGCTGAACAGCGCTGGTAAGTCCTAATCTTAGGACCTCCGGAGCTCAACACGGAGCCTCCTACCTGGCGGCCATCTTAGGTCTAGAGGAGGGAAGCGGCGGAAAGCGGCGGAAAGCGGCGAGGGCCGATCCGCCCCGACTGCACGTTGCTGGGAGCTGCGTCGGCTCCGCTGTCTTATTTTGCACTTATTTTGCACTTATTTTGCTGTCTTATTTTTACATCTGCTGTCTTATTTTGCACTGGTTATACTGGAGCTGTAACAGCTTACAGAAATGATTTATAATGAAAAAAGATCATGTTATTTTTTTCTCCTATACTAGTATAATATTTTCAATGATGTCTGTTCATATGGCGGTTTACGAGGCTGAAGGCGTTCAACAGACGAGTTGTTCAAACAGTGGGAAATATATCCTGATTGTTTATTTCACATCCTTGTTCACTAGTCCGTAGCTGACCTATAGGAGTCTTTTGACCCCTGATGCAGGCGTTTGTACGCCGAAACACGGCCCGTGTCGGGTCTTCATCATAAATAAAGGACTACATTTTTCTCAATCCTGAAGGCCCAGTGTTTGCTTTGTTTGTTTGTCTGTTTATATGCGCCATGGCTGGTGTAAGGGGTGTGGCTATCATAGGGGTGGAGCCATATGTGATGACCCCACCCATAATGAGTACCGGCACCTTTTTTTCTACAAAAAAAAGCACTGAGTAAGGGTAAGATGCTTGAGCAACTTGAGCATGTGATGGAAGGATGTTGCAGATAGTAGGAGTCTGATCAGCAGACAAGACTCTTGTTGTCACATCAAAGGCAGACAAGACACTAATGATGTCATTTAACAGTTCTTCATTTAAATCCAAAAGCAGCATTTGCAGTTTTTTTTTTTTTTAATCATTTATTTCAGTTACATTAAGATGCTGTTCCATCTAGTTGGAACAGCCTGTTAAGACTAGTCTCAAGCTTTTACAGAACAACACATTTATCCCTATGGACTTTGTTCCCATCCCGGTCCCCATGGTTAACTGTGTGTCCCCATCCCTGTCATTCTCTAGGCTAGCAGCTCCTGCAAGGATAACACAGCACGGGATCTATGTAATCCCATGTGTATGATTCATAGGTGGCACTAGAACCTGACTCTTCACCTGCTACTGGCCCATGCTGGTGTTCTTTTCCACCTCCTGTGAAGCTCCTCACCTTGAGCAGCTGCCCACTTGCCCAGGGTTGCCAAGAGATACAGCTGGGCCCGGAGCAGAACCAGACTGCCTTGCATCGCCCCCTCCCCCCACGCCACCGCTGTCTCCCGCCCCCTTACCTTGCTCTCTCTGCCTCCAAGGGAGGGATGAGGCACCAGCAAGCCTCTTCCTGCCTGCTTTCTCCCACGGTCTGTACTCTCCTGCTCCTCTCCGTGCCGGAAATTGGGACCTGGTTGATTCCATTAGCGTAATATCGCACTAATGCAATTATCTGGGTCCTGGGCAGTGCGCAGGAGTAGGAGAGGTCAGACCCGGAAGCAGACAGGCAGGAAGAAGTTTGCTGGGCCCAGGTCCCCCCTTGGAGGCCAGGTCCAAGGAATTTTGCCCCCCTGCCCCCTCTTCTCAGCAGCTCTGCACTTGCCCACCCTAACCATAGGCTATTATCTTCATCTGCGGTCTATCTTCCAGTAACGAGCTTTACAGTCCCTTCCTCTCCCTTAGAGATCCTCTGTGCGTGTACCATGTCTTCTTTAATTTAGCCGTGCCCCTCCCTAACCCCCTCCATTCCATGACGGAAGAATGATAATTCAGTTGGCACAAAAAGGAGACATAATATCAGTTCTTAGCATATTTTTTTGTTGTTGTTGTTTCTGTGTTTTTGGTACACACGCATTTCTAAGCTTAGAAATGCAGACCTGAATTTGGTTTTGCTTTTTTAATTTTTAGCTGCTATACTTGGTTGAAGCATGGCAACACTGCAGGAGTAATATGTACTGTATTGTATAATTGCTAGTATTACCTGTACCTGTATAAATTTGGTTGTACAAGGTGAGCAGTCAGGCTAAGCAGTCTGTGAACAGTGAGATAATAAGGCAGCAATCTTGAGAATCTTGTTATACAACACCTAAAAGGACTTTATAATACTTTTGTCGGTTTGAAAAGTTCTCAGTAGTCCATGGTGAAATGGGTTAGCTGCTGTGTTCCACACTGTATGCACTAATACAAGGGCAGAGGTGGTTCCATGGAGCACATGACTGACTCACCTTCTTGTTCTGTAATGCACTTATGCTGACATCTATTGGCCAAATGGAAAAGCTCTGGATGGAAGCACAGGGCATCAGGGAATTGCATCCTTCATCAGGATGGGATGAGAATGAAAAAATTGGGGAAGGGTGCCGCAGAGGAGTGAAGTAGGATCAGAGGGGGAGGGGTCTGGTGTTGTGATTTTGCTGGGGGGGGGGGAGGGGGTAAACCGGACAAAAATATATCTTTCTTATTTATATCATATTACACCTTAAACAATAGAAATCTGCCCTGTAGAGAGAATTTGGAACTACAGTATTTTTTTCTTTCTATTTCAAATAATTTTTTATTGACTTTTCAAAAAAAGAGAACAGTGGCTGAATTAACAAATACATTCAGAACAATAATAATAATAATTACCATCCTGGAGTGGAGGAGTGGCCTAGTGGTTAGAGCACCGGTCTTGCAATCCATCATCTGCAATGTTACAATAGCAATATGTGTGGTGAGCATGAATGACCAAATGTAAGAAAGAAAATAATGAAGGATAAAATGATGACAGTGACAAAAAAACAATGGTGGATATTCATACTCCTATTATCTTATGGACATAAGTGCATAAGTATTGCCATACTGGGAAAGACCAAAGGTCCATCAAGCCCAGCATCCTGTTTCCAACAGTGGCCAATCCAGATCACAAATACCTGGCAAGATCCCAAAAAAGTACAAAACATTTTATACTGCTTATCCCAGAAATAGTGGATTTTCCCCAAGTCTATTTAATAACGGTCTATGAACTTTTCCTTTAGGAAGCCGTTCAAATCTTTTTAAAACTCAATTAAGCTAACCGCCTTTACCATATTCTCTGGCAACGAATTCTAGAGTTTAATTACACGTTGAGTGAAGAAAGCTTTTCTCTGATTCGTTTTAAATGTACTACATTGTAGCTTCATCGCATGCCCCCTAGTCTTAGTATTTTTGGAAAGCATGAACAGACGCTTCACATCTACCCGTTCAACTCCACTCATTATTTTATAGACCTCTATCATATCTCCCCTCAGCCGCCTTTTCTCCAAGCTGAAGAGCCCTAGCTGCTTTAGCCTTTCCGCATAGGGAAGTTGTCCCATCCCCTTTATCATTTTTGCCGCCCTTCTCTGCACCTTTTCTAATTCCACTATATCTTTTTTGAGATACGGCGACCAGAATTGAACACAATATTCGAGGTGCGGTCGCACCATGGAGCGATACAAAGGCATTATAACATCCTCATTTTTGTTTTCCATTACTTTTCTTTTTTTCTTTAATCTTTATTTACTCAGTTTTACATCTATATCTATAAAACATAAATGTAGCGGAAATTTTAGAATTAAACACTATTAGGTAATACCTATTAACCAAAGTTCTTAGAGGAAAAAAGTTTTATAACATTTGTCCACAATATTTGAATCAAGATCTAAGAAATTATAGCATAAGTAAAATTTTTATAATCATAAACTAATCAGCGGAAGGGTGAAACATATATCCACAGCCAAATACTAACAGCATTCTCTTAATTACGGGTTCACCTCCAGAGTTTCCATTACTTTTCTAATAATACCTAACATTCTATTTGCTTTCTTAGCCTCAGCAGCACACTGAGCAGAAGGTTTCAACGTATCATCTACGACGACACCTAGATCCCTTTCTTGGTCCGTGACTCCTAACGTGGAACCTTGCATTACTTAGCTATAATTTGGGTTCCTCTTTCCCACATGCATCACTTTGCACTTATTCACATTAAACGTCATCAGCCATTTAGACGCCCAGTCTCGTAAGGTTCTCTTGTAAATTTTTCACAATCCTCCCGCGATTTAACAACTTTGAATAACTTTGTGTCATCAGCAAATTTAATCACCTCACTAGTTACTCCCATCTCTAGATTATTTATAAATGTGTTAAAAAGCAGCGGTCCCAGCACAGACCCCTGGGGAACCCCACTAACTACCCTTCTCCATTGAGAATACTGACCATTTAACCCTACTCTCTGTTTTCTATCTTTTAACCAGTTTTTAATCCACAATAGAATACTACCTCCTATCCCATGACTCTCCAATTTCCTCTGGAGTTTTTAATGAGGTACTTCGTGAAATGCCTTCTGAAAATCCAGATACACAATATCAACCGGCTCACCTTTATCCACATGTTTGTTCACCCCTTCAAAGAAATGTAATAGATTGGTGAGGCAAGATTTCCCTTCACTAAGTCCATGTTGACTTTATCTCACTAATCCATGCTTTTGAATATGCTCTGTAATTTTTTTCTTAATAATAGTCTCTACCATTTTGCCCAACACTGACTCTTCATTTATAGTCAGTTATTGTAATTAGGATAATAAGCAAGGAGTGCTCTTACAGCATTTTAAATACATTTCATTACCATCTAAGAAGGAAATACTAAATAAATCATACAATATACTATATAAACTAAAAGGCATTTTTATATTAAGCTAATATCCTTAATACTGTAGCAAGTTTTAAATTATTGAAAAACTCAAAAACACTAAGATGGAGTCAACAGTCCAGCAGCGAGAAGGGTGCTATCCAGTCTTTTGCATTGAGTGTCACATGTATAATTATCTCCCAGTTGGTGAGATGTCATATGTGTGTGCCCAATGCAAAGATCTCCTAGCTCTCAGAGAACGTGACCGTTCTCTTGAGGCTAGAGTAGCAGACGTGGATGAGACGATGGTGCAGGGAGGAGGGTTTTAGATTTGTTAGGAACTGGGCAACATTCTGGGGAAGGGGGAGCCTATTCCGAAAGGATGGGCTCCACCTTAACCAGGGTGGGACCAGGCTGCTGGCATCGGCATTTAAAAAGGAGATAGAACAGCTTTTAAACTAGAAATGGGGGGAAGGCCGACAGTCGCTCAAAAGCGCATGGTTCAGGATAAGGTATTACTACTATTACTACTACTATTATTTAGCATTTCTATAGCGCTACAAGGCGTACGCAGCGCTGCACAAACATAGAAGAAAGACAGTCCCTGCTCAAAGAGCTTACAATCTAATAGACAAAAAATAAAGTAATCAAATCAATTAATGTGTACAGGAAGGAGGAGAGGAGGGTAGGTGGAGGCGAGTGGTTACAAGTCAAAAGCAATGTTAAAGAGGTGGGCTTTCAGTCTAGATTTAAAGGTGGCCAAGGATGGGGCAAGACGTAGGGGCTCAGGAAGTTTATTCCAGGTGTAGGGTGCAGCGAGACAGAAGGCGCGAAGTCTGGAGTTGGCAGTAGTGGAGAAGGGAACAGATACGAAGGATTTATCCATGGAGCGGAGTGCACGGGAAGGGGTGTAGGGAAGGACGAGTGTAGAGAGATACTGGGGAGCAGCAGAGTGAGTACATTTATAGGTTAGTAGAAGAAGTTTGAACAGAATGCGAAAACGGATAAGGAGCCAGTGAAGCGACTTGAGGAGGGGGGTAATATGAGTAAAGCGACCCCGGCGGAAGACGAGACGGACAGCAGAGTTTTGAACCGATTGGAGAGGGGAGAGGTGACTAACCTGCTTATAATCGAATGAGAAAAACGCCCAAGTTCCGACCTAAATCGGGAGATGGACGTTTATCTCACAAAAACGAATAAAGCGGTATAATCGAAAGCCGATTTTTGGACGTTTTCAACTGCAATCCGTCGCGGATGCGGACAAAGTTGATGGGGCGTGTCAGAGGTGTGGCGAAGGCGGAACTGGGGCGTGGTTATCTGCCGAACAGAGATGGGCGCATTTCACCGATAATGGGAAAAAAGTATGCGTTTTTAGCTAGAATTTAGGACACTTTTCCTGGACCCTGTTTTTTCACGAATAAGGCCCCAAAAAGTGCCCTAAATGACCAGATGACCACTGGAGGGAATCGGGGATGACCTCCCCTGACTCCCCCAGTGGTCACTAACCCCCTCCCACCACAAAAAATGAAGTTTCTCAACTTTTTATTTTCACCCTCAAATGTCATACCCAGCTCCCTGACAGCAGTATGCAGGTCACTGGAGGAGTTGTTAGGGGGTGCAGTGGACTTCAGGCAGGTGGACCCAGGCCCATCCCCCCTACCTGTTACAATTGTGCTGCTTAATGCTTATTAGTCGTCCAACCCCCCCAAATCCACTGTACCCACATGTAGGTGCCCCCCTTCACCCCTTAGGGCTATAGTAATGGTGTAGACTTGTGGGCAGTGGGTTTTGGGGGGCTCAACACACAAGGGAAGGGTGCTATGCACCTGGGAGCTCTTTTACCTTTTTGTTTGGTTTTGTAAAAGTGCCCCCTAGGGTGCCCGGTTGATGTCCTGGCATGTGAGGGGGACCAGTGCACTACGAATCCTGGCCCCTCCCACGAACAAATGCCTTGGATTTATTCGTTTTTGAGCTGGGCGCTTTCATTTTCCATTATCGCTGAAAAACAAAAACGCCCAGCTCACACATTGTTGAATAAAACATGGGCGTCTATTTTTTCCCAAAATACGGTTCGGTCCGCCCCTTCACGGACCCGTTCTTGGAGATAAACGCCCATGGAGATAGGCGTTTTCGTTCAATTATGCCCCTCTAAGTGGGAGGCCAGCAAGAAGCAGATTGCAGTAGTCTAAACGAGAGGTGACAAGGGTGTGGATGAGGGTTTTGGTAGAGTGCTTTCAAAGATATCACCAAAACAGGGAAGATAGGGTATCCTGATAGTGAGGTTGCAAAAGAGACTGTAGTAGATCAGGTGTCCTTAAATAAAAATAAAAATCAGACAAAAGATTGCAAATTAATACTGTCAAGTACTGAGCATGATGCAAATAGGAACAACAAACATAATGAAATGTCTATATGCGAATGCCAGGAGCCTAGGAAATAAGATGTGAGAGTTAGAATATATTGCACTAAATGAAAAATTAGATATAATAGGCATCTCAGAGACCTGGTGGAAGGAGGCTAACCAGTGGG